>NC_079195.1:36413633-36744112 GCF_029499605.1 Hyla sarda | reverse complement strand
TATGCTTATACACCTCCTCCTCCCCTCTCACAGCATACAATATCACGCACAGCACGAGATATACTGCAGCTGCATCGCCCCTTTCACAGAATACAATATCACACACAGCCTGAGAGATCTTGCAGCTGCGTCTCCCCTCACGTAATACAGTATCACACACAGACAAAGCAGGAGAGATACTGCAGCTGCAGTTTTCATTGAAAAAAACAACCCGAGATATTCTGCAGCTGCATCTCCCCTCACAGCATACAATATCACACACAACCCGAGATATTCTGCAGCTGCATCTCCCCCCCCCCCAGCGCATACAATATCACACACAACCCAAGATATTCTGCAGCTGCATCTCCCCTCCCACAGCATACAATATCACACACAGCCCTAGATATTCTGCAGCTTCATCTCCCCCCCCCCCACAGCATACAATATCACACACAACCCGAGATATTCTGCAGCTGCATCTCCCCTCCCACAGCATACAATATCACACACAGCCCTAGATATTCTGCAGCTGCATCTCCCCTCCCACAGCATACAATATCACACACATCCCTAGATATTCTGCAGCTGCATCTCCCCCCCCCCACAGCATACAATATCATACACAACCCGAGATATTCTGCAGCTGCATCTCCCCTCCCACAGCATACAATATCACACACAGCCCTAGATATTCTGCAGCTGCATCTCCCCCCCCCCCCCCACAGCATACAATATCACACACAGCCCTAGATATTCTGCAGCTGCATCTCCCCTCACGGAATACCGTATCGCAGACAGACAAAGCAGGAGAGATACTGCAGCTGCAGTTTTTGTTGAAACTTTTTAGACAAAGCTTGAAGCCGATCCAGCAGGAAGAAAAAAGTCCTTCCAGTATATTTCTCATTCTTTTTCAATTGACTTCTGTATTTTATTTTAACAGCATCAAAAACTGCAGTGTTTTTTTGTAAAATCAGCATTACTAATTTCCTAGATGCCCCCCAAAAAACACTTTTTTTTTTCTATATGAAAGGGATTTGTTTAACTATTTGTGGCTTTTGTCTCGATTGACAGGTGTGGATGAAGAGATGGCCGATCTCATGCAAGAAGTTGGACTTCGAACTGTAAGTTTCAGGATTCACTAGTCTAACGATTATGTTACTGGGACTGTAAATGGTAGTCAGTCTTAGAGAGAGCATCAGTCCCGCCACTTCCCATCATTAACCCTTTAGTTGCTGTAGGCATTGTCGATCAGTGTCTAAAGTAGTGTTTCCCAACCAGGGTGCCTCTAGCTGTTGCAAAACTACAACTCCCAGCATGCCCGGACAGCCTTCGGCTGTCCGGGCATGTTGGGTGTTGTGGTTTTGCAACAGCTGGAGGCACCCTGGTTGGGAAACACTGGTCTAAAGGAAGTAAAGGTGTCGTTATGATGTTGGTTCTCATTGGACCCCCGCTGTGCGATTGTTGGGGTCTGATGAGTTAAATTATCAGTGGAGGTCCCCTTACTCAGCCCCTGGCTGCCAGATTATCTCTCCTATGATACAGCCTGGAAGAAAATTGTCCAAACTATTTACATATTTCTGGTCAGCACAGTGAATGGCGTAAGAGTTGAGAAGAGCCAACGCCAGACATGCAGATTTTTGGTCACTTCATCTATCAGATCAAAGTCTCACCAAAACAAAAATGGTACCGTCAAAAACGACAGATCACAGCGCAAAAATTACCCTCCTACATCCCTGTATATATAAAAAGGTTATAGGGTCAGAAGAGGATAATTGTAATCATACTAATTTGTTAGTTTGACTTTTTATTTAAATTTTTTTTTTAAGTTCAGAAATGGAAAAACTATATAAATATGGGTATCGTTTTCATCTTATTCGCCCACAAATTAAGGAGAACATATCAGTTTTACAGTAAAACTGTCTCTTAAAAGGCGAGGAAGGAAAAAACGAAAATGCTAAACAAAAAAATGCTTCCAGTCTGAAGGCTTCCAAATGGGCTCTGTCCTTAAGGGGTTAAACAGCTGGTTGGCAGTCGACTTTTTTTTTTTTACGTAGAATGAGCCAAAGCTTTCACCGCTGATGCTATTGCGATCATAGTTATCCTCCAATATAAGTGGGTGATAATAATCGGGTGATTCACAAACCTCAAATAGCCCAGAGTACTCACTGACCTATTCCTTATTGTCGTCACAGAAAAAAGCCCAGAAAAAGAAATTCCGGGAAGATAATGAGGATGACGATGACACCGGAGAGAAGACATTACAGTATAAAGGTAAAGGAACCTGTCCAATGATCCATACTAAACCCCTCTAAACTGGCTAATAACGGAATAATAAACTGTATTCCACTGCACAGCAAAAAATTATGAATTTAACATTTCAAGATCTCTGCTTGCTGTCAATTGTAAACTTCATGATTATACACAAATGCCTTTTTAGACCTAATACTTCCTACAGCTCCTGTCTAGTCAGTCTTCACTGACTTCAATGTACCAGCAGCACAAATCTGTCTCCTGCCCTGATTTGTTACGATGGATCAGTGGATAAATTGCAGTTTTCATTTTGGCCACTAGGCTTAAAAATAAGCTGAGACTTCCTGTTCTGTCTGTTGTTGCCTCAATGGGTCAATGGGTCTTGCTGTAAAGCAGGTCTTTAAAGCCTGAAAAAAAAAAAAAAAAAAAAAAACAGCTTGGGCTAGATGGCTGCTCCCATAATAGTGTATCTATCACTCTGTCTATATAGATATAGTTACAGGTATAGATATGGGAATAGATGGATGGATAGATGAATATAAGATAAATGAATAGATAGTCTATAGATATAGTTATGATATAGGTATGTACATAGATACGGGTATATGTGTGTATAGATATATAGATAGGTATGGGGATTGATAGATATGGTATGCGGATAAATATAGGTATACCTGTCTCTGTCCCTCTGTCTCTGTCCCTCTGTCTCTGTCCCTCTGTCTCTGTGTCTCTGTCTCTGTCCCTCTGTCTCTGTCCCTCTGTCTCTGTGTCTCTGTGTCTCTGTTCCTCTGGTGTTTGCTGTCAGACACCTTTCACCTACATGACTCAGGAATTTTGGACCCAGCTCCAAAAGTTTCCTTCTGCCGCACTCGCCAGACTCCCAAGGTCTTCAGCACTCATATGGAGTTTGATGACCTGCTGGAAACTGCCTGGAAGCACCGTGAAAAACACTTCCAAGGGTATGAGCGGCTGCAGGCTATATTTCCATTTGCCCAGGACCTGGTCTCCAAATGGGCCGCCCCGCCTACAGTGGACCCTCCAGTCTCTCGCTTATCCAAGTCCACCACTCTTCCTGTGGCTGATGCGGCTTCCTTCAAGGACCCCGTAGACAAGAGAATTGAGAATTTAGCAAAATTCGCATTTGAAGCAGTAGACTCGTCCTTGCTTTCGGCCTTAGGTATCCAAGCCCTTGTCAGCCTGGGCCTCCCAACTTCGCCAAGGCGTTTTATCCAGGGCTCCTCCAGATGATCTGGCTGACCTAGCCCTCCAGATCTCCAATGCTGGTGAATATCTATGCTTAGCATCTCTGGAGTCTGCACGCTGTGTGGCCTTTGCTTTTGGCAACTTGGTGGCTATCCATCGGTCTGTTGGTAAAGGGCTGGAAGGCCGACTTGGCCTCCAAGAAATCGCTCACAGAGATGCCCTTCACTGGCGGCCACCTTTTTTGGCAAATGCTTGGATGAAATCATCTCCGAGGCTACAAGCTGTAAGAGCGCTCTGCTCCCTCAGAATAAGGTGCGTTGCACCGATTCTCGCCACAAGTCCTCTTCCTTTCAGTCCTTTGCCTCAGGCCGCCAAGATAAACCAGTGGCTTTGCAGTCTCTGAAGGCTCCTACCTTCAAAGCACGCCCCTCCTGGAAGCACGACGGCCATTAAGGACCCTTCTCCGTAAAGCCAGGTACTCGCAAACCTACTTCCGTCTGAAGGGGCGCCCCCACCTGAGTCTTCCTCTCAGGTGGGTGGTCGCCTGTCCCTCTTTCAGGACGTTGGGTTGGTGCAGGTCCTGGATTCCTGGGTTCGGTACGTCGTTTCCGACGTCTACCGAATAGAGTTTGGTTCTTTTCCCTGTGATCGTTTTTTCTGGTCCTGTCCTCCCCGCTATCCGGCCCTGGCTTCGGCTTTTGAGCAGGTCTGTGCTCCACACCCTCCTTGCGCAGGGGGTCATTGTGCCAGTTCTGCCGCAAGAACGTTTTTTGGGCTTCTATTCAAATCTGTTTGTCGTTCCCAAAAAAGGGGGAACGGTCTGTCCGAATCTCTATCTGAAGCTCCTCAATCGGCACTTGTGCCTGTGGCACTTCCAAACGGAATCTCTCTGTTCTGTTGTTGGGTGAATTCCTGTCTTCGGTGGACATCTAGGATGCCTACCTGCACATCCCCTTTTCTCCGGCACACCAACAATTTCTGCGGTTTGCTTTTCCTGCAGATCATTATTAATTTGTGGCCCTGCCCTTTGGGCTGGCCACGGCCCCCAGGGTCTTCACCAAAGTCCTGGCGGTGGTGATCGCTATCCTCCGCTCTCGGGGGTGTCGGTGCTCCCTTATCTGGACGACCTGTTGATCAAAGCTCCGTCCTTTGAACAAAATCAGGAGTCTCTCCACATCACTCATCAGACCCTGAGCAGTTTCCGGTGGGTGATTAACCGGGAGAAATCCAACCTCTCTCCCTCCCAGTCTCAGATCTTCCTGGGGCTTCGCTTAGACACCAAAAAGGCTCAGGTTCTGCTTCCACCAGACAAGCGGTGTGCTCTGCTGTCTGGGATAAGCCTATTGCGCTGCCTGGAATTGGTGGCCAACCGTTCGTGTATGTAAGTGTTGGGCAGGATGGTGGCAGCCATGGAAGCAATTTCTTTTGCTCAGTTCCGGTGCCGCCCTATTCAGTCGGCCATCCTGTCCCTGTGGGACAAGTCTCCTCGGTCCCTCCACCGCCGGATCCGTCTGCCCCCTTTGGTGGCTCCGTTCTCCACTCCTCCAAGAGGGACGCTCGTTTCTCCCGCTGCGTTGGCAGGTCTTAACGACAGATGCGAGTCACCTCGGCTGGGCGGGAGTTTTTCAGGACCGGACGGTCTCAACGATTCTGGTGGTTCGCCGACGTAGTTTGTCTTGTGGCGTACGTTCCTATGAGGCTCCCAGATCGACCCGACCTTCTCTTGCAAGGTCCTCTCTGGCACCTCATTTCTCTGCAGCTGTGTTTGACGGTGTGGTGGTTGAAACCGTGGTGCTGAGGGCTCACGGTTGCTCTCCGTGTCATTCGCACCATGCTTCGGGCGTGTAAATCGTCCTCTGCCAGGAATTTATCACAGGACCTGGCGTGCCTACTTTTGGTGGTGCAAGGACCAATCTCTGTTTCCCGTTTATTTTTCCTTGCCAAACCTGCTTTGCTTTCTGCAGTCTGGGCTGGAAACTTGTTTGGCACTTAGTTCCCTCAAGGGGCAGGTGTCAGCACTTTCCATTCTTTTTCAGTGCCCCCCTGGCTTCTGAACCTCATGTTTGCACCTTCTTTCAGGGTGTGGCTCAAGAGGCTCCTCCTTACAGGTCTCCCACTCCACCCTAGGACCTGAATTTGGTTCTCAGCACTTTGCAGGGTGCCCCATTTGAACCCCTTCGGGAGATCTCTCTCCGCTTCCTTTCTTGGAAGGTGTCTTTTCTCATCGCTGTGACCTCCATCTGTCGGGTGTGGGAATTGGCGTCTCCTGCTGACCCCCCCCCCTTTCTTGTCCTTCACCAGGAAAAGGCTGTGCTTTGGCCGGTATCGTCTTTACTGCCGAAGGTGGTCTCCTCTTTTTATCTGAACTAGGATATCATCCTTCCCTCATTTTGCCCGGCTCACCCTATGGAGCGTTCTCTCCACAACGTGGACGTCTTCAGAGCTCTGTGCCTATCTCTCGGCCACCTCTTCTTTTTGGCGCTCTGATTCGCTGTTCGTCATTCTGGAAGGCCAGCGCAAGGGGCTTCTGGCTTCTAAGGCGACCATATCCCGGTGGATCCGGTCTGCCATATTGGAGGCCTATCGTTCTCAGGGGAAGGCTCCTCCTTTCCGGGTTGCGGCACACTCCACCTGCTCCGTTGGGGCCTCCTGGGCGGTTTTCAACAGGGCATTGGCCCTGCAGGTGTGTAAAGCAACCACTTGGTCATCCGTGCACACGGTCACCAAGTTCTACCAGGTGGACACTTCCGTGTCTGCGGACGCCGGTTTCTGGCGTAAAGTGTTGCAGGCGGTGGTGGCGTTGCCATTCGCCTGAGTCTCTCTAGCTGGGTTCTGATTTCCCACCCCGGGGACTGCTTTGGTACGTCCCACGGTTCCTGTGTCCCCCAATGGAGCCAAACAAGAAAAGTAGTTTTTTTTATACTTACAGTAAAATATCTCTCGGAGGATCCATTGGCGGACACAGCACCCACCCATTGGTTAGTAGTTTGTTGACTTGAGAGTCGATTTCCTGTCTGTGGGCTTGTACGGTTGATTTTTTTTGTCTGGGTCTTCTTCGGACTCTCTGTAGTGATTTGTCGGTTTCCTCCTACTGCTTTTGGACTAAACTGATGAGCTCAGAGTCAATTGGCGGGGCATATCCTGCCAGGAGGGGCCGACTTCTTTTTTTGCTAATGCCTAGTGGCAGCCTCCTAGTGGCAGCAAGATATACCCACGGTTCCCGTGTCCCCCCCAATGGATCCTCCGAGAAAGAGATTTTACCGTAAGTATATAAAAAAATATCTACTTTTCACGCTCTAGTGGATTGATAACTGCGGAACGTGCGCCCTGGGATAGAGCATGCATGAACCGTCATTACATTAGTTTTTATGGTCTAGCAGCTACAGTTAATACAATTTTATAAGCAGGAGCAGAAGGTTTTCAGCTGTCACTTACCGTGTTGTGTAATTGCGTTCCACTGCAAACATCATAAAGAACTCTTGTTGTTTTCTCAACAGCTGGGGGCACAGGAATACACAGACCTGTTTCCAAAAGACCGGAGTTCGGCGCGGCTTTCAAGTCAAAGGTATCTGTGTATCTATAAAACAACATACAGTGCACGTAGTCATCTCCATTGACTTAAAGAGTACCTCTCATGATTAAATTGTATAATCCTCCCAGTTCACTGCCCCCATCATGGTAAACCACCCCCTGCCTTTATTTTTATTTGTTTTTAGTTTTCTACCTTGATATTGCTCTGTATATTCAAGAAAAAAGAAAGATAGCCAGCACAACAGCCTAATACACGGGTGCACACTGCCATGGCATCAGAGTATACAAAAAAAGAGGATTGCAGCAGCACACATTGGTCAAAAAAATTGAGGCTCTTAGCGCACTTTTTGATCAAAACGTGTCCCCCATCCACCACGGGGAGGTGGCCTCATTTAGGATGGGAACCTAGCACAAATTCTGAGCCTAACACTCAACTATCCACTCACCTCTGCTGGGCATATAGCCTCTGACTGGCATATAGCTCTGTATATTCTGTTCAGTCTCAGTCAGATTCACAGACTGGGAAGGGGCGTTCCCCAGCAGGCGTGACATCATCTAAAGCCATACATCGGAGAACTTCCTCCCTCACTCTGCTACACACAGCCCAGAGCAGTTCAGTGTGTGAGATGAGCTATGATTGGCTAAAGCTGCACCCCCCCCCCCCTGTATTTCCTGATTTTGGACTTCTGGCAGAGTTCCAAAGTCTGTGCAAAAGATGGGGGGGGAAATGTGCTCTGGTCAAGCAGGGAGACACCTAGTGGCAGCTTTTTAAACACAAATAAAACATAGAAAACTTCATTTTTTTTTAAACAAACCATAAGGAGTGCAATAGCATCTAAATCAATGTATTCTGATAGCAGGATGTAGAAAAACACTTGTTGGTTTCCAGATACAGCTAGATATGTAAAGAGAGAAAGTAGCATTGCATTAATGCAAAAACATTAAAGTGTACCTGTAATTTATAAAAACTTCTAATAAGTCGCAGAGACATGTCAAAGGTCTAAGTGCTAAAACCCCCGCAGATCATTGAAGGGGTTATCCAGGAATAGAAAAACAGAGCAATTTTTTATTGAAAATAGCACCATCTCGGTCCTCTGGTTTTCTACAGTATTACAACTCTATTCACTTGGAGGAACTGAGCTGCAATACCACAAACTACCTGAGGACAGGTGTGGTGCGGTTTATGACACAAATCAGCTCAGTTTTTCTAACCCGGAATAATCTCTTTAAAATGAGCCGGGAGAAGTGCGAGGTAGGACGCTTCACTCCCGGCTTCCAGGATGTCCGTCTTGTGGCTCATTATAAATCTATGGCTGTGAAGCTGTATGTGAGCCAGAAAGGGAATTGCGCTACTCCATGCATCTCTCGGCTCGTTCTAATGATCGGTTGGGGTCTTGGCACAAAGACCCCCGACCAATCAAAAATGTTGACATGTCAAAAGTTTATTTTTATAAATAAAAGTTTCATTTAAAGGCAAACTTGCTCCACTGCTTATAACTTTTTAGAGGGTGGAGGGGGAGCCATTTGGGGTTCATACGCTTTTGTGGGGTTTTGGATACATCATACAGTGTCCAAATAAATCTATGGACCCTTTAAAGGGGTACTCTGCTGCCCAGCGTTTGGAACAAACTGTTCCGAAGGCTGGAGCCGGCGCCGGGAGCTTGTGACGTCATAGCCCCTCCCCCTCATGACATCACGCCCTGCCCCCTCAATGCAAGTCTATGGGATGGGGCGTGACGGCCGTCACGCCCCCTCCCATAGACTTGCATTGAGGGAGCGGGGCTATGACGTCCCAAGCTCCCGGCTCCAGCGTTCGGAACAGTTTGTTCAAAACGCTGAGCAGCGGAGTACCCCTTTAAAGCGTAACTCCGATCATGTTTGGGTGGCAGAATATCTGTTTAAATTTCCCACAGTTAATTGCCCAAGACTACAGTAGTACGGCTACGAATATGCCTTAAAGTGGTACTCCACCGGAAAACTTTTTTTTATTTTTTTATTCAACTGATGCCAGAAAGTTAAACCCATTTGTAAATGACTTCTATTTAAAAAATCGTAATCCTTCCAGAACCTATCAGCTGCTGTATACTACAGGAAATTCTTTATGTTTTTTTTGCAATTTCCTTTCTGTCTGACCACAGTGCTCTCTGCTGACACCTCTGTCCATTTTAGGAACTGTCCAGAGTAGGAGCAAATCCACATAGCAAACCTATCCTGCTATCGGACAGTTCCGAAAATGGACAGAGGTGTCAGCAGAGAGCACTGTGTTCAAGCAGAAAGGAAATTACAAAAGAAAAAACTTCCTGGGTAGCATATAGCAGCTAAGTACTGGAAGTATTAAGGTTTTTAAATAGAAGTAATTTACAAATCGGTTTAACTTTCAGGCATCAGTTGATTTAAAAAAAAAAAAAAAAAAAAGTTTTCCAGTGGAGTACCCCTTTAAGTCCCATGCAAGTTTATGGGGCTTCCGGCAAAACTGTATTACGATCATCTAGCATCTCTCGGGTATGAAGTGGTGGGAGTTTTAAACAGCCCTCCGCCAGAGTGTGATCGGAGATACGCTTTACAGGAGTTACCCAGGATTAGAAAAACAGCACCACACCTGTCCTCAGGTTGTGTGTGGTATTGCAACTGCTTTCTATTGAAGTGAGACCATTTATGAACATCTCTCTAGGTCAGTATTTTCCAACCAGTGGGCCTCCAGCTGTTGCAAAACTACAACTCCCAGCATGCCCGGACAGCCAAAGGCTGTCCGGGCATGCTGGAAGTTGTAGTTTTGCAACAGCTGGAGGTACCCTGATTGGGAAACACTGCTCCAGGCTAACATTAGAGAGACATTTCCTATTCGCGTTGGTTTACACCCCTTTGGAATAGTGTTCTATAGAACAATGTACGCTGCGTAGTATATCTGTGATTTAACCCTATGTACACCTTTTTAATGGACACGGACTACATGGCGTGAAACGACTGTAGTTTATGGTTCGCTGGAATAGTAAATTTCATATTCTGTTTCTGTTATCTCTCTAGAAAGGAAAAGGTGACATGAAACAGAAAGGCAAACACGACCCGTACGCCTACATACCCCTGAACAAGTCCAAGCTGAACCGCAGGTAAGCCATTACGGTATTGTATAATGTTCATGGTATATACCCCCTTTAGTTGGGGCTATGTCACACATGACCACCACATGGCTCGATAGCAAGAGAGTGCAAATGTTCATGATCTGCACTAGCATCCTGTCAATCTCTGACTGTTGCAAAACTACAACTCCCAGCATGCCTTGACAGTCTGTGCTGCAGCTGCTTTGCAACAGTTTTTATAGAGGAGCCTGTTTTGCAGTGTTTCGATACCAGGGTGCCTCCAGCTGTTGCAGGACAGGCGTGGTGCTCTTTGTTTATTCAAAAACAGCACCACACCTGTCCTCAGGTTGTGTGTGTGTATTGCAGCTCCGTTCTACTGAAGTGAGACCATTTATGAACATCCCTCTAGGCCAGTGTTTCCTAACCAGGGTGCCTCCAGCGGTTGCAAAACTACAACTCCCAGCATGCCCGGACAGCCAAAGGCTGTCCGGGCATGCTGGAAGTTGTAGTTTTGCAACAGCTGGAGGCACCCTGATTGGGAAACACTGCTCCAGGCAAAACTAATGCCCGGACAGCCAAAGGCTGTTTGGGAAACACTAATGTATTGTTACAGCTAAATGAAACAACACTTCTTATACTACATTTTTATTTATAAGCGTGTTCACGGTGAAAACGGATTTTTGTTGGGGCTTTGATGTGCGGATTTTAACGTGGATTATATTAAAGGGGTACTCCGGTGGAAATTTTTTTTTTTAAATCAACGGGTGCCAAAAAGTTAAACAGATTTGTAAATTACTTCTATTAAAAAATCTTAATCCTTGCAGTACTTATTAGCTGCTGTATGCTACGGTGTAACAGTTGGGGAGATTTTCGATTTTTTTTTTGTTTTTGGTCTAATTTGCATGTATGTTTTGTATTTTTTGTGGGGGTTTTTTTGCACAATTTTTGCGCCTTTTTTTTGTAAACTTGAAATATTAGGTGATTTCTGACGACTTGTCTATGTAGGCCACTTTACATTCAGAGGTCATTAATTTATCATTTGCGATTTAAAAAAATAAAAATACGTAAAATCACAACAAGATGAAAAAACCCTACAAATATAGACCACCTTCAGTGCTGTTCTAGAAACCTGTTTTACAAAGTGAGAAATGGTGTTGTGAAGTCATTTTACGCATTATTAATCTCACGCAAATGAGAAATAGGCAACAAAAGTGTTTTTTAAAAATGACTTAAAAAACAAATCTGTGACGAATCTCCCCCAATGCGGATACAGCGTTCCCACTGCATAGAATTAGTGTGGATTTTTTTACGCAACATGTGGACGCGATTTCTACAAATCTTTAACTTTTTTCCTACTTTGACTCACTACATATTTTCTGCATAATAATTTCTTCAGGGAGGATTGTGTGAACGCATTTTATAACGTACGAAACTGTCTTATCACCAATGTTTTGTGTTCTGCAGGAAAAAGGCGAAGATGCAAGGCCAGTTCAAAGGTCTGGTGAAAGCCGCACAAAGAGGAGCCTTGAGTGGGAAGAAAAAGAAGAATAGCAGGAGAGCATGAGACCATCATGCGGTGCGGACTGTGTGCCATCTACTGCCTGGAAAAGCAGATCCGGTGCCCTGCGTACCCATATTCTGCTCATGGACAGTTCATTTGTGGTCGAGTAGTGATAACTATTCAGGAGCATATAAGAAACCTCTTCATCCCGCCTATGAGGAGCAGAGAAGTGAACTTAACATCTAAGATATAAAGAGCAAAGAAGCAGTGTGAAGGAGCTTCACTTCTCCAGGGATCATGTGTTCTTGTGGTTTTATTGGACTGTGACATTTGTTGTGCTGAATAAAACCTTAAAGTGTACCTGCCATCTCCAGTGACTTTTCAGAATAAGCTGCCCTATGTGTGTACATGAGGAGCAGCACAATTTTGAGGCCATTATATAACTTGTATATGGTATTTTTCTGCAGATTTCTGCTCTTAGGCTAAATCTATAATTTGCAGTTCTCCCAGAGCTGGTGGGCGGTCCTCTCTCCTCCCCCTCTGTAGACTTGTTATGCTTGTCTTGCAGACACAGGACAAAGCTGAGCTGATTTTTTAGAGAACAATATTTGAGCGAGCGGGGGGTGATTGATAACAGGAGAAAGAAGCATTTTTCTCTAATAAGATATATTACAAAACAAATATGTAAATATCACTAGCGCTGGGACGGTATGTTAACTGGCTGCCAAGATGACGCTGAGAGGGTCCTGACCACTCCTCACATAGATAGTAAATACAAAACTTAGTATGATATTAGCGTATCGGCGCACAGGAACAAATGAAAAATACGTTAGAACTTACTCTGGATGTATTAGTTGGCCGTATCCTCGATGTACGGGGCCGGTGACTACTGGAACTGAACATGCGGACGAGTGTTCTTGCTGTATGGGTACAGCGCTCGTGTTTGTTCTGTGGTCTGGGGATTCCTTTTAATTTATAATCCAAGTATGTGATATCATGGATGTCCGCAGCCTCCCCCTACGGTGTACTGAGGAAGCTGATTGAAATAGACATCCACGATGGTTCCGGGGAGCAATAGAAAGTTCACCTCAACACGGAGGTATTGACAGCGTCTACACACACCGGGAGGATCGCTCAGAGCCCTACAACAATAGTGACGTCACAAAGTAGTGCCCAGACAATACTGCAAACTGTTTGCTAATCAGCGCGCCACTCCGGTGAAACGTTTTCTGGCCGGAGCGATCCTCCCGGTGTGTGTAGCCGCTGTCAATACCTCCGTGTTGAGGTGAACTTTCTATTGCTCCCCGGAACCATCGTGGATGTCTATTTCAGTCAGCTTCCTCAGTACACCGTAGGGGGAGGCTGCGGACATCCATGATATCACATACTTGGATTTAAAGTATAAAGGAATCCCCGGACCACAGAACAAACACGAGCGCTGTACCCATACAGCAAGAACAATCATCCGCATGTTCAGTTCCAGTAGTCACCGTCCCCGTACATCGAGGATACAGCTAACGAATACATCCAGAGTAAGTTCTAACGTATCATATGCTAATATCATACTAAGATATATTACGTTTTTAATATTCTTTTGTACTATTTATCTTTGTAAAGTTTTTTCAAATGACCGTGCCTATTTCAAAAGCTCTTAAATGGATCTATATGAACGAATCTGTATATTGAAAAAACTATAGAAAAAACAAGTGGCACTGATACCTCTCAACCGTAGACCCTCAGCAGGACAAAATAGCAACTGAACAGATGGCCATATAATCTCCAGCAGCGGCGGTGCTAGAACAAAAGTGAACAGCAATCACTAATATGTGTCCCAAAAGAAACAAAGGTGCTCTGCACTCACCGCTAGAGGTGGCTGCCGTCGGTTTCATGCATAGGAATGCGCTTCTTCCGGCCGGAAGAAGCGCATTCCTATGCGTGAAACTGCCAGCTGTCGCCTATGAGCGCCCCACGCAGTCCTGTATACCGTGCCGGAGTACCAGCCCAATATGGAAGCTGTTTAACCAGTATCTAGCGGTGAGTGCAGAGCACCTTTGTTTCTTTTGGGATACGAATCTGTAACCCTTGTGCACTTGGGCTGTTCCTGAAGATGCATATTCATTTATACAAAAAATATGGGCCCAAATATCTGTGCTAACTTATTCATTAAAGGGGTAGTCCCACATTTTACTTCTTACCCCCCTATCCACAGGCTAAGTATCTGATTTCTGGGATTCCAGCCCCAACCTATAATGTCCTGTGTGGTGCCCCGATCCTCCTGTGCACTGAGCAGGGATCATCCCGCCCCCTCCATACTTCTCTGTGAAAGAGCCAAAGATACACGAGTACAGTGCTCACGTATCACCGACTCCCCCATAGAGATGCATGGAGGAGGTGTGTTGACCCCTGCTCCGTGGACGTGGAGAGCCGGAGCACTGTGCTGGAATCACAGGGGTCGCATCGGTCTGACCCAATCCTCCCCCATGATCACTTATCCTGCAAATAGGGGATAAGAAGTAAAATGTGCGACTACCCCTTTAACATATATTTAATATTTAGATATGAATCTCCTATACAGACATCAGAAAATAAGATCTATTATTTAAATCAAATCTATATGCGAAACATATTTTTATATCATTTTTGGTGTTTTCATAATCCATCTCACGATCTGTTTTGAAAATATATATTGTAGTTTATTTACATTCTAAGTCTTTTAATTAGGGATCGACCGATTATCTGTTTGACCAATATTATCAGCCGATATTCACAATTTTGGACGTTATCGCCCCCCCCCCCCCAAGCCCCCACCCCCGGAGAGAGAATGCTGCTGCCCCATTACCTCCCCCATCCCCAGTTTTATAATTACCTGTTTGCGTGGGTCCGCGCTATGTCTGGCTCCTGCAGCATCCTGCACTATTGCTGTGCGCTGCGCAATGATGAGTGACGTCATCAACGCGATGTCGCCGTCAGTGCGCACATTGACAGCTAAGTACACCGCCAAAGCCAGAAGTGGCGCGGACCCTGGGAACAGATAATTATAAAACCGGGGATTGGGGAGGCAATGGGGCAGCGGCGGTGCTCTGGACCGGCAGGGGGAGAGAAGCGGGCGGTGGTCTCTGGCCAGAGGATAGGCAGGGGGGGGGGAGCGGCGGTCGCGGTTGGACTCAGGAGGACCCCAGGATAGGCAGGGGGAGAGAAGCTGGCGGCGGTCTCTGGCCCCGCAAAAGCCGCTGCAGTTCATTGATTTAAAGCACCCGCTTTAAGTCATTGATCTGCAGTGGCTTCTGCGGGGCCGGGGGGAGAATATAATAAAAAAATATAAGTTATCGGCTATCGGCCTGAAAGCTCACAGATCATCGGTATCGGCCCTAAAAAAATCTATTGGTCCATCCCTACTTTTCAGCAGTCTCATCCTTATCATCACAGGCAGGGATTACAGTGAAAGGTGATGCTGTATGTAGATCAGACGATCCAGCTTTTTACAGTATGTGATGGTCACAGCTCCCCTCCTCACGGTAAAATAACCTCAGCACGTGTCACACAACATGCCTAGAAAACGCTCCTATAGAAGTCATTAGGGTCCCCTCAAGTCTATTGTTTCCTATGTTCATATGGCGGCTATAAAGCATATCTCTAAATGTTAATACCTCAGGCAAAACATGGCTGCCCTAATAATCACGTACAGAGACTAAGAAAGAAATTCGACATTTATAAAATAAAAACAGAAGGAAAAATAATCTTTTTGTTTTAGGCAGCGAGCACCAGCTCTTAGTCTTAATAATTACATAGAACAGCTGGAGAAATTTAATAGTGTTTTTTTTTTTTCTTTTTTCTTTTGTGTTTTTTGTTTTTAAATCTAAATAAAGGTTGCATTTATTGTTAAAAGAACTCTGTTCTATATATTTATTAAGACCTAGCGCTTGATGTCAGTCAGTACTTTTACAACTTGGGTATAGGTTTTACTGCTTGTACTTGGTCCCTATACAATAGCGTGTATTGGCAGCCATCCCAATTTACTCTGTCCTACAGTATTTGGGTTTAATTAGTAAAGATTTTTGGCCCCTTCTTGATATTACAACCCTTTCCCGATCTGTGATAAGTGATATGTTGGACAGGGTTGCATGGAGTGGGTTAAGGAGCTACACAATCTGTGCTGTTATGTTTTTTTTTGGGGGGGGGGGGGGAAGTAGCGAACGCTGGAGCCGCCGCTAGGCGCTTGTGACCTCATAGCCCTGCCCTCTCATGATGTAACGTCCCACCCCCTCAATGCAAGTCTATGGGAGGGGGCGTTACGCCCCCTCCCATAGACTTGCATTGAGGGGGCGGGGCTATGATGTCACAAGCTCCTGGCGGTAGCTCCAGTGTTCAGAACAGTTTGTTCCAAGCGCTGACCAGCGGACTACTCCTTTAAGCATAAAATGTTCTCTGCAGGCTTCTCTAGGATGGGCGTTTTTTGTATATTTATCTTCATTCTAGTCGCAATAATCTAACCTATCACCGATACCAAAAAGACACTGCTCTGGCTGCTGTAAAAAGTGTAGAGAATGAATCGGCACACGGTTGGACTTAAAACTGGCATTATTGAAGTTACCATTCACAGAATAAAGTCACATGTTGACAATTGTGAGGTAGAAGGGGGATGTTAAATTCAGCTGCAGAGGGTAAATGAGAGTTCAGATAGTTTGGCTTCCATGATGTAGCGGAATGTTAAGGACATCTTCGCTGCTTGGTAGGTTCTGTCTTTAGGGAAAGCTGAAGGCCGTATGCACCGCGCTTCCCTGCACTACATGAATGGAGCGTTCGACAATGCACTGAGAACAGGGACGTGCACTGACCCACCGGAGAGAAAGACAAAGACTGGCCCTGGTGTAGTGATTGCCATCTGTTTACTGTGAATAAACTACATCTAATACCAGGGACTGGCGATCATGAAGGACACCCGGAGGCCTCCAAATATGTCAGACAGTAAAGCTGGTTTCACACATCAGAATTTCTGTACTAAATTTATAGCCAATACTCTTCAATGGGATTTTGCTGTCTCATTTCTGCCGCAGAATCCCATTGATCTGTATTGGCTATAAATTCATGCAGAATTCAGTACCAAAATTCTGGCGTGTGAAACCGGCTTAATAGGCGCCACAAATACATTTCTTGTCAAGCAAAATGATTGATGGTCTAAATCGTCGCCACCTTCCAAATGTTCATGTTTCTATTGGTTCTTAATGGGGATGTTTCTGCTGACTATGTAACCTGTGGTGTGGTAACCTGAAGTTTATATCTGTCTGGGGAACAGTCTCTAATAGATGTCACCCTGGGAAAGGTGCAAGATCTTGTGAAGAATGATCGACCGCATTGGGGCAGAAGGTGCAGTTTTACGATCAGATGATCGAAACTACAGTAATGTACAAGACAGAGGATACACACTCGGGAAACGGCAGCCGCATACAAATCTGATGTATGACGACTCATTGCGCATTAGCAGGAATAACTGCAGATACCAAGTTCCTGTGCCAAAATAGTCTTAGGGTACGTTCCCACACGGCTTATTTTGCTGCTTATTTGGTGCTGCGTATTTTCCTACCCATTGACTTCAACAGAGAAAATAAAATACGCAGCAGCAAATACGCCGTGTGGGAATGTACCCTTAAAGGAAATCTGTCACCATTGTCACCTGCACTAACCTGTCAGTACGTTCCGTGGCGGGGACCTCCGGTAATCTTGTCCGTTAGCTCCAGCTTGGGGCACAGGCGGAGCTTAGGTACGTTATTGCTGCTGTTCCCGCTGCTAGAGAACAGCAGCGGTGATGTCACTAAGCTCCGCCCATGCCCCAAGTCGGGTGTCCGGAGCTGGAGCTAACAGACAAGATTACCAGAGATTGCTGCCATGGAACGGGACAAGGTAAGTACCGTTATCATCAGTGTCACCTGCACTGTCAGTACTGACAGGTTAGTGCAGGTGAAACTGGTGACAGATTTCCTTTAAGGGAAAAAAAAACGAGGCTCCAGGGGGCCAGAAGGGTACAAATGTGTCACTGAGCAGTGGAGAAATGGTGTTAGGAATGTTTTCGACTAGGTTAATCCCTTCATGATAGCAGTTTACCATATGGCCGAGGTCCCCAACCCATACCTCAGGGCCCACCAACAGTCCAGGTTTTGAGATTTTTCCCCTGTTCTATTCCAATGGAGTGACTGAAAAATCTTGGAATGTTGGAGGGCCTTAAGGACTTGGTTGGGGACCACCCATATGGCATGTAGGTTCCATTCATATCACCTGCACAATTCCCTAAAGGGGCACTCTCAAAGACAAAAAAAAGACTGCATTCTACTATTACGATACCAATACCTATTGAGTTGTGTCAAGTATTAAAGGGCTATGCAGTAGCGAGGAAGAAAAAACCCTTTCAAAGGGCGCTGCTGTTGTCCTGGTTGTAGTGTCGCAGGACCTGCGGGACCCGCAGGTCCTGCGACACTACAACCAGGACAACAGCAGCGCCCTTTGAAAGGGTTTTTTCTGCCTCGCTACTACTGCATATCTCTCCAGGACTGGCTAGTCCTGTCCTGTACCCTGGGCTTAGCAGCTGTATCAGGTGGACTATCATCTATACCACTAACCCCACTGTGGGTCTACATGCGAGTTTTTTTGCTCGCTCAAGGTGAGCATCCATTACCTACTCTTCGACCTACCCCCCCCCACCTGCCATCAACGGTATCACACTAGGCGCCTTCCCGTCGGTCTTTCCCTTTTTTTTTTTTTGCTCTTTTCAAGTATTAAAGGGGTACTTTGCCCACAGACATCTTATCCACGCCCCCTCCCATAGACATGAATGGAGGGAACGTGGCATGAAGTCACGTCTCCGGCCACGGAAACTGTGCATTCTAAACATAATGTTTGAAATGCCGGTTGTAGCACGGAGCTACACGGAGATCGCAGGGGATCCCAGTGGCAAAACCCCCTCGATCAGACATCTTTTCCTTTGGATAGGGGATAAGATGTTTTTTGGACTGAGTTCCCCTTTAAAACTCCAACCCCATCAACTAAGTCAGCATATTATACTGGGAGATACTCTTTCCATTCATTGTAGTGATGTATGTGGTCATTATTATAGTTAGATTATTTGTATAAATAAATTAATGCAGAAATGTTCCATTATGAATAATAAATATTCTGCCATTTTATGACCCATATGGGTAAACCAAGATGCGGACAAACCATTGACACAGGATTAGCCAAGCTCCACTGCACATAATGGATATTAGATGTTACTCAGTGGACTGGATGATGTCGCAGAATTTAATTTATTTTCACGTCTCACAAACCTGAATATTATTTTACTACTTTACATAATCCTTATATTTCCACTTGAACCTGACGTTAGATCTTTTCAGAGAGAATCCAGGCCTTACGGCAGCACGCCTCGCCCCCGTGTGTTCACCGTACACCTTTTACAGGTTCTTTACAGTCTGAATTGATTTTTGAAGAACATTAGTCACAGATATAGGAAGATGCTTATTTCTTGGCCGCATTATCTACTTGACTGGCTTTGTGGGTTATAAAAACTTAAAACCTGATTATATTTATTGTTATATTGCTGATGCTTTGCTTTTCTAAGTCTCCTGTGCTCGCTCTCTGCAAAACCTGAAATGTTCTTTTCCTGTAGTCCATAGGCAGCACACAAATGGGTTAATGAGGGTTACTTTGCCTGGGTAGAAGAATAAATGTGGTCACTGGCAATGCTAGGGGTGTGTGGACTGCACCAGGGGACACCATCCAGTGGGATGACACCAAAGCATGAAGTAACCATCCTGCGGTGGTGTCACTACATCTGTTTCCTCCTCTGGGCGCAGATGCTGTAGAATGGCGAAGCTGCTGTCCGCTCCCTGCTCCACCATTCTGTGTCATGGGCTGCACTTCAGGTCTGTAGCCTATGAGCCGCTGTAACGTGTCCCCGGTAGCCCAGCACAATGACTTAATGTAATTGTGCCGGCCTGGGAATCCTGTCCCTGGGGCTTATAGGCTGCAGAGCTGAAAAGATGAGCGGAGCTGCTCGATTCATTGTGGGAGCCTGGACCTTGTTAGTATTACTGTTTTTATTTTTTTTCTAAATGGCCACAATAAATTAAATCGGGAGCATTACTTATATCAAGGAAGACATTATTAAAATCAGGGGGCATTATTATCATTAGGTGGGCATTATAAAACATAGGAAGGGACACTATTAATATCAGGGGAGCATTACCTATATCAAGGAGGACATTATTAATATCAGGGGGGGGGGGGCATTATAAAACATATAAAGGGACACTATTAATATCAGGGGAGGATTATATCTTTAATGCCCCCCCCCCCCCCCAGCCACCGATATATTTATAATGCCCCTCTGATATACTACCCCATGATAAAGCCCTCCCCCTCTGCTATCTTTATATCAGAGGGCACTATCAATCAGGGGGCACTATTAATACCAGGGGGGCATTATTCCTGTTTGGGGCACTGTGAGGCCATTACATGAGGCATTATTACTGAGTGGGGGGCACAGATGGGGCATTATCAGTGAGGACATTAGGAAGTATATTATTTTGTAAACTAATGGGTACATCATACTCTGCAGAGGCGAGTTGCATTTTGGAGAATTCTTGGCTGTCTAAGTCGGATGAAGAAGAAGAAAAAAAAACAGACGTAGATTGTAAGGCTTCTTTCTAGTCCTAATGGCAGTCAGGGGAGGTGGGGAGAATAGCGGGAGAAAAATGACTGCATGCGCAATGACTCCCGCTTCTCCCACTACAAAATAAATGGGATTCATCGGGACCTGATATTGTCCCAAAGAACATCCGTTAAGGACTGAAAAGAAAAAAAAGAGAACCTAACGGCCGTTTAGGACCTGGCACCTCGGCAGGGTGAAAGTAGCCTAAGTCATCACAGGGTATATTCACTGCTCAAAAAAATAAAGGGAACACTTAAACAACACAATGTAACTCCAAGTCAATCCCATTTCTGTAAAATCACACTGTCCACTCAGGAAGCATCACTCATTGACAATCAATTTCACGTGCTGTTGTGCAAATGGAACAGACAACAGGTGGAAATTATAGGCAATTAACAAGACACCTCCAATAAAGGAGTGGTTCTGCAGGTGGTGACATAGACCACTTCTCAGTTCCTATGCTTCCTGGCTGATGTTTTTGGTCACTTTTGAATGCTGGAGGTGCTTTCACTCTAGTGGTAGCATGAGACAGAGTCTACAACCCACACAAGTAGCTCAGGGAGTGCAGCTCATCCAGGATGGCACATCAATGCGAGCTGTGGCAAGAAGCAGCTGTGTCTGTCAGTGTAGAGTCCAGAGCATGGAGGCGCTACCAGGAGACCTGGAGGAGGACATAGGAGGGCAAGAACCCAGCAGTAGGACCACTCCCTCCGTCTTTGTGCAAGGAGGAGCATTGCCAAACCCCTGCAAAATGACCTCCAGCAGGCCACAAATGTGCATGTGTCCACTCAAACGGTCAGAAACAGACTTCATGCTGGTGGTGGTTGTGCTTACAACCCAACACCGTGCAGGACGTTTGGCATTTGCCAGAGAACACCAAGGTTGGCAAATTCGGCCCTGCACCCTTTGCTCTTGACAGATGAAAGCAGGTTCACACTGCGCACATGTGACAGACATGACAGAGTCTGGAGACGCCGTGGAGAACGTTCGGCTGCCTTTAACATCTTTCAGCATGACCGGTTTGGCGGTGGGTCAGTAATGGTGTGGGGTGGCATTTCTTTGGGGGGCCACACAGCCCTCCATGTGCTTGCCGGAGGTAGCCTGACTGCCACTAGGTACCGAGATGAGATCCTCAGACCCCTTGTGAGACCATATGCTGGTGCGGTTGACTCTGGGTTCCTGCTAATGCAAGACAATGCTAAACCTCATGTGGCTGGAGCATGTCAGCAGTTCCTGCAAGAGGAAGGCATTGATGCTATGGACTAGCCCACCCATTCCCCAGACCTGAATCCGATTGAGCATTTCTGGGACATCATGTCTCTCTCCATCCACCACAGACTGTCCAGGAGTTGGCGGATGTTTTAGTCCAGGTCTGGGAGGACATCCCTCAGGAGACCATCCGCCACCTCATCAGGAGCTTGCCCAGGCGTTGTAGGGAGGTCATATGGGCACGTGGAGGCCACACACACTACTGAGCCTCATTTTGACTTGTTTTAAGGACATTACATAAAGTTGGATCAGCCTGTAGTGGGGTTTTCCACGTTGATTTTGAGTGTGACTCCATATCCAGACCTCCATGGGTTGATAAATTTGATTTCCATTGATAATTTTTGTGTGATTTTGTTGTCAGCAAATTCAACTATGTAAAGATGAAAGTATTTCATACGATTAGTTCATTCACTCAGATCTAGGATGTGTTATCTTATTGTCTCCCTTATTTTTTGAGCAGTGTATCTGTGGTAGTGCTGGTGTTGCAGTTGCTTTTATGGGGTAAGATTGGTTCTGTATGTAGTAAATACATTATATGTTGTCATGGTGTGGAGAGTCTTCACCCACGGAGCAACATCTGTTGATGAAGGTATTAGACCCAGTACTCTCATTTCAAAGTACAGTGGGGGGAAAAAAGTATTTAGTCAGCCACCAATTGTGCAAGTTCTCCCACTTCAAAAGATGAGAGGCCTGTATTTTTCATCATAGGTATACCTCAACTATGAGAGACATAACAAGAAAAAAATCCATAAAATCCCATTGTCTGATTTTTAAAGAATTTATTTGCTAATTATGGTGGAAAATAAGTATTTGGTCAATAAGTTCATCTCAATACTTTGTTATATACCCTTTGTTGGCAATGACAGGTAAATCGTTTTCTGTAAGTCTTCACAAGGTTTTCACACATTGTTGCTGGTATTTTGGCCCATTCCTCCATGCAGATCTCCCCTAGAGCAGTGATGTTTTGGGGCTGTCACTGGGCAACACAGACTTTCAACACCCTCCAAAGGTTCTCTATGGGGTTGAGATCTGGAGACTGGCTAGGCCACTCCAGGACCTTGAAATGCTTCTTACGAAGCCACTCCTTTGTTGCCCGGATGGTGTGTTTTAGATCAATGTCATGCTAAAAGACCCAGCCCCGTTTCATCTTCAATGCCCTTGCTGATGGAAGGAGGTTTTCACTCAAAATCTCATGATATATGGCCCCATTCATTTTTCCTTTACACAGATCAATTGTCCTGGTCCTTTTCTGAAAAACAGCCCCAAAGCCTGATGTTTCCATCTCATGCTTCACAGTAGGTATGGTGTTCTTTGGATGCAACTCAGCATTCTTTCTCCTCCAAACACGACCAAATTTACCAAAATGCTCTACTTTGGTTTCATCTGACCATATGACATTCTCCCAATCCTCTTCTGGATCATCCAAATGCTCTCTAGCAAACTTCAGACGGGCCCGGACATGTACTGGCTTAAGCAGGGGCGGGGGGGGGGGGAATATCTGGCACTGCATGATTTGAGTCCCTGGTGGTGTAGTGTGTTACTGATGGTAGCCTTTGTTCCTTCAGTCACAGCTCTCTGCAGGTCATTTACTAGGTCCCCCCCCCCGTGTGGTTCTGGGATTTTTGCTCACTGTTCTTGTGATCATTTTGACACCACAGGGTGAGATCTTGATTGGAGCCCCAGATCGAGGGAGATTATCAGTGGTCTTGAATGTCTTCCATTTTCTAATAATTGCTACCACAGTTGATTTCTTCACACAAAGCTGCTTGCCTATTGCAGTTTCAGTCTTCCCAGCCTGGTGCAGGTCTACAAATTTGTTTCTGGTGTCCTTCGACAGCTCTTTGGTCTTGGCCATAGTGAAGTTTGGAGTGTGACTGTTTGAGGTTGTGGACAGGTGTCTTTTATACTGATAACAAGTTCGAACAGGTGCCATTAACACAGTTAACGAGTGGAGGACAGAGGAGACTCTTAAAGAAGAAGTTACAGATCTGTGAGAATGAAAAATATTGCTTGTTTGTAATCACAATGTGATTTCTTGTATTCTTTCCCCCATTCTCATAGTTGAGGTATAACCTATGATGAAAATTACAGCCTCTCTCATCTTCTTAAGTGGGAGAACTTGCACAATTGGTGGCTGGCTAAATACTTTCCCCCCCACTTTATACTGGGAATCCAGGGACCCTATCGTCCTCCTTGAATGCTCTATGTTCTGAATCTTCAATGGAGAGGAGAGGCCAAATGCGTTGGGTATCTATTATAAATCCCAGGTGTCTCATCATGATAGAACAGGTCAGTTATGACTTCTTGGGGTTGACCAGAATCCCGTAATTTCTTAGAACTTCTTGTGTAATGTTGAGGTGATGTAACAGAGTTGACTGAGAAGGAGCCTTGGGAATCCAGTTGTCTAAGTAACGTGTCACCATATCTACTTCATTCCGAGAGCTGCAGTAATGGCCACTGCTATCTTTGTAAAAACGTGCAGAGCTGAAGTGATACGGCAGGGCAAGCAAATGGAAGATGAAAAACCCACTGGTGAAAGAGAACTGCAGGATGAAGGAATCTTTGATGAATTCTCAGAACTGGAATATGAACATTTGCGTCTTAGAGATGTAATGTTTTATGAATACAACAAAGCACCAAGCGGAGAAACAACTGCACATCCCGTAAGTTGTCAAATGAGACACTCAAGGTATTAAAGTTCAAATGGCACAAAAACGGGTTTAAAAACCCTAAGGCCATGTTCACACACTGTAAAATCGCCATCTTTTTCAGCCGTAAATGGCTAAAAAACAGACTTTTTTTTTATAGTGTCTTAAAAACACCAACCACCCCCCAAACATGTAGATATCACTTACCAGGCTGGACCTAAGAGAATGCAGAGAAAATGAGCCAGGCTAGAGAATATAGGGGGTCACATTGTACAAGAATATTAAAGAGTCACTGCAAAGAAAAAAAAAATACCCCTAGTACAGTGATCCCTCAACTTACAATGGCCTCAACATACAATAGTTTCAACATACAATGGTCTTTTCTGGACCATTGTAAGTTGAAACCAGACTCAACATACAATGCTACGGACAGTCCAGATCTGTGAAACGTGTCAATGGCTGGAAGAACCGACCAATCAGAATGGACATTCACTGGTAAAACCCCTGTATTACTGAAGCGTATGCACTTACTGATGTCTTGTAGCGCCCCCTACAGTACAGGGAGGTATTACATGTTCTGTACTCTTTACTTGTACCAGGGTTACCTGCTCCTCTGGACACCAGGTGAGGGCGACTCCATGTTACTTTTTTAGGACACTGCGTGTACCGTACAGGACCCCCGAAGAAGCTCCTGTCCTCTACATAGACCAGTGTTTCCCAAGCAGGGTGCCCCCAGCTGTTGCAAAACTACAACTCCCAGCATGCCCGGACAGCCTTTGGCTGTCCGGGCATGCTGGGAGTTGTAGTTTTGCAACAGCTGGAGGCTCCATGCTTGGGAAACACTGACATAGACAGTGATTACAGCTCCCAGCAGATCTTTCTTACTTTTATATGTAAGGATTTGCTTTATCTATATTAGTTATCTACTTATTTATCTTTCATTCTCACTTTTTCCTATTTTTTGGATGACATTTTGGTGCCTTAAGAACCAATTACCAGGTTTCCATAGAGTTCTGGTCTCAACATACAATGGTCTCAACATACAATGGTTGTCCCGGAACCAATTAATATTGTAACTTGAGGGACCACTGTACCCTCAGGATGTCAGACTCCACTCAAGTGTTCGGAGGCTACACACATTCTGCTGTTTTTGGCTTATGAAAACATCTTGGATGATATGGATGAAAAGCCTATTCACTATGAGGAACCTCGAACTTCTCAGAGCAAAAAGAAGACTGGTGAGTGATCATCTTAGTAATCTCATGCTGTGACTGTTTTAGGGCTCGTTCACACTGGCGGATCCACGACGTATTTTAAACTGTGGATCCGCCGATGGTGGTCGCCTACAGTGTGCCTCAGATGTGCAATCTGCCGCTATGAGCAGACACACTGTGATGTGTGAGTCGCCGCACGCATGCACAGTATACTCGCACACATCGCGGCTGCTCTCGACCTAGCTCAGGGAGCAGGGGGAGCGGCCACGGTGTGTGCGAGTACACCACGCATGCGCATGGTGACTCGCACATCGCAGCAGTGTGTCTGCTCATAGAAGCAGATTGCACTTCTCCCAGCTCTAAAAATCATTAGGGGTTTAAACAGCCAGACCCCGAACTGTTAAGGGTGCGTTCCCACAGGGCGTATACGCAGCGTCAAATTTTATGGCAGCAGCGGGAAATACGCTGCGTATCCCTTGCTCACTATACACACAGGGCTTTCCGGCGGCAGCCCAATGTGCGCAGTGAGTGGCCCCGCCTCCAAAACTCTCTACACACATAGGGCTGCCGCCGGAAAGCCCTGTATGTATAGTGAGCAAGGGATACGCAGCGTATTTCCCGCTGCTGCCGTAAAATTTGCGCAGCATCAAATACGCTGCGTATACGCCCTGTGGAAACGCACCCTAAAACTTCTGACATGTCTGTGCAACATGTCAAAATGGTTGTAAATGTTAAAGGGGTACTCCGGTGGAAAATTTTTTTTCTTTTTTTAATCAACTGGTGCCAGAAATTACTAAATGACAGATTTCTAAATTACCTCTATTAAAAAAATCTTAATCCTTCCAGTACTTGTTAGCTGCTGAATACTACAGAGGAAATTCTTTTCTTTTTGGAACACAGAGCTTTCTGCTGACATCATGACCACAGTGCTCTCTGCTGACATCTCTGTCCATTTTATGAACTGTCCAGAGTAGGAGAAAATCCCCATAGCAAACATATGCTGCTCCGGACTGTTACTAAAATGGACAGAGGTGTCAGCAGAGAGCACTGTGGTCATGATGTCAGCAGAGAGCTCTGTGTTCCAAAATAGAAAAGAATTTCCTCTGTAGTATTCAGCAGCTAATAAGTACTGGAAGGATTAAGATTTTTTAATAGAAGTAATTTACAAATCTATTAAACTTTCTGGCACCAGTTGATAAAAAAAAAAAAGTACCCCTTTAAGAACTTAGAGGGGAAGTTATCAACTGGCGTGCACCTGCAAAACTACATACGCGGTGCATTTATATCTTGCCACTAAATTATGTTCAACGGCCGGGACCCGCGGCTAATACAGGACATCACCGATCGTGGTGATGCCCTGTATTAACCCTTCAGACGCGGCGATCAAAGCTGACCGCCGCGTCTGAAGGGAAAGTGACACAAACCCGGCTGTTCAGTCGGGCTGTTCGGGACCGCCGCGATTTCACCGCGGCGGTCCCGAACAGCCCGACTGAACAGCCGGGTTAGTGCTTACAGGACACCGGGAGGGACCTGACCTGCCTCCTCGGTGTCTTCTCCGTTCAGGGATCCCCTGTATGGCAGGCGCTCTCCTTCCTCGTCATCACGTCGTCGCGTCCGTGCGTCGGCGTGCGTAACGACATGATGGCGGCGACGGAGAGCGAGGATACCCGGCCGGCAGCAGAGGCGTTCCGGAGCGACGGGGACAGCGATGGAGCGACATCCAGGGCAGCGGTGACGGGTCCAGAGCGGCGGGGACACGTGAGTATTACCTCCTATGCAGTGGTCTTCAATCTGCGGACCTCCAGATGTTGCAAAACTACAACTCCCAGCATGCCCGGACAGCCAACGGCTGTCCGGGCATGCTGGGAGTTGTAGTTTTGCAACATCTGGAGTTCCGCAGGTTGAAGACCACTATTGGGTTCAAAATCTTTATTTTTTTCCGATTTTGCACCTTATACGCCGGTGCGTCCTATAGGACGAAAAATATGGTATTTCCTTCATGTTCTTTTATTCTAGTGACCTGAAATACTTGAAATGTATGATTCATGTTTACCTGATTTTTATTTTATTTTTAGGAAACCAGATAGGGAAGGCGCATTTATCAAAATACATAGAAACTTTTCAAAAAGACTCTCAGAAGAGTATGAAGGCCATGGAAATAATGGAGCAGGTAATAAAATGCTAATAAACAACAATAATGTTCTTTCTCCATGTAAGTGTAGAGTGGATACAAGGAGACATGGGAATGATTGTTCTCGGTATAGAATAGCTGGTGTTGTGAGTGAGCAGAGGTGAGACGGCGCAGCGGGACGTCAGCACTAAATGTGCAGTAAACATGGAAAAGAACAGTGATGAGGAAGACATCCAATAAACAACACTCTAAAGTGACATTCAGAATCTACAGCACATTTCTACTAGTTTAGTAAAAGTCCATTCTTTCATATAAGAACTGAAGTGTGTTGGTTTGTATCGACACTTCTGGCAAATGGCCCCAGCCGGACGCGTAGTTTGAAGCTTCAGGACCCAATGCAAAATCTGTAACAGGGCCCAGTGTCTGCTGGTCGCCATTTATAATACTGGTGTTTTATAGCTATTTACCCTCTGTTCTGGCATCGGCAATGTTGTGGGTATCATATACTTATACCTAGATCATACAACAAGGCAGCAAACCCGCCAAGGCCAGTGCACCCCATTGGTCATCCCCCCCCACCCTCAGTTTATATCAGTTTAGTCAGTTGTGCCTTTTTTATGGAAATGGTTCCTGCACAATGTCTGACGACAAACAAAACTCAAATGTCCGGAAGATTGTTCCGTCTGGGTCCGTTATTTCGTCTGTTTGTCAAACTGAGCATGCCCAGAAGGAGGAAGAGATCTAGGAAGAAAGGCCAGACTCCTGTTTCCTCCTCCATATCCCTCAGTCTTGTGTCAGCCCCCTTTGTCATCCCCAAATTCATCTGTTACCCCCTTACCGACTGCTCTTTTTCCCAGCTTTTTCCTCCAGACCCCTCTGCCCGTCCTTACAAACCTCTCTGTTTCCCATTCCATACTCCTCTGTCCCCCTCTTAGACTTTCCTGGCCTTCTCCCGACCCCTCTTTCCCCCCGTTATAGACTCCTGTCCCCCTTCGGACACATCTGGACGGATGCAGGTACTGTCTCAGAATTTTTGGTGGGAGGAAGAGTTGACGAGTACTTCAGGATCCCATGTGGAAGTGGTACCAGCATAGGGAGCTCTGCGTCACGCTCTCGTCTCCCACTTACATCTAGGATTGCCGCCTTTCTTGCAACAAAAAAAAAATACAGACCATGCTAGTTT
The DNA here is from genome assembly GCF_029499605.1 of Hyla sarda. Lineage (NCBI taxonomy): Eukaryota > Metazoa > Chordata > Amphibia > Anura > Hylidae > Hyla > Hyla sarda. The sequence continues at coordinate 36,715,422 of NC_079195.1, read as the reverse complement.
GCATAATTAATTATATATGCGTGACATCAAGCTCCACCCATGTCCAGACACATTGTGCCACGTACCAGCCCAGCGGCGGCAGATAAACCCCTAAGCCTCCGGAGTCTGACAGGGAGGTCCAAAGGGGGGGGGGGGGTGGGTGCAGGTCAGGTCGTGGTTTGACAACTCATGGGGACCCCAGGTAAGAGTGGATCATGGGGGGCCATTAGGGTTGCCACCTTTCTTGCCCAAAAATACCTGCCATGTTAATTTGCATAATTAATTATATATGTGTGGCATTACCTTAATCCCCCCCCTCTGATCCCCCTGTGCCATAATCATTCCAGTTGGTTCCCCCTGTGCCATACTCTTTTACTCATTTCAATTGACCCCCCCTGAACCCCATATCATAACCATTCCAATTGACTCAACACCCCTCTTTCCACTGATCCCCTTGTGCCATAACCATTCCAATTGATTTATCCTCCTCCCACACATCCCCCTGTGCCATAACCATTTAACCATTTCAATTGATTTCCCCCCCAATAATCCCCCTCTGCCCCTGATGCCTGTACCTACTTACCTGGCCTGTATGTCTTCAGTAGGCTCAGTAGAAGCATAAAGGCCGCTGCCAGTTTCTCTCGACACCAGCGGGCGGAACTGACGAGGGACATCCTTGGCGCAACGTCAGGGGCGTCCCTCGTCAATCCCTGCTGCCACTGCAGCACACTGTATTAAAGGGGTACTCCACTGGAAAACATTTTTTTTTAAATCAACTGGTGCCAGAAAGTTAAACAGATTTGTAAATTACTTCTATTAAAAAATCTTAATCCTTCCAGTACTTATTAGCTGCTGAATACTACAGAGGAAATTCTTTTCTTTTTGGATTTCTTTTCTGTCTGTCCACAGTGCTCTCTGCTGACACCTCTGTCCATGTCAGAAACTGTCCAGAGCAGGAGAAAATCCCCATAGAAAACATATGCTGCTCTCGATAGTTCCTAAAATGGACAGAGGTGTCAGCAGGGAGCACTGTGGACAGACAGAAAAGAAATCCAAAAAGAAAAGAATTTCCTCTGTAATATCCAGCAGCTAATAGGTACTGGAAGGTTTAAGATTTTTTTAATAGAAGTAATTTACAAATCTGTTTAACTTTCTGACACCAGTTGATTAAAAAAAAAAGTTTTCCACCAGAGTACCCCTATAAAGTGGCCACAGCGCCATCTGCTTGTTATGCAGCTTGGGCGGCGACCACCCAACAGTGAGCTGCGGCGGCGGTGGCTGCTGCAGGCAGGGCCAGGGCAGCGAAGCTAAGGGCGCATCATTTGATTCTGTCCGCAGTGGCCGGGGGTTCTTTCCTAAAAAATACCGCCATTTGCATTGCATACTGGCAGAGGCATTAAAATCTTGGCTATGTTGGTAAAATCCCGGCTGGGTGGCAAATCTACTTACACCACGCCTCCAGCCTTCATAATACTCTGTTCCACCGACACTAAGATCTGCCCGACAACGTGACAGCGCCATTGCGAAGTGAGGACACCACTGTCACATGGGTTCTGGTGACTGGAGGACAGACGGGCCCTTTCTGTGGCCAGGCCCTTGGACTGTCCCTGAATGATTCGAATCCTCAGTCCACTATTCAAAACTGCGATGATAGGAGAAGTGGGCAAATATAAACGTACTCCTCCAAATGCTACAAATCCGGCAGATCACAACCTAGGTTTTTGTAAACCCTTTTGTTTCCTTGAAACAAAAAAGTCAATGTAAGAAAAACCAGCTCACCACCATATGTAGACTTGTATAGGAAGACTTCAGTCCTTTGAAGGAAGCACGGAATAGACATCCAACCGCATGCTTGGAGTGAGCAATACTTGAAAAAAAAAGAAAAAATCCAGCTCCAAAAAGGAAAATTAAAAGTCCAAAATTTTAATTCACATGTTTAAAAAATAAGGTGAAAACTGAAAAGATAAGAGCATAGCAGAAAAGCTGACACGTTTCGAACCATATGGTTCTTAATCATGGCATGATTAAGAACCATATGGTTCGAAACACGTCGGAGTTTCTGCTATGCTTTTATCTTTTCGGTTTTCACCTTATTTTTTAAACGTGCATTAAAATTTTGGAATTTTAATTTTCCCTTTTGGGAGCTGGATTTTTTCTTTTTTTCAACTTTTGTTTCCTTGTCATTTCCATTGACAAAAGTGAAGCGTATTCTATAATTGTCGCCCGTACAGTATTTCTGTTTGCTGTGTTTTCTGCGCATTTGATGCCTTTTTCCATCGCAACATCCACTATATAACATGGCGACTGCAGGAAGGCCGGGCCTTCACCATCACAATACAGATGACTGTAGCACAGAGCAGATTACAAGAGGCTTTGAGGCTACATTGGGAAATCTAGTGGAAAATATGAAACTAATTCTTCTTTCCTCCTGTACGGTGAACAGAGACGATGATCTGCGCCAAACATAGGAGACGATTCTTGGAGATACAATTACCTCAGACTCCGCTACGCTGTGTTCTCATTATAAACTGCAATCACATCTGAAATGATGTATAAAGAGTAGGAGAGGCTCTTATCAACTAGTTTCCGGGGACCCGAGCTACTCAAATAACACCTATACCCACGGTGTACAATGCAATAAATAAAAATGGAAATTGAGGCTCAGGGTCAATTAATATTGGATGATGATATGTTTATTATAATAAAATATATATGATAATTAAAGTGTGTACCGAACCTCACAGGGCCCTTGAGGGTCGGCAAAGACACAATAAAAATTCACAATAAATATACAAATATAATACGGCAATTGTAACTAATATCAACAGGTAATTAGTAAAATTCATAAAATTGTAAAAAATATATAAGAGTGTCCACAGTATCCGATAAAACAGCCAAAATTATCCACAGTGTCCGATAAGCCAGCTGAAAGAATAGAGATATTCTTGAGAAATTGATCTAATAGTTGCGATGGTGGGTACCATGAAAATAAAGTGCAAATTAATCTCTTAGTAGTTTTGTTCAAATGAATCCCCCTGCATATGAATATTTGTAATCCGATGTATAAGTTCTGGCTCTTTGTGCAAAGAGCCCGCTGCTAGAGACTTGGCAGTCTCAACGATATGCAGCGATGTTTGAAGTGAGCTTATAGGGAGGATACAATGTTTCTAGACAAGTGATACAATGTATGCATACAATTGTGTAAAGGGTTTAGTTCTCTTCAATGAAACACCTGCTGCTAGAGATTTTGCAGTCTCAAATTATGCAGTGGGTTTTGGTGGGCAAATAAACAGGGGACTGCAGCGCTTCAAATGTACAGCATAGCTGTGTACATAGTACCTGATGTCACGCTGGTGGTCCCGGCTTGGTACAGATGATGGTCGGCTGTTAGAGACACGGCTTGTCTCAAAAGATACAGCAAATTGTAGAGGATCCGATCCTTGTAACGGCTCTGATAATTAGTGTAGCGTATCCTCGTGGCTGGAGTGTTACGCATAGGCTTGATGCGCCGAAAATTGAAGGGTTCTGTCTCTGGGATATTGGCTGTATGGAGTGGCACTTAGAAGTGAAATCTGGACGCGTTTCAAGTCCTCCATAGGACTTTTCCTCAGCAGCTAAAAGTAAAAGAATCTTTTACTATCAGGTACTATCTATACAGCTATGCTGTACATTTGAAGCGCTGCAGTCCCCTGTTTATTTGCCCACCAAAACCCACTGCATAATTTGAGACTGCAAAATCTCTAGCAGCAGGTGTTTCATTCAAGAGAACTAAACCCTTTACCCAATTGTATGCATACATAGTATCACTTGTCTAGAAACATTGCATCCTCCCTATAAGCTCACATCATACATCGCTGTATATGGTTGAGACTGCCCAGTCTCTAGCAGCGGGCTCTTTGCATAAAGAGCCAGAACTTATACATCGGATTACAAATATTCATATACAAGGGGATTCATTTGAACAAAACTACTAAGAGATTAATATGCACTTTATTTTCATGGTACCCACCATCTCAACTATTAGATCAATTTCTCAAGAATATCTCAATTTTTTCAGCTGGCTTATCGGACACTGTGGATAATTTTGGCTGTTTTATCAGATACTGTGGACACTCATATATTTTTTACAATTTTATGAATTTTATTAATACCTGTTGATATTAGTTACAATTGCCGTATTATATTTGTATATTTATTGTGAATTTTTATTATGGATTTGCCAACCCACAAGGGCCCTGTGAGGTTCGGCACACACTTTAATTATCATATATATTTTATTATAATAAACATATCATCATACAATATTAATTGACCCTGAGCCTCAATTTCCATTTTTTACATATCTGAAATTAACCCCCAAATGTCTTCATATCGTTCCTATTCTAATAAGATATTTTGAATAAGTTAGGAGATTTTTTAACATTCATTTTCCAAAGTAAATGCTAGCCCTCACTTGGTCTATATAAGGGGAGATTTATCAAAACCTGTGCAGAGGAAGAGTGGCACAGTTGCCTGTGGTGTCCCGGTACCATATTGCATACCGTACCTTGTATGGAGGTCCCCAAAGTCAGAGTTACTACGTTCAGGTAGGGTCCCCCAGGTGGGACAGCCCCTAGTCGCCTCTTCCTTTTCTAATTTTATGGTGTTCATGTGTATATATATTTAATAATGTGTATATTTAATATAATGCATATTAGAGTACTTGCCTTGTTAGTGTTGCAGGACCTTCGGTCACGTGACTATGTTAATTCCTCTAAGGTATATTGGAGGACCTTTGGAGGTCCTTGGGTCACATGTTTACCCATAACCCTTTGTAAAGATGATTGACAGAAGTATTGGACCAATTAGCTCTAGTCCAGCCCCTGCCCATATGAGGGAGCTATAGCCAATTATCGCTCTCTTGGGTTGCTGCTCTCGTGGATGTCGGACTAGCAGGACGGATCTGCGCAACTTTCAAAGACAAGCTGGGCCAGAAAACCTGCTGGCCTCAGCCAAACTAAATCCCTGCTAAAGCTAGCGTGACTACTGGACCGAAACTAAATCCCCTAAATCCAATGGAACAGCGCATATCAGTCTACAGACTCTAAAACGCTCAAAGGGGTATTCCGGGAATTTTTTTTATTTGACTATGCTACAGGAGCTGTAAAGTTAGTGTAGTTCATAATATAGTGTCTGTACCTGTGTGTGACGGTTTTCTCACAATTCTTCTGTGATTTTCACCTCACTATTTATTTTTAACAGCATACAAAATGACTGAGGTCTCGGAATTTTCCCAGCTTGCAATGCGGCTGAGACCTGACTCACTAGTCAGCTGATGACAGGGAGTCTGCTTCAATGGGTGGAGAGAGCAATCTGCAAGTAATGCAACAGCTGGAGGCACCCTGATTGAAAACCACAGGTCTGCAGCTCATTTATGTTTCAATGGGTGGGGTGGCTGATGAGTGGGAAGGAGGAAAATAGAATTGTGGGATTTGTAGTAAAAAAAAGAACAGTCAAACAGGAAATGCAAGTTCACAAAAAGCTAGCCACAGTGTTATAGTAATTTCACAACATAGCCATTTAGCCCCAAGACAAGCACAGATCCTTCCTAAGCATGTCCATTACTGTCTGCCAGGTACGTACTAAAATCACCTTATGATGGATAACCCCTTTAAGGTCCCAACCACTGTCAATCTCTAAGAGACTTTGCCTGTATAGAGACTGTTCCGATCATGAAGCTTGCATAAAATCTTCAGTAAAGTTCCGACTGTTTTCAGCAAACTCTCCGGTTGTGGACATTCAATTATTCTATACCTCCCTATCTCTCTTGGGAAGGGTGGCGGTAAGACAAGCATTACAGAGGAGCCCTCACCCTGGTGTCACGAATAGAAAGGGTTAACCAGATCCCCTTTAGTCACCGCACAGCTACACCCCTTAAACCCTACTCCCCCAGGCTATCACATAGCTTTTTGGCATCATGAACAGGATACGGGTGTGTGCCTCCAGCTGTTGCCACCAATTAAAGTGTACTCCCCCTATGTAAAAGACTTTGCCAATGTGTTACGAAGCACCATCTAAGTGTACGGAATTTTGTGTATGGTGCCGTGTGCAGAGAGCACACGCGAAAAGTAAGGGGGGAGGTGAAAATGTATTTGCTGTAGAAATGTGTAAAGTGAGAAGTGAATGTATGCTACGATCCTCTGGTCCGATCAGCGATGCAAGATTTAACCTGCTGCCGGAAAAGCGCGCAAAGAAAGTCCGCGCTGTGCCACACCCCGCCCCTGGGTGTGGCTACCAAGTAAATGTATCACAGCCGAAAGGGAACGTAAATTCACAGTTGTTGTTTCCGGGGGGACCGGAAGTCGGGGCTGCACCGATGACGTCCTTCCGGCCGGAAGCCATTTTGGAGAAGCCCATTATAAAAGGAGCCCTGCACAGGGACCTCTTCAGTCAGCACAAGGAAGAGATGGAGAGTACAGACATGGCGGAGAGCAGCGTTCCACGTGGCGTGCGCACCAAGATGGCACCTGAACAAAGGAAAGTTGCGGCGGTCGCAGCCCAACTGTTCCACGACCTAGCCGACCGTCTGTAGCAGTTATCATTGGATGAAGAGGGGTCCTGCAATCTTCCCCCATTTCCTGACGATGATGACGACTTGCCGGATACCCCTCCAGGGGAAATCGCTGGGACACCTGGATCAGCTTCACCGGTGAGACTGTCCCTTAACCACCGGACATGGGGTTCGTGGGCCGAGATCCCGACGGAGGAGTCTTCTGTAAGTACACCATCAGAAGCTGCATTCTCTTCCTCCACCAGCCCTGAGCCAGAAATACCCCTGTCTGCTTTGCCAAGTGCATGACCGCGCTCACCAAGATTGCCTAAATGGACCTTTGGGGATGAACCCAAAATGATCCAGTACATGCACGATGCTCTCCAACCCCTGCCTGGGAAGTCTCTTCCACCGGTCCCTAAGGCACAGAGGGAAAGGGCCTGTCAGGAAGCCGAGTTAGCTGAAGTGATGGCAAGGTTAAAGGTCCAACACAGAGAACTTTATGCCCCCAAGCATGTTCATCTGCCTCATGAGGAGAGGATCCGCTACCAAGAAAACACTAAAGAAATGGAGGCACTCTACATTCACATGTGGGACCATCCCCAAGAAGGTGAGAAGCCCTTGGAACATCACAGAGCAACAGTGGCCAAGTTCGATAAGGTCAGAGGCTATGGTACCCTCATTGATTGCCACACCGGCTATACCATCCTCGTAAACCACCAAGCTGTCCAGAGGCCATACATCCACAAAAAGTTCCATTCCCTGGAGGTGGGTGAAATAGTGCAGTACACCCCCGTCCAGGGCCTGCGAGGAGAGTGGACTGCTGCAGTCACCACACCAGCAGCTCCAACCCAGCTTCCTTTCAGGTATTTTCCATCTACTGATTGGGAGGCGGACCCCTTCCAGCTGAGGCCGAAATGGCCTGCTCCTGATGCCTCCACCTACCAGCCTGAGGAGGAATTTCTACAGCAGCAGCCACTCCCTTCTGCATCCTGCAAAGTGCCCAGGCCTACTCCTACCAAGGAGGCTTGGCCTAAACTGCGGGCACCAACCACAGTACCCAGGCCTACTCCTGTTGTGGAGGTTTGGCCTGCCCATCAGGTACCAACGAAAGTGCTGCGGCCCACTTCCGACGAGGAGGTAGGGCCAACTCAACCAGCACCAACTATAAATCTCAACCCTACAGTGTCTCACTCTATCCTCACTAATGTGGTGTGGGAAAGCCACATCAATTATTTGCCTGTTTCTGAGGTTGAGAGGGGTAGAGGTTCCAGAAGAGGAGTAGGACGACACCGCAAGAGTTTCTTCTGAAGTGACATTTATGTTTTTCTAAAGTTTTGTCTTCACAAACTTTTCTGCAACGTTTAAGACGTGCGCCTAGCAGGACTATGCTAAGACTGTTCCAGTTAAACCGTAACCATCAAGCTTTTGTGCCTGGTTCTTAGACCAAGAGACTCCTAGCGGTAGGAGATCCGTAAGTGTGTGCCCGGCTAAACTGTGCTAGCTGTGATCTGTGGACTCTTAGCGCAGGTGGACTGCTGATCCTTGCGTGCCTGTTTACATGTAAATACCTCAACAGTAACGTAATATTCTTTTGCTCAAATTGCACTTATCAGGTGAATACACCTGAACCTTGTTGGAGTGTTTAATAAATATTTGTGCTAAGGTAACTAAATGTAAATGGTTATTGTACACGGAAAAATTATAGCTTTATGCAAGTGTACACCAAAAAGAAAAAATGTAAATAATAGGTGTTGTAGTGGTGCTAGTAGGTGGCTCTCTCAGCTCCTCTGGGAGTAACATTTCACCCATCACTAACACCATCTAAAAGGTCTACACAGGGAAAACTACCCCTAAGGTATCAAGACTGACCTTTCACGTATTACTGTACACATAATACCTCAAACTAATCACTTAAGTGTACTTGCCTCACCTAAACTTAGTACACCAAACAACAAAAATAGTAGGGGTAATAAAGTAGTAGGGGTCACTGACACCATAAATGCACCAACAATCATTCCTCTTTGAAATGTTGTCAGGTCTGACATATCACACCCTTAAAGCAAAAAAAAAAAAAAAAAATCTCCATACCAATATACTGCACTCAGATGCTGGGTCCCTAATTAGTAGTAAATAGAGAGCCCAGCAAACCCCGATTTGACCCAAATTTCCAGGTGGACACGACTTGCAGATCTTTCAAACATTTCTCGGTTTGGCTTGCGAGATCATTAACATGAGGGATGAGGAACACATGGAGTTTTGGCGCCCAGAGGAAGAAGGAAGCACAGGGGCACTGAAATGATGTCAGTTTGACCATAACCCCATGTTATGCAATAATTTGCTGGTTTATATGTCAATCAGTTCCCAGGACAATTGGGGACAGCTAATTTTTTTTAAACCTCCTGCTGTTCACTGGCTTCTACTAGTTGTACGCTGGACACAACTAATCCGCCTCCTCCTGTACTCTGGCTACTGCAATCCATCTAGTCCATCATCACCCTTGTTGCTGCTACTTTCGGCCAGGCCTTGAAAACCCTCACAACCCTACTGTCCACTAGATACTACCAGCCTGCCAGTCTACCATCACTCTTTCTGTTGCTTCCAACCAGGCTTACATATCTTATCTTAGTTTTAAGGTTAGGCATCATCCAACCTACATATTGCAACTTGCATGAACATTCAAGTAAATAAATCACAAAAGACGTGCCACAATTTATACAATTTTGGATGGAGAACACCTAGCCTGTATCATTACTCTTACGCAACATTTGCACCTTGCAGTACCATACCACATCTATACAAACCCTGTAGTGCTGCAAAGGGAAGAAGGTGTTGCTCAAGAAAAAGCTTTTGGCTTAAAGGGGTACTCTGGTGGAAAACTTTTTTTTTCCTTTTTTATCAACTGATGCCAGAAAGTTAAACAGATTTGTAAATTACTTCTATTAAAAAATCTTAATCCTTCCAATACTTATTAGCAGCTGTATATTAAATAAGAAATTATTTTCTTTTTGGATTTCTTTTCTGTCACGACCACAGTGCTCTCTGCTGACACCTCTGTCCATGTCAAGGTGTCAGCAGAAAGCACTGTGGTCGTGACAGAAAAGAAATCCAAAAAGAAAAGAACTTCCTCTGTAGTATACAGCAGCTGATAAGTACTCGAAGGATTAAGATTTTTTAATAGAAGTAATTAACAAATCTGTTTAACTTTCTGGCACCAGTTGATTTAAAAAAAAAAAAAAGTTTTCCACCGGAGTACCCCTTTAAGACTATACTATTGGAGGGCTGGATATTCCCATTAATTGTAGGTCTGAAACCTTGTTTTTGATGTACTCTTGTTGGAAGGTTATTCTAGTCAATTGTCCTTTCTGCGATACGTGTTTAGGCCTGCGCAGCTGGCCTGAGTTTGTGGGAGGAGCGGGCTGCTTTAAGAACCCACGGCGGCGTCACATCCAAGCGCCGCGGGTTCTTCGATCCTTCAGTTCCGGGTGTCAGCTGATTCCCGACCGGAAGTCGGCATCTACACGTGTGCACGGAGCAGCGCTTCGGGTGGTGAGTGGCTGGGGACGCCGGGAGTCGGGTTGTCGGGCCGCCTGGTTTCCGTTGCGCCATATGGTTAGCCCGGCAACCTCCCGACTCACCCAGCATATGCTTTGTGATACTCAATTGCGGGTATGTTACCATTTTGCAGCCATGCCGGGCTGCTAGTCACGCTAACCTACTGCCCTGATAAGCGGGGTACAGCGGACTCCTGGCTTGCATGTCGGCCCTGGGATGTCATGTTCGTGTGTTCAGGGCAGGGGTAGCCCCACTGCTCACAAACAATGCAGGCACTTAATGTTATAATACGTCACTCTCTGTCGCAGTAATTGCTGTCCTACACGCACCTGGCTCCGTAACCTCATCTGCCCATATCTCAATCATTCATTCCTAACGATGCAGGGTGGCGACTACTGTCTTATCATTATGTTTATGGCATAGTGTCTACCATGCGATGTGTGGTTTATTTTAATACTGGTCATTTTTTCTAACTATATCCAGGACAAATAGTCTCATATCGTGTCAAATCCCATGGCCTTGCCTCGGTCACACATAGGCAGGATCACATATCTTTACGCACCCTTTTCACACATCCATGCGTTTATTTAAAAAACAAATAAATAAATGATTGAATATAAAATGTATAAATAAAGATAGGGGTAGGTATGTGTATGGGTGTGCATGTGTGCACATACAGGTCGTATATGTGTATGTATTTATGCATGTATATATTTATACATATCATTAAAAAAAAAAAAAAAAAGTAGTGTATCATAACAGCAGTATGCATGGATAGGTGTTACACACGTGAATCACTGTCTTACTTGCGGTGTTGCTCGGTATAACCGCGGCAGGGGTAACCTCTATTGCACAAACGATCTTGTACGTTCATTTTCATTTTGTGCATACAAGCATTCCAGTCTTATTTCACAAGTCGCATAGTTCTAACAGTAGGTAGTTTCAGTACGAAGCTGTGCACGTCAGTCACACGACACTCTTTGTTTATCATAGGTCATGTTCGTTGTCTGCTTCTGAGATCTTCATAGCAACTTACCAATATTAGGGTTAGTACTTCACTCACAGGAATGTTGTCGGGGGTTTCAGTCACTACAACATGTCAATTTAGTTCACAGGTCTGTGTCAACCAGTGTCTTCAGTCAGTGTCTTTGGTCAGAGATCGTTAATTGGCAAGTGGTTATATTCAGGTATGTTCTAGTGCTTTTGTTAGCTGGGGCCTCCTTTTTCTGTTCATAGTTAGGAATACTTTCTGTTACAGGTTGCATTGTCTGGTCTTACTCGGTTCAAGATTCCTATAAGGTCCAGGTATGCTCCGTTCTTTGGTTTCTTGGTGGTTTGTACATAGTTAATACGGACATTTCTGCGTAGATCCGGTTGTGTCCTGAACAAACACCAAGTTTCGGTCCTGCTCTCTCTCATCCTTCTACCATCTTAAGGTCAGGTACGTGAGTTAGGTAGGTTTAGCCTGGTGCTCTTTGTTGTAGCTTATACCTGGTCTCTGTTTCAGCTTCTGACCCAGCGTTTTGGAGTGTCTGGGTTCTCAAGTATCTTGTCTCATCGGTTGTCATTGCATTGGGTCACCACTCAGCATTTCTCGTATCCTTTCCTGATAGGTTGCGCAGGCTTAAGGTATGTCAATTCAGATTTCTCTAGTAGGTTCCTCTTATATTCTGGGTTAAGGTGAAGTCGCATGTCATGTTTATTCCAGCTTGTGCCAAGACCTGCCTCCGGTAAGAGTGTTTCAATTTCATATTAAGTAACCACCTCATGAACCTGACACGCCTTCAGGTTGTGATTACTTATTTCCTTCGGTGCACTTAATCCACTTCACTAGTCACGTACTTCATAGTACAGGGTGTCGTTGGTGAACTTCTGGTTGATCCATTTAGTGCACGTGTCACTAACATAGTTGTTAGGCCCCTTACGCATCAGTCCGGTATCCGACACGTCTTCGGATGTTTTGCCCCCTTTTAGTGTTACTGGCTAATAGGTGAGTAGGTGAGATAAGTCATGGTGTTGGTGACAGAGTGGTCTATGGCTAGTATAGCCTGGCACTGAGTTTATCAGGTCTGTTCCGGGCCTGCATGATGTTACGTGTTATGTTCAGTTCTAAGGTTGCATCAAGACATCAATCTCGGGTAAGAATACCAGTCGCTCAGATTAAGTAGTCACCTCATGAACCTGACACGCCTTCAGGTTGTGGCTACTTAAAATGTTTTTGGTGCACCTATTTCAAGTCATAAGTCACGTAGTAGTAAATAGTACAGAGTGTATTGGTTGAGCGGTAGTCGTTTTCACTCATCACTAACGCATGTTTGATAAGCCCCCTACGCATACGAACCATTGTCTGACACGCCCTTGCATGTTCTGTCACCCTTTATAGATTGTTTTGGGTGGATGAGTGAATAGGTGAAGTGAGTTGTGGTGTTGGTAGCAGTTCAGTCTAGGCTCAGAGATTCACTGCAGTTTGGTTTTGATCGTTTCAGAATGTCTCACGCCTCCAACATAGAGGACTCCGCTTCGGTGCTGGAAAACGCAGCCAGAACTTCTGAGCATGCCAGTCTTCCCTCCTTAAGAACATGGACTGTGCCGAAACTCACTGCTGAGTTGGTCAAGAGGGGTATACCCTTCCCGGCCTCTGCCCGTAAGGCAGAATTATATAGGATCTTGACAAATGAGGCTGCAGGGCTTAACCCTGAGGAAGTTTCTATGTCCACCTTGGAGACTTCTCTCACGCAGCTACATGCCATGATTAATAATCTCACGTCTAACATGTCTGAAATGCAAAATAGGATGGACACTATGGAGAACAGGGATGCCACAGCTACTTCACCGCCGGCTATAACCCTCCCTCCACCATTCCAGCCTCAAGCTAGCACCTCAGGTACTGCCTCTGCCGTCCCTCACATCGCGCCAGTCCACTTCATACCGGCTCACATAAAAAAGGATATACTAGAAGGCAAAGAGGTCAACTTAGCTTTGTTATTGATAGCCACACACGACCTGAGCGAAAACAAAACTATAGCCTGTGGTGATGTATCTGTCGTATTGAAGTCCAAAGACGTCAGGTTGAATAGGAAGTTAACCCTGTCAGAATTCATAATGGCTTTCAGCATATACCGTGATATCATATGCACGGTGAAACCTGAAAGAAGGGAGGAACTGGATCTATACCTGTACAAAATCACAGAGCTATACCATAAATTTGGAGGGTATTCCTTTTATGAGTATCACAAATCCTTTGCTGCCAAAGCCGCGGCTGCCCTCAGTCAGTTCAATTACAATGTCAACTGGGCAATTGTGGACATTGAGTTGTACTGCAATCATTTCGCGGGACTCAAGGCCCCGGTTTGCGCCAACTGTCATTCATCCTCCCACACCACAGAGTGGTGTGCCTCGGTGAACGAAGAAACTCCTCCTAGCACTTCAGCTGCTAGCCAGGCCAAGGGTCCCAAAACTTCAGGTTTAACAGATAAGTTGGGTAGGCCAATCCGGTATTTAGGAAAGTCGCAAATATGTAATAATTTCAATTACACGTCTTGCTCTTACAGCCAATGTAGACTCTTACATATTTGCTTCATCTGCTATAGAGCCCACCCTAAAACCGCATGTGGTCAAAAAATTGAAAAATCCTGACTAGCTGTGGTTGATACTGTCTTCCTGGGTCAGTTTTTGCAGGGCCATCCAGATCAGCAATTTGTGCAGCACTTATTATCTGGATTCCAGTCTGGTTTCCACACGGGTCTGGTGGCTCTGCCTGATATGACCTATGAATGCAGGAACCTAAAGTCAGCTCTGGCTGATCCTGTCACCATATCGTCCCTTATTCAAGTTGAAGTAGACAAAGGTTTTGTGATTGGTCCATTTTCCCATTCCCCATACGACTCCTGTTGGCCTTGTTACTGGCAAATTTAACAATAAAAAGCGGCTAATATATGATCTGTCTGCCCCATATTCTTCCTCTGTCCCGAGTATTAACTCTTTAATTCCTGCAGATGAAGTCGCGTTAAAATACTCCTCTGTCGACGAGGCCATCGCCATCATTCTCTCCATGGGGCAGGGAGCATGGTTGTCAGTATTATTTTGCCACCAAGCTGACGTTCGGTGCTCGAAGCAGTCCATGGCTATTCAACCGTTTCGCTTCGGCTTTACATTGGCTACTTGAAAACAGGTTCGATTGTAGGCACGTTATACACTACCTGGATGATTTTTTGCTAATCGAGCCACCCAACTCCATTCCTAGGGACTTAGACATCCTAAGAGCTGTATTCCATCAGCTAAAAGTGCCCGTGTCACCGACAAAGACCGAAGGCCCTTCAACAGTCATTACCTTCCTCGGAGTGGTGCTCGATTCGCAAAAGATGGAAGCCAGGCTCCCTGAAACTAAGCTACTTAGAATTAGAACTGCCATCCGCAATTTCAGAGACAACCCCCATATACCCAAGGTAGAACTGCAGTCTATCTTGGGGATGCTCAATTTCGCCATGCGGATCATCCCGCAAGGTCGCACCTTCATTTCCCGTCTTTTGAGCCTGCTTCCCTCTGCGCCCCAGCAGAATAGCATCATATACTTAGACCAACAAGCGCTGGCCGACCTGGCCATGTGGGAAGCATTCTTGACTGGTTGGAATGGCATATCTTTTTTCATACCGACAGTAGATAATCAGTCCCCCATGATTTTTTCTGACGCGGCTTCCACTTTGGGTTTCACAGCAATCTGGGGCACTCACTGGTTCGCTGTGTCTTGGCCTACCGAGATTGCTCAGCTGGACGGTTTCGCAAGCAACTCAGCAGCCTTTGAGCTCTACCCCATAGTGGCGGCAGCCCAGGTGTGGGGTCACGCTTGGAGGAAATCCACAGTTGTGTTTGTGTCAGACAACGCAGCTACAGTGGATATTTTGTTGAAAGGCCGATCTAGTTGTCCTCTTATCATGGCTTTAGCAAGGCGGTTAGTTTGGTTGTCTCTGCATCATGCATTTAACTTCACTTGCGCCCACATTAGCGGTGTTCAGAACATGGCAGCGGATGCCTTATCTAGAAATAATCTCTCCCGCTTCTTTCAGATAATACCAGAAGCAGATGTCCTAGGGGCCCAGGTCCCGCCTTACCATTTACTAATCCTGAACTGAACCTACATTTTCAAGCAGCACAACAATTGATCAATCAATCACTTTCTACCAACACTCAAAGAATCTATGATGCGGGTTGGAACTCGTTTACAAGATTCAAAGCCATGCACAATGAAAGTACAGTTGACTCTGTTCCGTTCATTTTAGCTTATATAGGGTTTTGCCACTTATCTCTGCATCTCTCATTTAATACCATCAAAAGCTATGTAGCGGGCATACAGTTCCATTTGTCCTTAACCAATCCCCATAGTCATTCTCTCTTTTCTTCTCGTCTAGTCAAGTCGGCGCTGAAGGGCATCCAGAGAAATGAGGTTCCCAACATTCCGGTAAGGCAACCTATTTCGGGGGAATGGTTCAGGAAATTGTCAAACATTCTTGATACCTCTCCATTTGGGTTTCGAGATAGTTTAATCTTAAAGGCAGCCTTATATCTTGGGTTTTATGGGTTCCTAAGGCCAGGTGAATTTACGTCTAGATCTACCAAGAGTCAGTGTCTCAAAGTCAACCAACTTAGGTTTGTTATAGACCATTATGAGCTGTCCTTGCTTAACACTAAAACCTCCCTACCCGGTCAGGTAACCATAGTTCGGTATTTCCCTACCACCCACAAGTGGTGCCCGGTTGCCGTATTCAATACTCTACTTAGTGGGGGACTACTGTATACTGCACCTAAGGTGGGGAACTACTTTATACTGCACCTAATGTGGGGGAACTACTGTGTACTGCACCTAATGTGGGGGAACTACTTTATACTGCACCTAATGTGGTGGACCACTGTATACTGCACCTAATGTGGGGGACTACTGTATACTGCACCTAATGTGGGGGAACCGTATACTGCACCAAAGGTGGGGAACTACTTTATACTGCACCTAATGTGGGGGAACTACTGTATACTGCACCTAATGTGGGGGACTACTGTATACTGCACCTAATGTGGGGGGACTACTGTATACTGCACCTAATGTGGGGGACTACTGTATACTGCACCTAATGTGGGGAACTACTGTATACTGCACCTAATGTGGGGAACTACTGTATACTGCACCTAATATGGGGAACTACATTACACTGCACCTAATGTGGGGGACTACTGTATACTGCACCTAATGTGGGGGACTACTTTATACTGCACCTAATGTGGGGGACTACTGTATACCACACCTAATGTGGGGGGACTACTGTATACTGCACCTAATGTGGGGAACTACTGTATACTGCACCTAATGTGGGGGACTACTGTATACTGCACCTAATGTGGGGAACTACTTTATACTGCACCTAATGTGGGGAACTATTTTATACTGCACCTAATTTGGGGGACTACTGTATACTGCACCTAATGTGGGGAACTTTTTTTATACTGCACCTAATGTGGGGGACTACTGTATACTGCACCTAATGTGGGGGACTACTTTATACTGCACCTAATGTGGGGGACTACTTTATACTGCACCTAATGTGGGGGACTACGGTATACTGCACCTAATGTGGGGGACTACTTTATACTGCACCTAATGTGGGGGGACTACTGTATACTGGACCTAATGTGGGGGGACTACTGTATACTGCACCTAATGTGGGGGACTACTTTATACTGCACCTAATGTGGGGGACTACTGAATACCGCACCTAATGTGGGGGGACTACTGTATACTGCACCTAATGTGGGGAACTACTGTATACTGTACCTAATTTGGGGGACTACTGTATACTGCACCTAATGTGGGGAACTACTTTATAAGGCACCTAATGTGGGGGACTACTGTATACTGCACCTAATGTGGGGAACTATTTTATACTGCACCTAATGTGGGGGACTACTGTATACTGCACCTAATGTGGGGAACTTTTTTATACTGCACCTAATGTGGGGGACTACTGTATACTGCACCTAATGTGGGGGACTACTTTATACTGCACCTAATGTGGGGGACTACTTTATACTGCACCTAATGTGGGGGACTACTGTATACTGCACCTAATGGTGGGGGGACTACTTTATAGTGCACCTAATGTGGGGAACTACTTTATACTGCACCTAATGTGGGGAACTACTGTATACTGCACCTAACATGGGGGAACTACTGTATACTGCACCTAATGTGGGGGGGGACTACTGTATACTGCACCTAAGGTGGGGAACTACTTTATACTGCACCTAATGTGGGGGAACTACTGTGTACTGCACCTAATGTGGGGGAACTACTTTATACTGCACCTAATTTGGTGGACCACTGTATACTGCACCTAATGTGGGGGACTACTGTATACTGCACCTAATGTGGGGGAACCGTATACTGCACCAAAGGTGGGGAACTACTTTATGCTGCACCTAATGTGGGGGAACTACTGTATACTGCACCTAATGTGGGGGACTACTGTATACTGCACCTAATGTGGGGGGACTACTGTATACTGCACCTAATGTGGGGGACTACTGTATACTGCACCTAATGTGGGGAACTACTGTATACTGCACCTAATGTGGGGAACTACTGTATACTGCACCGAATATGGGGAACTACCTTACACTGCACCTAATGTGGGGGACTACTGTATACTGCACCTAATGTGGGGGACTACTTTATACTGCACCTAATGTGGGGGACTACTTTATACTGCACCTAATGTGGGGGACTACTGTATACTGCACCTAATGTGGGGGACTACTTTATACTGCACCTACTGTGGGGGGACTACTGTATACTGGACCTAATGTGGGGGGACTACTGTATACTGCACCTAATGTGGGGGACTACTGTATACCGCACCTAATGTGGGGGGACTACTGTATACTGCACCTAATGTGGGGAACTACTGTATACTGCACCTAATGTGGGGGACTACTGTATACTGCACCTAATGTGGGGAACTACTTTATACGGCACCTAATGTGGGGGACTACTGTATACTGCACCTAATGTGGGGAACTATATTATACTGCACCTAATGTGGGGGACTACTGTATACTGCACCTAATGTGGGGAACTTTTTTATACTGCACCTAATGTGGGGGACTACTGTATACTGAACCTAATATGGGGGACTACTTTATACTGCACCTAATGTGGGGGACTACTTTATACTGCACCTAATGTGGGGGACTACTGTATACTGCACCTAATGTGGGGGGACTACTTTATAGTGCACCTAATGTGGGGAACTACTTGATACTGCACCTAATGTGGGGAACTACTGTATACTGCACCTAACATGGGGGAACTACTGTATACTGCACCTAATGTGGGGACTACTGTATACTGCACCTAATGTGGGGGAACTACTGTATACTGCACCTAATGTGGGGGGGACTACTGTATACTGCACCTAAGGTGGGGAACTACTTTATACTGCACCTAATGTGGGGGAACTACTGTGTACTGCACCTAATAAGAGGGAACTACTTTATACTGCACCTAATGTGGTGGACCACTGTATACTGCACCTAATGTGGGGGACTACTGTATACTGCACCTAATGTGGGGGAACCGTATACTGCACCAAAGGTGGGGAACTACTTTATACTGCACCTAATGTGGGGGAACTACTGTATACTGCACCTAATGTGGGGGACTACTGTATACTGCACCTAATGTGGGGGGACTACTGTATACTGCACCTAATGTGGGGGACTACTGTATACTGCACCTAATGGGGAACTACTGTATACGGCACCTAATGTGGGGGACTACTGTATACTGCACCTAATGTGGGGAACTACTTTATACGGCACCTAATGTGGGGGACTACTGTATACTGCACCTAATGTGGGGAACTATTTTATACTGCACCTAATGTGGGGGACTACTGTATACTGCACCTAATGTGGGGAACTTTTTTATACTGCACCTAATGTGGGGGACTACTGTATACTGCACCTAATGTGGGGGACTACTTTATACTGCACCTAATGTGGGGGACTACTTTATACTGCACCTAATGTGGGGGACTACTGTATACTGCACCTAATGTGGGGGGACTACTTTATAGTGCACCTAATGTGGGGAACTACTTTATACTGCACCTAATGTGGGGAACTACTGTATACTGCACCTAACATGGGGGAACTACTGTATACTGCACCTAATGTGGGGGACTACTGTATACTGCACCTAATGTGGGGGAACTACTGTATACTGCACCTAATGTGGGGGGGACTACTGTATACTGCACCTAAGGTGGGGAACTACTTTATACTGCACCTAATGTGGGGGAACTACTGTGTACTGCACCTAATGTGGGGGAACTACTTTATACTGCACCTAATGTGGTGGACCACTGTATACTGCACCTAATGTGGGGGACTACTGTATACTGCACCTAATGTGGGGGAACCGTATACTGCACCAAAGGTGGGGAACTACTTTATACTGCACCTAATGTGGGGGAACTACTGTATACTGCACCTCATGTGGGGGACTACTGTATACTGCACCTAATGTGGGGGGACTACTGTATACTGCACCTAATGTGGGGGACTACTGTATACTGCACCTAATGTGGGGAACTACTGTATACTGCACCTAATGTGGGGAACTACTGTATACTGCACCTAATATGGGGAACTACCTTATACTGCACCTAATGTGGGGGTCTGCTGTATACTGCACCTAATGTGGGGGACTACTTTATACTGCACCTAATGTGGGGTGACTACTGTGTACTGCACCTAATGTGGGGGAACTACTGTATACTGCACCTAATGTGGGGGACCACTGTATACTGCACCTAATGTGGGGGACTACTGTATACTGCACCTAATGTGATGGACTACTGTATAATGCACCTAATGTGGGGGGCTACTTTATACTGCACCTAATGTGGGGGTACTACTGTATACTGGACCTAATGTGGGGGAACTACTGTATACTGCACCTAATGTGGGGGACTACTGTATACTGCACCTCATGTGGGGGGACTACTGTATACTGCACCTAATGTGGGGGGACTACTGTATACTGCACCTAATGTGGGGGAACTACTGTATACTGCGACTAATGTGGGGAACTACTGTATACTGCACCTAATGTGGGGGAACTACTGTATACTGCACCTAATGTGGGGGAACTACTGTATACTGCACCTAATGTGGGGGAACTACTGTATACTGCACCTAATGAGGGGGGAATACTGTATACTGCACCTAATGTGGGGAACTACTGTATACTGCACCTAATGTGGGGGACTACTGTATACCGCACCTAATGTGAGGGGACTACTTTATACTGCAACTAATGTGGGGAACTACTTTATACTGCAACTAATGTGGGGGAACTACTGTATACTGCACCTAATGTGGGGGACTACTGTATACTGCACCTAATGTGGGGAACTATTTTATACTGCACCTAATGTGGGGGACTACTGTATACTGCCCCTAATGTGGGGAACTTTTTTATACTGCACCTAATGTGGGGGACTACTGTATACTGCACCTAATGTGGGGAACTATTTTATACTGCACCTAATGTGGGGGACTACTGTATACTGCACCTAATGTGGGGAACTTTTTTATACTGCACCTAATGTGGGGGACTACTGTATACTGCACCTAATGTGGGGGACTACTTTATACTGCACCTAATGTGGGGGACTACTGTATACTGCACCTAATGTGGGGGACTACTGTATACTGCACCTAATGTGGGGAACTTTTTTATACTGCACCTAATGTGGGGGACTACTGTATACTGCACCTAATGTGGGGGACTACTTTATACTGCACCTAATGTGGGGGACTACTTTATACTGCACCTAATGTGGGGGACTACTGTATACTGCACCTAATGTGGGGGACTACTTTATACTGCACCTAATGTGGGGGGACTACTGTATACTGGACCTAATGTGGGGGGACTACTGTATACTGCACATAATGTGGGGGACTACTTTATACTGCACCTAATGTGGGGGACTACAGTATACCGCACCTAATGTGGGGGGACTACTGTATACTGCACCTAATGTGGGGGACTACTGTATACTGCACCTAATGTGGGGAACTACTGTATACTGCACCTAATGTGGGGAACTACTGTATACTGCAACTTATATGGGGAACTGCCTTACACTGCACCTAATGTGGGGGACTACTGTATACTGCACCAAATGTGGGGGACTACTTTATACTGCACCTAATGTGGGGGACTACTGTATACCGCACCTAATGTGGGGGGGGACTACTGTATACTGCACCTAATGTGGGGAACTACTGTATACTGCACCTAATGTGGGGGACTACTGTATACTGCACCTAATGTGGGGAACTACTTTATACGGCACCTAATGTGGGGGACTACTGTATACTGCACCTAATGTGGGGAACTATTTTATACTGCACCTAATGTGGGGGACTACTGTATACTGCACCTAATGTGGGGAACTTTTTTATACTGCACCTAATGTGGGGGACTACTGTATACTGCACCTAATGTGGGGGACTACTTTATACTGCACCTAATGTGGGGGACTACTGTATACTGCACCTAATGTGGGGGACTACTGTATACTGCACCTAATGTGGGGAACTTTTTTATACTGCACCTAATGTGGGGGACTACTGTATACTGCACCTAATGTGGGGGACTAATTTATACTGCACCTAATGTGGGGGACTACTTTATACTGCACCTAATGTGGGGGACTACTGTATACTGCACCTAATGTGGGGGACTACTTTATACTGCACCTAATGTGGGGGGACTACTGTATACTGGACCTAATGTGGGGGGACTACTGTATACTGCACCTAATGTGGGGGACTACTTTATACTGCACCTAATGTGGGGGACTACTGTATACCGCACCTAATGTGGGGGGACTACTGTATACTGCACCTAATGTGGGGAACTACTGTATACTGCACCTAATGTGGGGGACTACTGTAAACTGCACCTAATGTTGGGAACTACTTTATACGGCACCTAATGTGGGGGACTACTGTATACTGCACCTAATGCGGGGAACTATTTTATACTGCACCTAATGTGGGGGACTACTGTATACTGCACCTAATGTGGGGAACTTTTTTATACTGCACCTAATGTGGGGGACTACTGTATACTGCACCTAATGTGGGGGACTACTTTATACTGCACCTAATGTGGGGGACTACTGTATACTGCACCTAATGTGGGGGACTACTTTATACTGCACCTAATGTGGGGGGACTACTGTATACTGGACCTAATGTGGGGGGACTACTGTATACTGCACCTAATGTGGGGGACTACTTTATACTGCACCTAATGTGGGGGACTACTGTATACCGCACCTAATGTGGGGGGACTACTGTATACTGCACCTAATGTGGGGAACTACTGTATACTGCACCTAATGTGGGGGACTACTGTATACTGCACCTAATGTTGGGAACTACTTTATACGGCACCTAATGTGGGGGACTACTGTATACTGCACCTAATGTGGGGAACTATTTTATACTGCACCTAATGTGGGGGACTACTGTATACTGCACCTAATGTGGGGAACTTTTTTATACTGCACCTAATGTGGGGAACTATTTTATACTGCACCTAATGTGGGGGACTACTGTATACTGCACCTAATGTGGGGAACTTTTTTATACTGCACCTAATGTGGGGGACTACTGTATACTGCACCTAATGTGGGGGACTACTTTATACTGCACCTAATGTGGGGGACTACTGTATACTGCACCTAATGTGGGGGACTACTTTATACTGCACCTAATGTGGGGGGACTACTGTATACTGGACCTAATGTGGGGGGACTACTGTATACTGCACCTAATGTGGGGGACTACTTTATACTGCACCTAATGTGGGGGACTACTGTATACCGCACCTAATGTGGGGGGACTACTGTATACTGCACCTAATGTGGGGAACTACTGTATACTGCACCTAATGTGGGGGACTACTGTATACAGCACCTAATGTGGGGGACTACTGTATACTGCACCTAATGTTGGGAACTACTTTATACGGCACCTAATGTGGGGGACTCCTGTATACTGCACCTAATGTGGGGAACTTTTTTATACTGCACCTAATGTGGGGGACTACTGTATACTGCACCTAATGTGGGGAACTTTTTTATACTGCACCTAATGTGGGGGACTACTGTATACTGCACCTAATGTGGGGGACTACTTTATACTGCACCTAATGTGGGGGACTACTTTATACTGCACCTAATGTGGGGGACTACTGTATACTGCACCTAATGGTGGGGGGACTACTTTATAGTGCACCTAATGTGGGGAACTACTTTATACTGCACCTAATGTGGGGAACTACTGTATACTGCACCTAACATGGGGGAACTACTGTATACTGCACCTAATGGGGGGGGGACTACTGTATACTGCACCTATGGTGGGGAACTACTTTATACTGCACCTAATGTGGGGGAACTACTGTGTACTGCACCTAATGTGGGGGAACTACTTTATACTGCACCTAATGTGGTGGACCACTGTATACTGCACCTAATGTGGGGGGACTACTGTATACTGCACCTAATGTGGGGGAACCGTATACTGCACCAAAGGTGGGGAACTACTTTATACTGCACCTAATGTGGGGGAACTACTGTATACTGCATCTAATGTGGGGGACTACTGTATACTGCACCTAATGTGGGGGGACTACTGTGTACTGCACCTAATGTGGGGGACTACTGTATACTGCACCTAATGTGGGGAACTACTGTATACTGCACCTAATGTGGGGAACTACTGTATACTGCACCTAATATGGGGAACTACCTTACACTGCACCTAATGTGGGGGACTACTGTATACTGCACCTAATGTGGGGGACTACTTTATACTGCACCTAATGTGGGGGACTACTTTATACTGCACCTAATGTGGAGGACTACTGTATACTGCACCTAATGTGGGGGACTACTTTATACTGCACCTAATGTGGGGGGACTACTGTATACTGGACCTAATTTGGGGGGACTACTGTATACTGCACCTAATGTGGGGGACTACTTTATACTGCACCTAATGTGGGGGACTACTTTATACTGCACCTAATGTGGGGGACTACTTTATACTGCACCTAATGTGGGGGACTACTGTATACTGCACCTAATGGTGGGGGGACTACTTTATAGTGCACCTAATGTGGGGAACTACTTTATACTGCACCTAATGTGGGGAACTACTGTATACTGCACCTAACATGGGGGAACTACTGTATACTGCACCTAATGGGGGGGGGGACTACTGTATACTGCACCTATGGTGGGGAACTACTTTATACTGCACCTAATGTGGGGGAACTACTGTGTACTGCACCTAATGTGGGGGAACTACTTTATACTGCACCTAATGTGGTGGACCACTGTATACTGCACCTAATATGGGGGGACTACTGTATACTGCACCTAATGTGGGGGAACTGTATACTGCACCAAAGGTGGGGAACTACTTTATACTGCACCTAATGTGGGGGAACTACTGTATACTGCACCTAATGTGGGGGACTACTGTATACTGCACCTAATGTGGGGGGACTACTGTGTACTGCACCTAATGTGGGGGACTACTGTATACTGCACCTAATGTGGGGAACTACTGTATACTGCACCTAATGTGGGGAACTACTGTATACTGCACCTAATATGGGGAACTACCTTACACTGCACCTAATGTGGGGGACTACTGTATACTGCACCTAATGTGGGGGACTACTTTATACTGCACCTAATGTGGGGGACTACTTTATACTGCACCTAATGTGGGGGACTACTGTATACTGCACCTAATGTGGGGGACTACTTTATACTGCACCTAATGTGGGGGGACTACTGTATACTGGACCTAATTTGGGGGGACTACTGTATACTGCACCTAATGTGGGGGACTACTTTATACTGCACCTAATGTGGGGGACTACTGTATACCGCACCTAATGTGGGGGGACTACTGTATACTGCACCTAATGTGGGGAACTACTGTATACTGCACCTAATGTGGGGGACTACTGTATACTGCACCTAATGTTCGGGACAACTTTATACTGCACCTAATGTGGGGGACTACTGTATACTGCACCTAATGTGGGGGACTACTTTATACTGCACCTAATGTGGGGGACTACTGTATACTGCACCTACTGTGGGGAACTACTTTATACTGTACCTAATGTGGGGGACTACTTCATACTGCACCTAATGTGGGGAACTACTTTATACTGCACCTAATGTGGGGAACTACTTTATACTGCACCTAATGTGGGGGACTACTGTATACCGCACCTAATGTGGGGGGACTACTGTATACTGCACCTAATGTGGGGAACTACTGTATACTGCACCTAATGTGGGGGACTACTGTATACTGCACCTAATGTTCGGGACAACTTTATACTGCACCTAATGTGGGGGACTACTGTATACTGCACCTAATGTGGGGGACTACTTTATACTGCACCTAATGTGGGGGACTACTGTATACTGCACCTACTGTGGGGAACTACTTTATACTGTACCTAATGTGGGGGACTACTTCATACTGCACCTAATGTGGGGAACTACTTTATACTGCACCTAATGTGGGGAACTACTTTATACTGCACCTAATGTGGGGGACTACTGTATACTGCACCTAATGTGGAGGAACTACTGTATACTGCACCTAATGTGGGGGACTACTTTATACTGCACCTAATGTGGGGGAACTACTGTATACTGCACCTAATGTGGGGGACTACTGTATACTGCACCTAATGTGGGGGGACTAAGACCCCAAGACCCCTCCCATTAAAAATGGACAAAATTTTCAAAAAACGGACGGAACTGTATGCACTTTTAAAAACAGTATACAGTTTAAAAATGCATACGGTTTACTTTTTTCCATACTGTTCCATCCGTTTTTTTGCCATACGGTTTTCTTTAGAAAAACGGATTGAAAACAGTCTGGCAAAAACGTGATGTGAACTCAGCCTTAGAGAGGACAGCAGAAGAGACAGCTGGAGTCGGGGGACAGACAAGTACTATCCGTGACATGAATAGCACCTGAATAAGAATTGCTGAAGCAGCACAGGGACTACAGAGTGTTAACCCTGAAGTAGGATCATCTGAGAGAGATTAAGAGGTTGACTCCGATCGGCTCATTTTTGACCCGTATGCGGTTTCCTGACCGGACCTAGAACCGTAGTTCTGCTGCTTCAGCAGCAGCGTGAGTTAACTCTTTACTTGCTGGGCTCCTGGATGGTATACCTGGGTACACTATGCACTCCAGTATTCTATACAGCTGGCGTAGGTAAGTAGTGATGCTCTTCCCCCTGTATACGCTATATATCACTCCTCACCTCCTTACACTCTGTGGACCGGGCGCTCTGCATCCGACCCATGGAGTGGTGCCTGAAGGCAGTAAAAAAAATTGCCACAAGATACAAAAATGATTGTTTCCACACACCAGCAAAAATGCAAGGAAAGAACGCAAGAAAAACTGAATAAACGCAGGAAAAAGCTGTGAGTTTTTCTGGCGTTTTTACTGGTGAACAAAAAACCTCAATGAAATCCGAGTGTCAAAGCAATAGAACAAAATCCCTACGTCCACTTTTCCTGTGAGGTGCAGCTCAGGTGTCCAAATAGAACTGTGTGGAGATTTAGAACTTTGAACAAAATTTATCCTGTGCCTTGCAATTGCACCAAATTTAGACCAACCAAAACAATCTACAAAAAACATGTACCTACAACAAGGATAAATTTCCCCCAATGTATATGTGTGATTGTGTGTATATGTAGTAAAGCTGAGTGTGAGTGTGTGTATATGCAGTAGTGCTGAGTGAGTGTGTGTATATGTAGCTGTAGCCGAGTGTGTGATTGTGTTTATGCAGCAGAGCTGAGTGTGTGATCAGGTGTATGTAGCAGAGCTGAGTGTGTGATTGTGTAAATGCAGTAGAGCTGAGTGTGTGATTGTGTAAATGCAGCAGAGCGGAGTGTGTGATTGTGTATATGTAGCAGAGCTGAGTGTGTGATTTTGTAAATGCAGTACAGCTGAGTGAGTGATCAGGTGTACGTAGCAGAGTTGAGTGTGTGCGTGGTCGTGCTTATACATAATCACACATTCAGCTCTGCTCCATACACATGTCGCACACTAATTTCTGCTACATGTACATCATCACACACTCAGCTCTGGTACATGTACACAGTGTTTACCAACCAGGGTGTGATTGTGTGTATATGTAGTAAAGCTGAGTGTGAGTGTGTGTATATGCAGTAGTGCTGAGTGAGTGTGTATATGTAGCTGTAGCCGAGTGTGTGATTGTGTATATGCAGCAGAGCTGAGTGTGTGATCAGGTGTATGTAGCAGAGCTGAGTGTGTGATTGTGTAAATGCAGACGAGCTGAGTGTGAGTGTGTGTATATGCAGTAGTGCTGAGTGAGTGTGTGTATATGTAGCTGTAGCTGACTGTTTGATTGTGTTTATGCAGCAGAGCTGAGTGTGTGATCAGGTGTATGTAGCAGAGCTGAGTGTGTGATTGTGTAAATGCAGTAGAGCTGAGTGTGTGATTGTGTAAATGCAGCAAAGCTGAGTGTGTGATTGTGTATATGTAGCAGAGCTGAGTGTGTGATTTTCTAAATGCAGTAGAGCTGAGTGAGTGATCAGGTGTACGTAGCAGAGTTGAGTGTGTGCGTGGTCGTGCTTATACATAATCACACATTCAGCTCTGCTCCATACACATGTCGCACACTAATTTCTGCTACATGTACATCATCACACACTCAGCTCTGGTACATGTACACAGTGTTTACCAACCAGGGTGTGATTGTGTGTATATGTAGTAAAGCTGAGTGTGAGTGTGTGTATATGCAGTAGTGCTGAGTGAGTGTGTATATGTAGCTGTAGCCGAGTGTGTGATTGTGTATATGCAGCAGAGCTGAGTGTGTGATCAGGTGTATGTAGCAGAGCTGAGTGTGTGATTGTGTAAATGCAGACGAGCTGAGTGTGAGTGTGTGTATATGCAGTAGTGCTGAGTGAGTGTGTGTATATGTAGCTGTAGCTGACTGTTTGATTGTGTTTATGCAGCAGAGCTGAGTGTGTGATCAGGTGTATGTAGCAGAGCTGAGTGTGTGATTGTGTAAATGCAGTAGAGCTGAGTGTGTGATTGTGTAAATGCAGCAAAGCTGAGTGTGTGATTGTGTATATGTAGCAGAGCTGAGTGTGTGATTTTCTAAATGCAGTAGAGCTGAGTGAGTGATCAGGTGTACGTAGCAGAGTTGAGTGTGTGCGTGGTTGTGCTTATACATAATCACACATTCAGCTCTGCTCCATACACATGTCGCACACTAATTTCTGCTACATGTACATCATCACACACTCAGCTCTGGTACATGTACACAGTGTTTACCAACCTGGGTACCTCCAGCTTTGGCAAAACTGCAACTCCCAGCATGCCAAGTTTTGCAACACTTGGAGACATTCTGGTTGGTAAACACTGATATAGAGGTAAGGCGACAGATTGTTCAGCAAAATTACATATTTTTTAAACCCAGACATTCTGTGGGAGATTCTCAAAAACTTATGCAATTTCTGTTCCAGCGATATTATTCACACCTTTTTTTTCTCCTCACATTTTCAAAAGTCTTTTGTGCTGCTTTGAAAATATGTGAAAATTCATTTTCGCACCTCAATTTTTTTTTTGCAGCCATATTGGATTTTTTTTGTGCCAAATTTTACATCCCAGAAAATTCTGGCAGAAACATCTCACAAAATATTCCATGGTTTCTAGTGCTCAGTGATAACTGTATAAATAAAACATTTCTGAGCTTAAATGTGAGTGCAGGAGCAGTGACCAAGAAAAAGATAAAATACAAAAAATATATATGTTTTAAGGCTGATTTATCGGCCTGTATTTGTGGGAGGGGCGGGATTTCGCTATAAGAACCCGCGGCAGTACCCGAGCTTGACGCCGCGGGTTCGTCACGTGATGTCAGCAAGTCAGCTGACCAGAAGTAGGATGTAGCGTTAGTGCGGGTGGTGAGTATGCCTGTCGGGGCTCCCGGTCCGGCGACTTACAACTACGGGCGGTGAGTATGTGGCGCTGCGGAGACCGGGAGCCGGGGCAACTACATGTTACAAGCATATTCCACATTGCCCGCCGCCCGCAGCCTCTGTTACTATGCGGGCACTCGTGACACGTGACACGCAATTAGCGGCTCTGTCGGATCTGAGGTGGACTACAGGGTGAGTGTAATTTTTCATAGCAATGGTACGAATTCGGCTTGCTGCCGGCACGTTGGGAAGTTGCCACCGGGCGGGACTTCACTATATCGGTTCTTCAGTACACGGGGAGAGCTCTTATCATAAACGCCCCATAACCCATCCCGGTGTCTGCACTGGGTCATTTGGGGAAGCTGCTACGGTTGTTTAGGGTATTTACTCACAGGAGCTGTTTCCTCATGCACAGGGGACATGTTTTCAATGACCTATGGGGTATTGTGAGTTCATAATTGTTGGTTATCTGTACAGCATACTCAGGTCACGTGTTTACATTTAAATCCAGGGTGCAGTCACTTTGTGCAATGTGAATCGGAGTAGAACAGGGGATTGCAGTCTCATAAGTTCGGGGGTCTCCTAATCTTATTGGTATACATTAGTCGTCAGTAGCAAGCACACACACACACACACACAAGAATAAATATATTATATATATATATATATATATACACACACATTTATACAAATTGCCTCATAAGTACGCTCTTATAGTAATTCTGTGCACATAGACGGTAATGTAGCCGGGCACACGCTTCATTATTCTACGCTATATGGTCATATAGTCGTCGGTGTACACGCTCTTATAATTCAATCTTCGTACACGGTCATATAGTTGGTCACTGCATATTTGTTGGTCACCGCATATATAGTTGGTCACTGCATATATAGTTGGTCACTGCGTATATTGTTGGTCACTGCATATATAGTTGGTCACTGCATATATCGTTGGTCACTGCATATATCGTTGGTCACTGCATATATCGTTGGTCACTGCATATATTGTTGGTCACTGCATATATTGTTGGTCACTGCATATATTGTTGGTCACTGCATATATAGTTGGTCTGCATATATAGTTGGTCACTGCATATATAGTTGGTCGCTGCACATATAGTTGGTCACTACATATATAGTTGGTCACTGCATATATAGTTGGTCACTGCATATAGTTGTTTTTGTGCATACTCATATAATTTGTTCGCTCCAATAATTCTGCGCATACGGCCATATAGTTGTTCTGTGCACATGCCCTCATAAGTGCTGTACACACGTTCGTAGCATTCATACTATACACACATTTGTAGGATTTATACTGTACACACGCTCGTAGGATTCATGCTGTACACATGCTTGTGGCGTTTATACTGTTCACTCGCTTGTAGGATTTATACTGTACACACGCTTGTGCATACTTTTAAGATTCATGCTTGTACCATTTATACTGTACACATGCTTAGACATGCTTGTAGGATTTATGCTGTACACACACTTGTAGGATTTTTGCTGTACACACACTAGTAGGATATGCTGTACACATGCTTGTAGGATTCATACTGTACACGCGCTTGTAGGAATTGTACTGTACACACATTTGTAGATCTATGGGTTTCTCACGCTCGTAGGATTTACACTGTACATGCTTGTTGGGTTGGATTATTTGTGTGTTCATGGGGTTCATGCTGTGCGTGCGCTTGTGAAATGTGTGCGGTACGTGCACTGTGGGTTTGTGAGGTTCGCGCACTCGTGGCGTTTGTGCCACGCACATGCTCGGACAGCGCATGGGGTGTTGCCCTGTGCGCAGGTACGTGGTCTTAATAGTTACTACATGCATGCATATTCTTTGTCATCGGTTGTGATTGGCCACATGTGCGTTTGCTTTGATGGTGCATACACGCATAGTTGGCCTGAGTATACGGTCATCTAGTTTGGTGGTACAGCCACGCAAAGCTGTTATTCAACAATTTCGCACATAGTCGTTCTGTACATCTGTATATAGGCAGGGAGATACATGGTGTAGTTGTTACTGACACGTCTTCAGAACAATAACACGTTACAGGTGGTGTATACCCATTTTGCCTGCCACGCCAGCAGGGGGGGTACGTTGCATTATTGTTACTGACACGCCTTCAGCACAACAATAACACGACACATAGGTAGTGTATACCCATTATACCTGCCACGTCTGCAGGGGGATACATTGCATAGCTGTTATTACTGACACGTCTTCAGAGCAATGACATTACGTCACATAGGTGGCGTATACCCGTTATGCCTGCCACGTGTGCAGGGGGGTACGTCGCATAATTGTTGTTACTGACACGCCTTCAGAACAACAATAACAAGACACATAGGTGGTGTATACCCATTATACCTGCCACGTCTGCAGGGGGATACACTGCATAGTCGTTGTTACTGACACGTCTTCAGAGCAACAACATTACGACACATAGGTGGTGTATACCCATTATACCTGCCACGTCTGCAGGGGGATACATTGCATAGTTGTTGTTACTGACACGTCTTCAGAGCAATGACATTACGACACATAGGTGGGGTATACCCATCATGCCTGCCACGTCTGCAGGGCGTTACATTTCACAATTGTTGTTACTGACACGCCTTCAGAGCAACGACGTTACGACACTCAGATTGTGTATATCTATTATACCTGCCACGTCTGCAGGGGGATACATGGCATAATTGTTGTTACTGACACGCCTTCAGAGCAACAACGTTACGACACATAAGCGGTGATATACTCATTATTCCTGTCTGTGCGGATAAGTTGCTCTGTGTATCTGTTTATATAGTTTGTTCAGTGCATATGCTCGCTTGTGTAGTTTTTCTAGCCACACGTTTATAGTCTGTTCGGTGTACGCGCTCAAAGCTTTATACATATGCCCGTATAGTTTTGACTGTGTATATGGTCGTGAGTTGTTTAAGCATGTGGTTGTAGTGTTAGTGAGGTGCATCTGGCCTTGATGATTATGCCGGGCTCACGTTATATTTATTGTCTGCGTGTGGATCAAGAAGTCATGCAAGGCATATATTTTTGGGGCAGGATTGTTCTATTCGGTATAGATTCATAGGTTCATTAGGTACTCGTTTCATGATATTTTGTTGTACTATGTTACGGTATTTAGACCATACACCCATGTCTGTGATACTGCGCGGGTTTCATGGCTTTGGGCAAATCTGCACAGATAATTCCATGGGTTACCATTTTGTTAACATGGACGAAAATTATAGCTGGGGTTCGGTTTATTACTTGCTAAGTCGACAGGTCAAGCAGGCTTACGACCTGTCTCTGCTTCAGGTTGATGTTGATACTTATAGTTATCTATATTGGTTGAGGCTTTTTAAATGCGGCTGGATCAATCATATCTACAGGTCAGTCCGGGTACTACCTGACACGATTTCAGGTTGGCGTCTATGTTGTTATACGTAGTGTTTTTCAGTTGTGGGGTTATGCACAGTGATATAGCTTTATTTTCCAATATGATTTGTCACGGCTATAAGTCAATCGTGGTCACAACCTGTCTTGGTTTCATGTGGACATCGATACTTGTAGTCATATATGTTGGTTGAGGCTTTAATTCGGCTAGATCAGTCACATCTGCAGGTCAGTCTGGGTACAACCTGACACGACTTTGGGTTGGCGATAATATTTTGTATACATTATGTTTTTTCAGTAGCTGGGTTATGCTACAGGGATAGCTTTATGTTTCCATTCTTAATTGCCATGTCTATAGGTGTATTATGGGTACGACCTGTTTTGGTTCAGGGTGGCGGTCATACTGTTAGTTACAGATTTGGTTGAATCTTTTATTCATGTTCCGGCCTGTCTCGTCTACAGATTGGTTCAGTTGCGACCT
Source organism: Hyla sarda (assembly GCF_029499605.1). Taxonomy (NCBI): domain Eukaryota; kingdom Metazoa; phylum Chordata; class Amphibia; order Anura; family Hylidae; genus Hyla; species Hyla sarda. The sequence continues at coordinate 36,682,345 of NC_079195.1, read as the reverse complement.
GACACAACTTCAGGTCGACAGCAACGTCATCATGTGTCCATATGTTTACTTAGCACTAGGGACATAGCTTGGTTCTGTGTGCTCGGTTTTGTTTGTTTTGACTTAGGTTGACGATGATAGTGGTCAAATGTTGGTTGAGTCTCATCATCATGTTGCTGCATAAGTGGTTTCATTGCCGTTAACGTCCACAGGTTGGTTACAGTGGTAACCTGACACAGGATTAGGTTGGTGATTACGTAGTCTTTTGTGTATACACGTTGTTAGCACTTGAAGTTGTGTATACGGGCATAGGGCTGTTCTCTGGGACTTTTCACGTCTGCAGCTCATTGAGAGCTTCCAACGTGTAGCCTAGAATACTTTCACAATGTTTTACATTAGATACTTAGAAGATGTCTCATGTGCCATTTTATTCCTATTTGCATTTATCGGGTTTTGCCACTCTTCTTTGCATCCAGCATAATTCTATCAAAGTATTTCTGTCAGGTATCCAGCGTAATATCACGCGGTCTTGCTCTGACGGGGCGTCATTGTTTGCATTCCATGCCATCAAATCTGCCCTGGTGAGTGCACAAGAGGGTGGTTCGCAAGCCCTCTAGCCGTCGGCTGGGTTAGTTAGTTGCTTGGTTAGTTGACGCTTTAGGTAGTTCCCCATTGGGACATCAGGACAGCTTAACATTAGAGGCTGCGTTGTCCTTCAGTTGTCATGGTTTCCTAAGGTTTAGGGGAATTACATGCAGGTGCATGGCCGTAGTTACAATAACTTTGCAGGGATGCGAATAGTTACGTATTGATAATGTATAGCAGATGAAGGTTATTGTCAGGTTATCATCATTCGGTATTCTCCTGAGTCCCACAAGGGGTACTAAGCTTGAGTATTGCAAGCTTCGCTTCCACATGTCAAGGATCCAACGGGATCAGCCGTTGTCATTGTTAGGGGGCGGCACTCACTGGTAAGTTGTTACATGTACGTATTCTTGTTAAATTCTTTATAGCGATTCGTCCACTATATCTGGTCATTCCCGTAGCATTGAGGCTGCTGCACCAATGTCACATTGTGGTGTGCCAGCATAGGTGGTTAGGAAATAGGGGTGCTGGGAAGTCGGTGTTATGTGCACTGTACCCCCATTCCGTAGTATGTATGGCACGATGCATTGCAGTCATTGGCCACAGGGTTATTGTGCGGGTTGACAGCGCTTTGTTCTCATTATGAGTTTTGCCCTCTATTTTTCAGGTGTACTCCTACGTGGCAGTATATGGCATAACTCAGACTGCCTAGATAGGTTACAGGATGTAGTAGGGAATAGGAGTTTAGTTAGAGGTTAGTTAGGTAGGCTCGCTATCCGATTGAGCACCGACCACAAATAATTTTTAATACCATTTTTCAATAATAATTTTTTTTTTTTTATATTACGTATTTTTCGCCCTATAGGACACTCCGGCATATAAGACGCACCCAATTTTAACTGAGGAAAATCTAGAATACAATGTAAAGTACAGCCGTTGGCTGTCTGGGCATGCCAGGAGTTGTAGTTTTGCAACATCTGGAGGTCCGCAGGTTGAAGACCACTGGTATAGGAGGTAATACTCTCGTGTCCCCGCCGCTCCGGACCGGTCACCGCTCGTCACCGCTGCCCTGGATGTCGCCCTCCATCACTGTCGACACGTCCCGGGGTGTGCCCTTCGCTCTGGAATGTCTCTGCTGCCTGGTATCCTCGCTCTCCGTCGCCGCCATCGCGTATTGGAGCGACGACGTGATGACGACAAAGGAGAGCGCCGTTCATGCAGGGGATCCGGGCACGGAGCAGACACCGAGGAGGCCGATAAGGTCCCTCCCGATGCAGCCGGGTTAGTGTCCCTTTCGCTTCAGACACGGTGGTCAGCTTTGATCGCCGCATCTGAAGGGTTAATACAGGGCATCATCGCGATCGGTGATGTCCTGTATTAGCCGTGGGTCCCGGCCATTGATGGCCGCAGGGACCACCACGATAGGTGTGTATTCGCCGTATAAGACGCACCAACTTTTCCCCCCCAGTTTTGGGGAAGAAAAAGTGCATCTTATACGGCTTTGTACCATATGCACTATATCTCTGCACTTTTTATATCTTTTGTATTGCATGCTCTATATATTCTTGCACTCTGCAGGCTCTGCTCCTATCCATTTGGTTTTAGTATACATCATTCCTGCACACTAATCAATATTCAGTTATACACTTCTATAAATATATTTTTTTACAAAAATATTTTTCTCCTTGTTGTATATGTTGCATGCACTATTTATTTGTTTTACCATTATACATGTGATCACATCCTTGTGATTTTTTTTATGCTTTCATATGCCCCCGGATTATTATTATTATAATCATTATTGCTATTACCTCTAATGTATTTGCATTATTTATAGCCATGTTATTGCCTTCACAGTCCACAGTCACTTCTCCCACTATAGATTTTCATTCTTTGTATTATTTAGCCCTGGGTCCGATGTTCAGCTTATTTAGTATATCCCTCTATTAGCGGCGATCTGCGGCCATTTTGGGGAAGCTTGTCTTTCCCCTTAGAATTATTTCGTGCACGCATGCGCAGTATGAGTGACTGTGGCCATGTTTTCGTGGCCGCACACGCTCTATAATGTGAATGCGCATTGCGTGTTCCATCACACGAGTGCCGCGGTGTCCAACGTCACTTCCGACCCAGCGGCTTACTATTTGGACAGGTGTGTTATTCCTTTTCTATTGGGTCCCTATTCTATAAATACCGTACCTGTAGCCATTATTTGCAGCCAAATTTTTTAACATATATTGATATATATTTATTTTATTGCGTCTATTATGTACATTTTTAGAATCATGTTCTTTTATTAATAAAAAATATATATTTTCATACATCGATTTGTACTTTATTTGGTGTCGCAGTTACAATGTGTTATGCTTTTGGCGTTTGTAGGTACCGTATTTTTCGCCGTATAAGACGCACTTTTTCTTCCCCAAAACTGGGGGGAAAAAGTTGGTGCGTCTTATACGGCGAATACACCCCTTTCGCGGCGGTCCCCGCGGCCACCAACGGCCGGGACCCGCGGCTAATACAGGACATCACCGATCGCGGTGATGCCCTGTATTAACCCTTCAGACGCGGCGATCAAAGCTGACCGCCCCGTCTGAAGGGAAAGTGACACTAACCCGGCTGTTCAGTCGGGCTGTTCGGGACCGCCGCGATTTCACCGCGGCGGTCCCGAACAGCCCGACTGAATAGCCGGGTTAGTGCTTACAGGACACCGGGAGGGACCTTACCTGCCTCCTCGGTGTCTTCTCCGTTCAGGGATCCCCTGTATGCCGGCGCTCTCCTTCCTCGTCATCACGTCGTCGCGTATGTGCGTCGGCGTGCGTAACGACGTGATGGCGGTGACGGAGAGCAAGCATACCCAGCCGGCAGCAGAGACGTTCCGGAGAGATGGGGACACGGCGACAGCGATGGAGCGACATCGAGGGCAGCGGTGACGGGTCCGGAGCGGCGGGGAAACGTGAGTATTACCTCCTATGCAGTGGTCTTCAATCTGCGGACCTGCAGATGTTGCAAAACTACAACTCCCAGCATGCCTGGACAGCCAACGGCTGTCCGGGCATGCTGGGAGTTGTAGTTTTGCAACATCTGGAGGTCCGCAGGTTGAAGACCACTATTGGGTTCAAAATCTTTATTTTTTTAGATTTTGCCCCTAAAAATTGGGTGCATCTTATACGCCGGTGCGTCCTATAGGGCGAAAAATATGGTATATATGTAGAAAGAATAAGTTGCAATATATAGGGGGAAAAAGAAACATGGGGGTTGAGGTGCAGGTGACTACTCCCAATGAAGCAGAGCTGTAGTGTTCTGATCAATCCGGGAGCTGTGTATTCTTCCCCCACCATCACTTTCCTCCTCCTCCTATTCTCAAAAATGAGGAATCCTCCTGCCAGACTACCCAAATCTGTAGATGACGTTGGACTTTGTCAGAATTTTACTAATATCTGTATTTATAAATGTATATTATATTTATTTGTCTTCTATGTTATAAAGTGACGTTCCTTCCCACCCAAATACCCAGTCCTCAGTATAAAGTCACCGCCCCCCAAAAAAACACCCTACACCCAGAGTTTTCTATACCTTTATTTAATAATAAAAAGCTTATTTCACCCTATAAAACAAATGGATGTAAATGTCCATGTCTACACCTGTCCTCAGAGCAGTGACATTCCGTATGACATCACACATGTGACTTCACAAATGGTGATAGCTGGAAAAAGAGGTGCAGAGCCCCAGAGCCCTTACTCTGAGGACTGCAATCTAGCGAGCACTAGTGTTTCTATATTGTTTCCTTGCGCTTTTTATTTTATTTTATCATGATTCGAGGGGACCACATCAGCAGGGATGAGGTCAATTTGGCCTGTAGCATGTGCTGGACAGTTACCATCCTCCTGGGTTCCCTCTTCACCACCGGCCCGAGTTTCTGGTTTGAAATCACCAGCAACCAACCGAGCCGGAACATCACCTCCAGCCACCTGCAAGGGCAGAACGATACCATCAGAGATCTGCCCAGCTTGAATACTACCAGCAGCGACATGAAGTGTCCCATCTGGACGAGGACCAGGATCAGAAAGATCACCCCTGTCCTGGTGAGTAATCAAACCTCTGCCAGCAGCGACATGAAGTGTCCCATCTGGACCAGGACCAGGACCAGAAAGATCACCCCTGTCCTGGGGAGTAATGACACCACTGCCAGCAGCGACACGATCAGCTGGGATTCCATTACCAACAACCTGCAGAGCGGGGCGGCCATCATCAAAAACTATCTTGGCTGGATCAGCACTTATGGTGACATGATCATCTCCCTGCTATGCTATATCCCCATCGATAACAACCTGCTGGACCGGTTCATAGATGCTGTTGACGACCTGATCTCGTTTGCTAGTACCATCAGTGACCTGCTGTCCTGGATAGACACCACCACTGAATTGGTATTCTGGATCCCCACCATCACCAGCAGTTCCCTGCTTGCCTGGATGAACCCAGTCAATGAGTTGGTGACCTGGATTACCACCAGCAGCACTATAGAGCTTCTTTACGTGATCTGTAACCCCACCGCCATCAGCTGGATCGGCTTCATCAGTGACAGGCTCACCTGGATCGCCATCACACTTCAGCTTCTGACGTGGGTTATGCCAAGGGGGATAGTGACCAGCATCACCGGACCGATGGACTATATTAACTCGGTCAGACAGTTCCTGGGACGGGTCACCATTGCCATCCTAATTGTCAATATCCCCGAGATAAGAGGTGTCATTAACGTCATCACCAGTATACTATGGGTATTCTTCACCAACCTGTATGCATGAACACTGGAAAAGATGAATAAACATTTTTATTTGACAAATATTCCGATTGATGTAATTATTGTTATAATAATGGACAAAGTGGGGAATTTATTATAGATCAGCGTTTTATATGTCAGTGAGAAACAAAGTAGTAGAGTAAGATGCCCAGGGGCGGGTTTAGGCTCAGCGTGGCCCTAGGTAAAATCAAAAGTGGGGCCCCAAAAGTCGTAATAGTGCACTAACCAGATTTGAACATTTTTGGTCACTTCAAATACTATAAAAAATATCTAAAAAGCAATTGAGAAGTCCCATCAAAACAAAAATAGCACCGATAAAAACTACAAATCACAGCGCAAAAAATGACCCTCATACATCCCCATATACAGAAAAATAAGAGTTATAGGGATCAGAATAGTACAATTTTATATTTTTGTATAGTCCCCCACATTAGGTAGGCAGTATAGTACCCCCAACATTAGGTAAAGAGTATAGCTCCCCCACATTAGGTTGGCAGCAGGGCCGGATTAACGTAGGGGCGGATGGAGCTGCCGCTCCAGGCCCTTACATGAAAATAGGCCCAGTGGCCTGCACAGAGGGCCCGCATAGGCCGCCCGGCACCCATGATAAATATGATAACAGAAAAAGAGGGCCGGCCCTGCACTGTCCCAGGCCGGCCCTGCTTCTTACTTACGGCCCTGGGTCACTGCAGGCCGCTGCAGCACTGTTTTCTTTTTATAAATAGTTATCCCTTGGCCCTTTATGGTGAGTGCAGAGGCCGTGGCCGCAATGCATCTCTGGGAAGAGAGCCGAGGGATGCTCCTCCCCCTCCCCCACACTCCTCTGTGTGCAGGCTGCAGCCCTATTGGAGCAGGCAGGTTCTTTGCTTCCTGCTCCATTGCTGACTACATCACCCGCCCGCGCTGAAGGGGAACAGGAAGACTTCCCCTGCCCACCGCTGCGGCCCCCTATACAACAGGTAATTTTCTGGGAGGAAAAGGTTGAGGGGCAAATTGCTGTTTGGGGGGTCAGTGGGAGTTAAATGGGCAATTTCTTAATGTTTCTTGACCAGGGTGCCTCCAGCAGTTTTAAAACTACAACTCCCAGCATGCCTTTGGCTGTCCAGACATGCTGGGAGTTGTAGTTTTGCAACACTTTATCTATCTAATCTCATATCTATCTATCTATCTCATATCTATCTATCTCATATCTATCTATCTATCTCATATCTATCTCATATCTATCTCATATCTATCTATCTCATATCTATCTATCTATCTATCTATCTATCTCTCATATCTATCTATCTCATATCTATCTATCTATCTCATATCTATCTATCTCATATCTATCTATCTCATATCTATCTATCTATCTCATATCTATCTATCTCATATCTATCTATCTCATATCTATCTATCTATCTATCTCTCATATCTATCTATCTCATATCTATCCATCTATCTCATATCTATCTATCTCATATCTATCTATCTATCTATCTATCTCATATCTATCTCATATCTATCTCATATCTATCTCATATCTATCTCATATCTATCTATGTATCTCATATCTATCTATGTATCTCATATCTATCTCATATCTATCTATCTCATATCTATCTATCTCATATCTATCTATCTCATATCTATCTATCTCATATCTATCTATCTCATATCTATCTATCTATCTATCTATCTGTCTATGTATCTATTTATCTCATGTATCTATCTATCTCATATCTATCTATCTCATATCTATCTATCTCATATCTATATATCTATCTCATATCTATCTATCTCATATCTATCTCATATCTATCTATCTCATATCTATCTATCTCATATCTATCTATCTCATATCTATCTATCTCATATCTATCTATCTATCTCATATCTATCTCATATCTATCTCATATCTATCTATCTCATATCTATCTCATATCTATCTATCTCATATCTATCTCATATCTATCTATCTCATATCTATCTATCTATCTATCTCATATCTATCTCATATCTATCTATCTATCTATCTCATATCTATCTATCTCATATCTATCTATCTCATATCTATCTATCTATCTATCTATCTGTCTATGTATCTATTTATCTCATGTATCTATCTATCTATCTATCTCATATCTATCTTATTTCTATCTTATATCTCAGTGTTTCCTGACCATGGTGCCTCCAGCTGTTGCATAACTATAACTCCCAGCATGCGTTTTGCTCTCCAGGCATGCTGAAAGTTATAGTTTAGCAACAGCTGGAGGCACCTGGGTTAGGAAACACTGATCTATCTATGTTGTATCTAATATCTATATTATATCTCAGTGTACCCAATATACCAGTGTACCCAATATACCAGTGTACCCAATATACCAGTGATCCAGTGTACCCAATATACCAGTGTACCCAATATACCAGTGTACCCAATATACCAGTGTACCCTATATACCAGTGTACCCAATATACCAGTGTACCCAATATACCAGTGTACACAATATACCAGTGTACCCAGTGATACAGTGTACCCAGTATACCAGTGTACCCAATATACCAGTGTACCCAATGATAGTGTACCCAATATACCAGTGTACCCAATGATAGTGTACCCAATATACCAGTGTACCCAATGATAGTGTACCCAATATACCAGTGTACCCAATATACCAGTGTACCCAGTGATACAGTGTACTCTCCCCAGGGCACCGGCTGCTCTTCTGCCCCACATAGTGGATAGTCCTGATGGTCAGGGGCATATATTGTCACTAGGGTCCGGGCATATACTGTCACTGGGGTCCGGGCATATACTGTCACTGGGGTCCGGGCATATACTGTCACTGGGGTCCGGGCATATACTGTCACTGGGGTCCGGGCATATACTGTCACTGGGATCCGGGTATATACTGTCACTAGGGTCCGGGCATATACTGTCACTGGGGTCCGGGCATATACTGTCACTGGGGTCCGGGTATATACTGTCACTGGGATCCGGGTATATACTGTCACTGGGGTCCGGGTATATACTGTCACTGGGGTCCGGGTATATACTGTCACTGGGATCCGGGTATATACTGTCACTGGGGTCCGGGTATATACTGTCACTGGGATCCGGGTATATACTGTCACTGGGGTCCGGGTATATACTGTCACTGGGGTCCGGGTATATACTGTCACTGGGGTCCGGGTATATACTGTCACTGGGATCCGGGTATATACTGTCACTGGGGTCCGGGTATATACTGTCACTGGGGTCCGGGTATATACTGTCACTGGGATCCGGGTATATACTGTCACTGGGATCCGGGTATATACTGTCACTGGGATCCGGGTATATACTGTCACTGGGGTCTGGGTATATACTGTCACTGGGATCCGGGTATATACTGTCACTGGGATCCGGGTATATACTGTCACTGGGATCCGGGTATATACTGTCACTGGGATCCGGGTATATACTGTCACTGGGGTCCGGGTATATACTGTCACTGGGGTCCGGGTATATACTGTCACTGGGATCCGGGTATATATTGTCACTGGGGTCCGGGTATATACTGTCACTGGGATCCGGGTATATACTGTCACTGGGGTCCGGGTATATACTGTCACTGGGATCCGGGTATATACTGTCACTGGTATCCGGGTATATACTGTCACTGGGGTCCGGGTATATACTGTCACTGGGGTCCGGGTATATACTGTCACTGGGGTCCGGGTATATACTGTCACTGGGGTCCGGGTATATACTGTCACTGGGATCCGGGTATATACTGTCACTGGGGTCCGGGTATATACTGTCACTGGGATCCGGGTATATACTGTCACTGGGATCCGGGTATATACTGTCACTGGGATCCGGGTATATACTGTCACTGGGGTCCGGGTATATACTGTCACTGGGGTCCGGGCATATACTGTCACTGGGATCCGGGTATATACTGTCACTGGGGTCCGGGTATATACTGTCACTGGGGTCCGGGTATATACTGTCACTGGGATCCGGGTATATACTGTCACTGGGATCCGGGTATATACTGTCACTGGGGTCCGGGTATATACTGTCACTGGGGTCCGGGTATATACTGTCACTGGGATCCGGGTATATACTGTCACTGGGATCCGGGTATATACTGTCACTGGGGTCCGGGTATATACTGTCACTGGGGTCCGGGTATATACTGTCACTGGTGTCCGGGTATATACTGTCACTGGGATCCGGGTATATACTGTCACTGGGATCCGGGTATATACTGTCACTGGGATCCGGGTATATACTGTCACTGGGATCCGGGTATATACTGTCACTGGGGTCCGGGTATATACTGTCACTGGGGTCCGGGTATATACTGTCACTGGGATCCGGGTATATACTGTCACTGGGGTCCGGGTATATACTGTCACTGGGGTCCGGGTATATACTGTCACTGGGGTCCGGGTATATACTGTCACTGGGGTCCGGGTATATACTGTCACTGGGGTCCGGGTATATACTGTCACTGGGATCCGGGTATATACTGTCACTGGGGTCCGGGTATATACTGTCACTGGGATCCGGGTATATTCCTCTTTCCTTCCTCATTAAACTAAAGGGCTCTTGTTTTTCTTGTCCTGTGTTTTCAAATATTTTTTTTTATAGATAATGTGGAAGTTAGTAGGTGGGGGGGGGGGGGCCTTGAGTTGTGTAAGGGGCCCCAACATTTCTGATGGCAGCCCTGGTCTTGTATATAATCACTTATATGGTATACAGACCCTGTGTACAGCTGGTAACTTTTGCTATATGGGCACTGTGTGGGGGAATTGTGGGGGAATACTGGTCTGTGTATAGTGGTTTTATTCAGTACAGGATGGCGGTATTATCAAGTTATTGTGTGATGTATATATTTCCTCCTTGTATACGGCTATTCTTGGTCATGGAAAATTATCTTACCTATGTTAACTTGTTATATATTTTCTTTTATTTTGTGTGTAGGTTGGGGCATTAGGAGGCATTTGGGTTGGATAGGGGCGTGGCAGAGGTGTGGCCATGGGCGGAGCCTCACAGGGGGCCCTTGCTTTATTTGGTCCGAGGGCCCTGAGTGTTGTCAGTCGGCCCCTGCCTGGGTGGTCACATGGGCTGGGTAACCCCCTGACCAGCGCGACTCATGTCACAGTATCGTAGGACTCTCCTCCCCCCTGTCAGAAAGAGGATGGTATGTGCTGCTTTCCTGCCTGGCCCATGCCCATCAAAAAATGGTAGTGTGTGACAGCGGCTGAGGTCCCGCCGGCGGTCATTGTTCTCTGCCTCTGAAGTCCCCCAAAAAGGTACCACCACCAGTCATGAACTGACTTGCCATTCAGGTACATAGAAAAGCTAGGTGACAATTTCTCACCTAGCTTTTCCATGCTCCTGAATGGCATGCCTGCTTATAAATGCTCAGTTTTTATAGGCAGACATGCCATTCAGGAGCATGGAAAACTAGGTGAGAAATTGTCACCTAGCTTTTCTGTGTACCTAAATGGCAATGGTGCTTATCATAGCTCAGCTGTTATAGATAGATTTACCTATAACCTTTCTGTCATATCTGTCTATTCTATGGTAAGCAGATATGCCATTCAGGAGCCCAGAAAAGCTAGGTGACAATTTCTAACCTAGCTTTTTAATTCTCCTGAATGGCATATCTGCTTATAATAGCTCAGCTGTTATAGATAGATTTACCTATAACCTTTCTGTCATATCTGTCTATTCTATGGTAAGCAGATATGCCATTCAGGAGCCCAGAAAAGCTAGGTGACAATTTCTAACCTAGCTTTTTAATTCTCCTGAATGGCATATCTGCTTATAATAGCTCAGCTGTTATAGATAGATTTACCTATAACCTTTCTGTCATATCTGTCTATTCTATGGTAAGCAGATATGCCATTCAGGAGCCCAGAAGCCCAGGACCTACAAAATAAAGCTAATGGGAGAGACTTATCAAAACCTGTGTAGAGTAGCGGTGCAGTTGCCCATAGCAACCAATCACATCGCTTCTTTCATTTTTTAAAAAGCCTCTGAAAAATGAAAGCAATCTGATTGGTTGCTATGGGCAACTGCACAGCTCTTCTTCACAGGTTTTGATAAATCTCCCCCAATGTGGAACTGTTTGCAAAAAGTGCTCTGTGTAGAAAGACCCCAAAATTGGATTTTTTTTCAAGTTTGTCCCACAAATATTTGTTTGTTTGTCATTGCAAAGTATAATTGGTGACGCAAAAAAACAAGCCCTTATATGAGTCTGTAGGTAGAAAAGTAAGAGTTATGTCTAGAGATGAGCGAATCGGAGCTGACGATCCAGAATTCATTACGAATTTCAGAAAATATACGATTCGCAACAAATGCGAATATCGCTGCGATTCTATCGCGCAAATGGCTTCATTAAACTCCATTTACTGCGGTGCAGGCTCCAGGGCATCTAAAATGGCCGATCCACATGTCAGTATATGGGGCAAGGAACGTTGGGAAGGCGGGAAGGCAAGGCGGGATGACCCTAAATCACATGGAGGATGTAGCCAGTCACCCCTGTGATGTCACAGCCCTATGTAATCGGCAGCCATATTGCGGCCAGTCACTTCATTATATTACACTGCAGAAGGATCATAGGACGCAGAGCCTGTGTGTGTTACAGCAGAGAAAAGCGCAGTCCTCCTAACATCCTCCTAGTAACATCACATAAAAGAAGCCATCTGATTGGTTGCTGGGGGTAACCCAGCAATTTTTGGACACTAACATATATTCATCTATCCTGGTAATTTAATGTGCATAACGTTACGGATGCGCTTTATTTGTGTTAAACAAAATTGCTTTGTGTTGCTTTTTCATTTTATATATTTCGATAAAAAGGCCCATCAAAATCTTCAGCACCGGGCCCATGATCCTCTTAATCCGGCCCTGGTTGGCAGTATAGTTCCCCCCATATTGGGTGCAGTATAATCCCCCACATTAGGTGCAGTATAGTTCCCCCATATTAGGTGCAGTATAGTTCCCCCACATTAGGTGCAGTATGGTCCCCCACATTAGGTGCAGTATACAGTAATCCCCCCACATTAGGTGCAGTGTACAGTAGTTCCCCCACATTAGGTGCAGTATACAGTAGTTCCCCCACATTAGGTGCAGTGTACAGTAGTTCCCCCACATTAGGTGCAGTATACAGTAGTTCACCCACATTAGGTGCAGTATACAGTAGTCCCCCACATTAGGTGCAGCATAAAGTAGTTCCCCACATTAGGTGCAGTATACAGTAGTTACCCCACATTAGGTGCCGTATACAGTAGTTCCCCACATTAGGTGCAGTATACAGTAGTTCCCCCACATTAGGTGCATTATACAGTAGTCCTCCACATTAGGTGCAGTATACATACAGTAGTCCTCCACATTAGTTGCAGTATAAAGTAGTTCCCCACATTAGGTGCAGTATAAAGTAGTCCCCCCACATTAGGTGCAGTACACAGTAGTTCCTCAACATTAGTTGCAATATAAAGTAGTCCCCCACATTAGGTGCAGTACACAGTAGTTCCTCAACATTAGTTGCAATATAAAGTAGTTCCCCACATTAGGTGCAGTATACAGTAATTACCCCACATTAGGTGCAGTATAAAGTAGTTCCCCACATTAGGTGCAGTATACAGTAGTCCCCCACATTAGGTGCAGTATACAGTAGTTCCCCACATTAGGTGCAGTATACAGTAGTCCCCCCACATTAGGTGCAGTATACAATAGTTCCCCCACATTAGGTGCAGTATACAGTAGTTCCCCCACATTAGGTGCAGTATACAGTAGTTCCCCCACATTAGGCGCAGTATACAGTAGTTCCCCACATTAGGTGCAGTATACAGTAGTTCCCCACATTAGGTGCAGTATACAGTAGTTCCCCCACATTACGTGCAGTATACAGTAGTCCCCCCACATTAGGTGCAGTATACAGTAGTCCCCCCACATAAGGTGCAGTATACAGTAGTCCCCCACATTAGGTGCAGTATACAGTAGTTCCCCCACATTAGGTCCAGTATACAGTAGTACCCCCACATTAGGTGCAGTATACAGTAGTTCCCCCACATTAGGTCCAGTATACAGTAGTACCCCCACATTACGTGCAGTATACAGTAGTCCCCCCACATTAGGTGCAGTATACAGTAGTCCCCCCACATAAGGTGCAGTATACAGTAGTCCCCCACATTAGGTGCAGTATACAGTAGTTCCCCCACATTAGGTCCAGTATACAGTAGTCCCCCCACATTAGGTGCAGTATAAAGTAGCCCCCCACATTAGGTGCATTATACAGTAGTCCCCCACATTAGGTGCAGTATACAGTAGTCCCCCACATTAGGTGCAGTATACAGTGGTCCCCACATTAGGTGCAGTATACAGTAGTTCCCCCACATTAGGTGCAGTACACAGTAGTCACCCCACATTAGGTGCAGTATAAAGTAGTCCCCCACATTAGGTGCAGTATACAGTAGTCCCCCACATTAGGTGCAGTGTAAGGTAGTTCCCCATATTAGGTGCAGTATACAGTAGTTCCCCACATTAGGTGCAGTATACAGTAGTTCCCCACATTAGGTGCAGTATACAGTAGTCCCCCACATTAGGTGCAGTATACAGTAGTCCCCCCACATTAGGTGCAGTATACAGTAGTCCCCCCACATTAGGTCCAGTATACAGTAGTCCCCCCACATTAGGTGCAGTATAAAGTAGTCCCCCACATTAGGTGCAGTATACAGTAGTCCCCCACATTAGGTGCAGTATAAAGTAGTCCCCCACATTAGGTGCAGTATAAAGTAGTCCCCCACATTAGGTGCAGTATAAAGTAGTCCCCCACATTAGGTGCAGTGTAAGGTAGTTCCCCATATTAGGTGCAGTATACAGTAGTTCCCCACATTAGGTGCAGTATACAGTAGTCCCCCCAGATTAGGTGCAGTATACAGTAGTCCTCCACATTAGGTGCAGTATACAGTAGTTACCCCACATTGGGTGCAGTATAAAGTAGTTCCCCACCTTTGGTGCAGTATACGGTTCCCCCACATTAGGTGCAGTATACAGTAGTCCCCCACATTAGGTGCAGTATACAGTGGTCCACCACATTAGGTGCAGTATAAAGTAGTTCCCCCACATTAGGTGCAGTACACAGTAGTTCCCCCACATTAGGTGCAGTATAAAGTAGTTCCCCACCTTAGGTGCAGTATACAGTAGTCCCCCCCACATTAGGTGCAGTATACAGTAGTTCCCCCATGTTAGGTGCAGTATACAGTAGTTCCCCACATTAGGTGCAGTATAAAGTAGTTCTTCACATTAGGTGCACTATAAAGTAGTCCCCCCACCATTAGGTGCAGTATACAGTAGTCCCCCACATTAGGTGCAGTATAAAGTAGTCCCCCACATTAGGTGCAGTATAAAGTAGTCCCCCACATTAGGTGCAGTATACAGTAGTCCCCCACATTAGGTGCAGTATAAAAAAGTTCCCCACATTAGGTGCAGTATACAGTAGTCCCCCACATTAGGTGCAGTATAAAATAGTTCCCCACATTAGGTGCAGTATACAGTAGTCCCCCACATTAGGTGCCGTATAAAGTAGTTCCCAACATTAGGTGCAGTATACAGTAGTCCCCCACATTAGGTGCAGTATACAGTAGTTCCCCACATTAGGTGCAGTATACAGTAGTCCCCCCACATTAGGTGTGGTATACAGTAGTCCCCCACATTAGGTGCAGTATAAAGTAGTCCCCCCACATTAGGTGCAGTATACAGTAGTCCCCCCACATTAGGTGCGGTATACAGTAGTCCCCCACATTAGGTGCAGTATAAAGTAGTCCCCCACATTAGGTGCAGTATACAGTAGTCCCCCCACATTAGGTCCAGTATACAGTAGTCCCCCCACATTAGGTGCAGTATAAAGTAGTCCCCCACATTAGGTGCAGTATACAGTAGTCCCCCACATTAGGTGCAGTATAAAGTAGTCCCCCACATTAGGTGCAGTATAAAGTAGTCCCCCACATTAGGTGCAGTATACAGTAGTCCCCCACATTAGGTGCAGTATAAAAAAGTTCCCCACATTAGGTGCAGTATACAGTA
The DNA here is from genome assembly GCF_029499605.1 of Hyla sarda. Classification (NCBI taxonomy): domain Eukaryota; kingdom Metazoa; phylum Chordata; class Amphibia; order Anura; family Hylidae; genus Hyla; species Hyla sarda. The sequence continues at coordinate 36,666,914 of NC_079195.1, read as the reverse complement.
GTCCCCCACATTAGGTGCAGTATAAAATAGTTCCCCACATTAGGTGCAGTATACAGTAGTCCCCCACATTAGGTGCCATATAAAGTAGTTCCCCACATAAGGTGCAGTATACAGTAGTCCCCCACATTAGGTGCAGTATACAGTAGTTCCCCACATTAGGTGCAGTATACAGTAGTCCCCCCACATTAGGTGCGGTATACAGTAGTCCCCCACACTAGGTGCAGTATAAAGTAGTCCCCCACATTAGGTGCAGTATACAATAGTCCCCCACATTAGGTGCAGTGTAAGGTAGTTCCCCATATTAGGTGCAGTATACAGTAGTTCCCCACATTAGGTGCAGTATACAGTAGTTCCCCACATTAGGTGCAGTATACAGTAGTCCCCCACATTAGGTGCAGTATACAGTAGTCCCCCCACATTAGGTGCAGTATACAGTAGTCCCCCACATTAGGTGCAGTATAAAGTAGTCCCCCACATTAGGTGCAGTATAAAGTAGTCCCCCACATTAGGTGCAGTATACAGTAGTCCCCCACATTAGGTGCAGTATAAAAAAGTTCCCCACATTAGGTGCAGTATACAGTAGTCCCCCACATTAGGTGCAGTATAAAATAGTTCCCCACATTAGGTGCAGTATACAGTAGTCCCCCACATTAGGTGCCATATAAAGTAGTTCCCCACATAAGGTGCAGTATACAGTAGTCCCCCACATTAGGTGCAGTATACAGTAGTTCCCCACATTAGGTGCAGTATACAGTAGTCCCCCCACATTAGGTGCGGTATACAGTAGTCCCCCACACTAGGTTCAGTATAAAGTAGTCCCCCACATTAGGTGCAGTATACAATAGTCCCCCACATTAGGTGCAGTGTAAGGTAGTTCCCCATATTAGGTGCAGTATACAGTAGTTCCCCACATTAGGTGCAGTATACAGTAGTTCCCCACATTAGGTGCAGTATACAGTAGTCCCCCACATTAGGTGCAGTATACAGTAGTCCCCCCACATTAGGTGCAGTATACAGTAGTCCCCCACATTAGGTGCAGTATACAGTAGTTCCCCACATTAGGTGCAGTATACAGTAGTTCCCCACATTAGGTGCAGTATACAGTAGTCCCCCACATTAGGTGCAGTATACAGTAGTCCCCCCACATTAGGTGCAGTATACAGTAGTCCCCCACATTAGGTGCAGTATAAAGTAGTCCCCCACATTAGGTGCAGTATAAAGTAGTCCCCCACATTAGGTGCAGTATACAGTAGTCCCCCACATTAGGTGCAGTATAAAAAAGTTCCCCACATTAGGTGCAGTATACAGTAGTCCCCCACATTAGGTGCAGTATAAAATAGTTCCCCACATTAGGTGCAGTATACAGTAGTCCCCCACATTAGGTGCCATATAAAGTAGTTCCCCACATAAGGTGCAGTATACAGTAGTCCCCCACATTAGGTGCAGTATACAGTAGTTCCCCACATTAGGTGCAGTATACAGTAGTCCCCCCACATTAGGTGCGGTATACAGTAGTCCCCCACACTAGGTGCAGTATAAAGTAGTCCCCCACATTAGGTGCAGTATACAATAGTCCCCCACATTAGGTGCAGTGTAAGGTAGTTCCCCATATTAGGTGCAGTATACAGTAGTTCCCCACATTAGGTGCAGTATACAGTAGTTCCCCACATTAGGTGCAGTATACAGTAGTCCCCCACATTAGGTGCAGTATACAGTAGTCCCCCCACATTAGGTGCAGTATACAGTAGTCCCCCACATTAGGTGCAGTATACAGTAGTTCCCCCACATTAGGTGCAGTATGAAGTAGTTCCCCACCTTTGGTGCAGTATACGGTTCCCCCACATTAGGTGCAGTATACAGTAGTCCCCCACATTAGGTGCAGTATACAGTGGTCCACCACATTAGGTGCAGTATAAAGTAGTTCCCCCACATTAGGTGCAGTACACAGTAGTTCCCCCACATTAGGTGCAGTATAAAGTAGTTCCCCACCTTAGGTGCAGTATACAGTAGTCCCCCCCCCACATTAGGTGCAGTATAAAGTAGCCCCCCACATTAGGTGCATTATACAGTAGTCCCCCACATTAGGTGCAGTATACAGTAGTCCCCCACATTAGGTGCAGTATACAGTGGTCCCCCACATTAGGTGCAGTATACAGTAGTTCCCCCACATTAGGTGCAGTACACAGTAGTCACCCCACATTAGGTGCAGTATAAAGTAGTCCCCCACATTAGGTGCAGTATACAGTAGTCCCCCACATTAGGTGCAGTGTAAGGTAGTTCCCCATATTAGGTGCAGTATACAGTAGTTCCCCACATTAGGTGCAGTATACAGTAGTTCCCCACATTAGGTGCAGTATACAGTAGTCCCCCACATTAGGTGCAGTATACAGTAGTCCCCCACATTAGGTGCAGTATACAGTAGTCCCCCACATTAGGTGCAGTATACAGTAGTTCCCCCACATTAGGTGCAGTATGAAGTAGTTCCCCACCTTTGGTGCAGTATACGGTTCCCCCACATTAGGTGCAGTATACAGTAGTCCCCCACATTAGGTGCAGTATACAGTGGTCCACCACATTAGTGCAGTATAAAGTAGTTCCCCCACATTAGGTGCAGTACACAGTAGTTCCCCCACATTAGGTGCAGTATAAAGTAGTTCCCCACCTTAGGTGCAGTATACAGTAGTCCCCCCCCACATTAGGTGCAGTATACAGTAGTTCCCCCACATTAGGTGGAGTATACAGTAGTCTTCCACATTAGGTGCAGTATACAGTAGTTCCCCCATGTTAGGTGCAGTATACAGTAATTCCCCACATTAGGTGCAATATAAAGTAGTTCCCCACATTAGGTGCACTATAAAGTAGTCCCCAACATTAGGTGCAGTATAAAGTAGTCCCCCACATTAGGTGCAGTATACAGTAGTCCCCCACATTAGGTGCAGTATAAAAAAGTTCCCCACATTAGGTGCAGTATACAGTAGTCCCCCACATTAGGTGCAGTATAAAATAGTTCCCCACATTAGGTGCAGTATACAGTAGTCCCCCACATTAGGTGCAGTATACAGTAGTCCCCCCACATTAGTTGCAGTATAAAGTAGTTCCCCACATTAGGTGCAGTATAAAGTAGTCCCCCCCACATTAGGTGCGGTATACAGTAGTCCCCCACATTAGGTGCAGTATACAGTAGTTCCCCACATTAGGTGCAGTATACAGTAGTCCCCCCACATTAGGTGCAGTATACAGTAGTTCCCCCACATTAGGTGCAGTATACAGTAGTTCCCCCACATTAGGTGCAGTATACAGTAGTTCCCCCACATTAGGTGCAGTATACAGTAGTTCCCCCACATTAAATGCAGTATACAGTAGTTCCCCCACATTAAATGCAGTATACAGTAGTTCCCCACATTAGGTGCAGTATACAGTAGTTCCCCCACATTAGATGCAGTATACAGTAGTCCCCCCACATAAGGTGCAGTATACAGTAGTCCCCCACATTAGGTGCAGTATACAGTAGTTCCCCCACATTAGGTCCAGTATACAGTAGTACCCCCACATTAGGTGCAGTATAAAGTAGCCCCCCACATTAAGTTCATTATACAGTAGTCCCCCACATTAGGTGCAGTATACAGTAGTCCCCCACATTAGGTGCAGTATACAGTGGTCCCCCACATTAGGTGCAGTATACAGTGGTCCCCCACATTAGGTGCAGTATACAGTAGTTCCCCCACATTAGGTGCAGTACACAGTAGTCACCCCACATTAGGTGCAGTACAAAGTAGTCCCCCACATTAGGTGCAGTATACGATAGTCCCCCACATTAGGTGCAGTATAAGGTAGTTCCCCAAATTAGGTGCAGTATACAGTAGTTCCCCACATTAGGTGCAGTATACAGTAGTTCCCCACATTAGGTGTAGTATACAGTAGTCCCCCACATTAGGTGCAGTATACAGTAGTCCCCCCACATTAGGTGCAGTATACAGTAGTCCCCCACATTAGGTGCAGTATACAGTAGTTCCCCCACATTAGGTGCAGTATAAAGTAGTTCCCCATCTTTGGTGCAGTATACGGTTCCCCCACATTAGGTGCAGTATACTGTAGTCCCCCACATTAGGTGCAGTATACAGTGGTCCACCACATTAGGTGCAGTATAAAGTAGTTCCCCCACATTAGGTGCAGTACACAGTAGTTCCCCCACATTAGGTGCAGTATAAAGTAGTTCCCCACCTTAGGTGCAGTATACAGTAGTCCCCCCCACATTATGTGCAGTATACAGTACTTCCCCCACATTAGGTGCAGTATACAGTAGTCCCCCACATTAGGTGCAGTATACAGTAGTTCCCCCATGTTAGATGCAGTATACAGTAGTTCCCCACATTAGGTGCAGTATAAAGTAGTTCCCCACATTAGGTGCACTATAAAGTAGTCCCCCCCACATTAGGTGCAGTATACAGTAGTCCCCCACATTAGGTGCAGTATAAAGTAGTCCCCCACACATTAGGTGCAGTATACAGTAGTCCCCCACATTAGGTGCAGTATAAAGTAGTCCCCCACATTAGGTGCAGTGTAAGGTAGTCCCCCACATTAGGTGCAGTGTAAGGTAGTCCCCCACATTAGGTGCAGTGTAAGGTAGTTCCCCATATTAGGTGCAGTATACAGTAGTTCCCCACATTAGGTGCAGTATACAGTAGTTCCCCACATTAGGTGCAGTATACAGTAGTCCCCCACATTAGGTGCAGTATACAGTAGTCCTCCCAGATTAGGTGCAGTATACAGTAGTCCTCCACATTAGGTGCAGTATACAGTAATTCCCACACATTAGGTGCAGTATAAAGTAGTTCCCCACCTTTGGTGCAGTATACGGTTCCCCCACATTAGGTGCAGTATACAGTAGTCCCCCACATTAGGTGCAGTATACAGTGGTCCACCACATTAGGTGCAGTATAAAGTAGTTCCCCCACATAAGGTGCAGTACACAGTAGTTCCCCCACATTAGGTGCAGTATAAAGTAGTTCCCCACCTTAGGTGCAGTATACAGTAGTCCCCCCCACATTAGGTGCAGTATACAGTAGTTCCCCCATGTTAGGTGCAGTATACAGTAGTTCCCCACATTAGGTGCAGTATAAAGTAGTTCCCCACATTAGGTGCACTATAAAGTAGTCCCCCCACCATTAGGTGCAGTATAAAGTAGTCCCCCACATTAGGTGCAGTATAAAGTAGTCCCCCACATTAGGTGCAGTATAAAGTAGTCCCCCACATTAGGTGCAGTATACAGTAGTCCCCCACATTAGGTGCAGTATAAAAAAGTTCCCCACATTAGGTGCAGTATACAGTAGTCCCCCACATTAGGTGCAGTATAAAATAGTTCCCCACATTAGGTGCAGTATACAGTAGTCCCCCACATTAGGTGCTGTATAAAGTAGTTCCCAACATTAGGTGCAGTATACAGTAGTCCCCCCATTAGGTGCAGTATACAGTAGTTCCCCACATTAGGTGCAGTATACAGTAGTCCCCCCACATTAGGTGCAGTATACAGTAGTCCCCCACATTAGGTGCAGTATAAAGTAGTCCCCCACATTAGGTGCAGTATACAGTAGTCCCCCCACATTAGGTGCGGTATACAGTAGTCCCCCACATTAGGTGCAGTATAAAGTAGTCCCCCACATTAGGTGCAGTATACAGTAGTCCCCCCACATTAGGTCCGGTATACAGTAGTCCCCCCACATTAGGTGCAGTATAAAGTAGTCCCCCACATTAGGTGCAGTGTACAGTAGTCCCCCACATTAGGTGCAGTATAAAGTAGTCCCCCATATTAGGTGCAGTATAAAAAAGTTCCCCACATTAGGTGCAGTATACAGTAGTCCCCCACATTAGGTGCAGTATAAAATAGTTCCCCACATTAGGTGCAGTATACAGTAGTCCCCCACATTAGGTGCAGTATACAGTAGTTCCCCACATTAGGTGCAGTATACAGTAGTCCCCCCACATTAGGTGCGGTATACAGTAGTCCCCCACACTAGGTGCAGTATAAAGTAGTCCCCCACATTAGGTGCAGTATACAGTAGTCCCCCACATTAGGTGCAGTGTAAGGTAGTTCCCCATATTAGGTGCAGTATACAGTAGTTCCCCACATTAGGTGCAGTATACAGTAGTTCCCCACATTAGGTGCAGTATACAGTAGTCCCCCACATTAGGTGCAGTATACAGTAGTCCCCCCACATTAGGTGCAGTATACAGTAGTCCCCCACATTAGGTGCAGTATACAGTAGTTCCCCCACATTAGGTGCAGTATGAAGTAGTTCCCCACCTTTGGTGCAGTATACGGTTCCCCCACATTAGGTGCAGTATACAGTAGTCCCCCACATTAGGTGCAGTATACAGTGGTCCACCACATTAGGTGCAGTATAAAGTAGTTCCCCCACATTACGTGCAGTACACAGTAGTTCCCCCACATTAGGTGCAGTATAAAGTAGTTCCCCACCTTAGGTGCAGTATACAGTAGTCCCCCCCACATTAGGTGCAGTATACAGTAGTTCCCCCACATTAGGTGGAGTATACAGTAGTCTTCCACATTAGGTGCAGTATACAGTAGTTCCCCCATGTTAGGTGCAGTATACAGTAGTTCCCCACATTAGGTGCAATATAAAGTAGTTTCCCACATTAGGTGCACTATAAAGTAGTCCCCAACATTAGGTGCAGTATAAAGTAGTCCCCCACATTAGGTGCAGTATACAGTAGTCCCCCACATTAGGTGCAGTATAAAAAAGTTCCCCACATTAGGTGCAGTATACAGTAGTCCCCCACATTAGGTGCAGTATAAAATAGTTCCCCACATTAGGTGCAGTATACAGTAGTCCCCCAGATTAGGTGCAGTATACAGTAGTCCCCCCACATTAGTTGCAGTATAAAGTAGTTCCCCACATTAGGTGCAGTATAAAGTAGTCCCCCCACATTAGGTGCGGTATACAGTAGTCCCCCACATTAGGTGCAGTATACAGTAGTTCCCCACATTAGGTGCAGTATACAGTAGTCCCCCCACATTAGGTGCAGTATACAGTAGTTCCCCCACATTAGGTGCAGTATACAGTAGTTCCCCCACATTAGGTGCAGTATACAGTAGTTCCCCCACATTAGGTGCAGTATACAGTAGTTCCCCCACATTAGGTGCAGTATACAGTAGTTCCCCCACATTAAATGCAGTATACAGTAGTTCCCCACATTAGGTGCAGTATACAGTAGTTCCCCCACATTAGATGCAGTATACAGTAGTCCCCCCACATTAGGTGCAGTATACAGTAGTCCCCCCACATAAGGTGCAGTATACAGTAGTCCCCCACATTAGGTGCAGTATACAGTAGTTCCCCCACATTAGGTCCAGTATACAGTAGTACCCCCACATTAGGTGCAGTATAAAGTAGCCCCCCACATTAGGTGCATTATACAGTAGTCCCCCACATTAGGTGCAGTATACAGTAGTCCCCCACATTAGGTGCGGTATACAGTGGTCCCCCACATTAGGTGCAGTATACATTGGTCCCCCACATTAGGTGCAGTATACAGTAGTTCCCCCACATTAGGTGCAGTACACAGTAGTCACCCCACATTAGGTGCAGTATAAAGTAGTTCCCCATATTAGGTGCAGTATACAGTAGTTCCCCACATTAGGTGCAGTATACAGTAGTTTCCCACATTAGGTGCAGTATACAGTAGTTCCCCCACATTATGTGCAGTATACAGTAGTCCCCCACATTAGGTGCAGTATACAGTAGTTCCCCCATGTTAGGTGCAGTATACAGTAGTTCCCCACATTAGTTGCAGTATAAAGTAGTTCCCCACATTAGGTGCACTATAAAGTAGTCCCCCCACATTAGGTGCAATATACAGTAGTCCCCCACATTAGGTGCAGTATAAAGTAGTCCCCCACATTAGGTGCAGTATAAAGTAGTCCCCCATATTAGGTGCAGTATACAGTAGTCCCCCACATTAGGTGCAGTATAAAAAAGTTCCCCACATTAGGTGCAGTATACAGTAGTCCCCCACATTAGGTGCAGTATAAAATAGTTCCCCACATTAGGTGCAGTATACAGTAGTCCCCCACAATAGGTGCCGTATAAAGTAGTTCCCCACATTAGGTGCAGTATACAGTAGTCTCCCACATTAGGTGCAGTATACAGTAGTTCCCCACATTAGGTGCAGTATACAGTAGTTCCCCACATTAGGTGCAGTATACAGTAGTCCCACCACATTAGGTGCGGTATACAGTAGTCCCCCACATTAGGTGCAGTATAAAGTAGTCCCCCACATTAGGTGCAGTATAAAGTAGTTCCCCATATTAGGTGCAGTATACAGTAGTCCCCCCACATTAGGTCCAGTATACAGTAGTCCCCCCACATTAGGTGCAGTATAAAGTAGTCCCCCACATTAGGTGCAGTATACAGTAGTCCCCCACATTAGGTGCAGTATAAAGTAGTCCCCCACATTAGGTGCAGTATAAAGTAGTCCCCCACATTAGGTGCAGTATACAGTAGTCCCCCACATTAGGTGCAGTATAAAGTAGTCCCCCACATTAGGTGCAGTATAAAGTAGTTCCCCATATTAGGTGCAGTATACAGTAGTTCCCCACATTAGGTGCAGTATACAGTAGTTCCCCACATTAGGTGCAGTATACAGTAGTCCCCCACATTAGGTGCAGTATACAGTAGTTCCCCCACATTAGGTGCAGTATAAAGTAGTTCCCCACCTTTGGTGCAGTATATGGTTCCCCCACATTAGGTGCAGTATACAGTAGTCCCCCACATTCGGTGCAGTATACAGTGGTCCACCACATTAGGTGCAGTATAAAGTAGTTCCCCCACATTAGGTGCAGTACACAGTATTTCCCCCACATTTTGGGCAGTATAAAGTAGTTCTCCACCTTAGGTGCAGTATACAGTAGTCCCCCACATTAGGTGCAGTATACAGTAGTTCCCCCATGTTAGGTGCAGTATACAGTAGTTCCCCACATTAGGTGCAGTATGAAGTAGTTCCCCAAATTAGGTGCACTATAAAGTAGTCCCCTCACATTAGGTGCAGTATACAGTAGTCCCCCACATTAGGTGCAGTATAAAGTAGTCCCCCACATTAGGTGCAGTATACAGTAGTCCCCCCACATTAGGTGCGGTATACAGTAGTCCCCCACATTAGGTGCAGTATAAAGTAGTCCCCCACATTAGGTGCAGTATACAGTAGTCCCCCCACATTAGGTCCGGTATACAGTAGTCCCCCCACATTAGGTGCAGTATAAAGTAGTCCCCCACATTAGGTGCAGTGTACAGTAGTCCCCCACATTAGGTGCAGTATAAAGTAGTCCCCCATATTAGGTGCAGTATAAAAAAGTTCCCCACATTAGGTGCAGTATACAGTAGTCCCCCACATTAGGTGCAGTATAAAATAGTTCCCCACATTAGGTGCAGTATACAGTAGTCCCCCACATTAGGTGCAGTATACAGTAGTTCCCCACATTAGGTGCAGTATACAGTAGTCCCCCCACATTAGGTGCGGTATACAGTAGTCCCCCACACTAGGTGCAGTATAAAGTAGTCCCCCACATTAGGTGCAGTATACAGTAGTCCCCCACATTAGGTGCAGTGTAAGGTAGTTCCCCATATTAGGTGCAGTATACAGTAGTTCCCCACATTAGGTGCAGTATACAGTAGTTCCCCACATTAGGTGCAGTATACAGTAGTCCCCCACATTAGGTGCAGTATACAGTAGTCCCCCCACATTAGGTGCAGTATACAGTAGTCCCCCACATTAGGTGCAGTATACAGTAGTTCCCCCACATTAGGTGCAGTATGAAGTAGTTCCCCACCTTTGGTGCAGTATACGGTTCCCCCACATTAGGTGCAGTATACAGTAGTCCCCCACATTAGGTGCAGTATACAGTGGTCCACCACATTAGGTGCAGTATAAAGTAGTTCCCCCACATTACGTGCAGTACACAGTAGTTCCCCCACATTAGGTGCAGTATAAAGTAGTTCCCCACCTTAGGTGCAGTATACAGTAGTCCCCCCCACATTAGGTGCAGTATACAGTAGTTCCCCCACATTAGGTGGAGTATACAGTAGTCTTCCACATTAGGTGCAGTATACAGTAGTTCCCCCATGTTAGGTGCAGTATACAGTAGTTCCCCACATTAGGTGCAATATAAAGTAGTTTCCCACATTAGGTGCACTATAAAGTAGTCCCCAACATTAGGTGCAGTATAAAGTAGTCCCCCACATTAGGTGCAGTATACAGTAGTCCCCCACATTAGGTGCAGTATAAAAAAGTTCCCCACATTAGGTGCAGTATACAGTAGTCCCCCACATTAGGTGCAGTATAAAATAGTTCCCCACATTAGGTGCAGTATACAGTAGTCCCCCAGATTAGGTGCAGTATACAGTAGTCCCCCCACATTAGTTGCAGTATAAAGTAGTTCCCCACATTAGGTGCAGTATAAAGTAGTCCCCCCACATTAGGTGCGGTATACAGTAGTCCCCCACATTAGGTGCAGTATACAGTAGTTCCCCACATTAGGTGCAGTATACAGTAGTCCCCCCACATTAGGTGCAGTATACAGTAGTTCCCCCACATTAGGTGCAGTATACAGTAGTTCCCCCACATTAGGTGCAGTATACAGTAGTTCCCCCACATTAGGTGCAGTATACAGTAGTTCCCCCACATTAGGTGCAGTATACAGTAGTTCCCCCACATTAAATGCAGTATACAGTAGTTCCCCACATTAGGTGCAGTATACAGTAGTTCCCCCACATTAGATGCAGTATACAGTAGTCCCCCCACATTAGGTGCAGTATACAGTAGTCCCCCCACATAAGGTGCAGTATACAGTAGTCCCCCACATTAGGTGCAGTATACAGTAGTTCCCCCACATTAGGTCCAGTATACAGTAGTACCCCCACATTAGGTGCAGTATAAAGTAGCCCCCCACATTAGGTGCATTATACAGTAGTCCCCCACATTAGGTGCAGTATACAGTAGTCCCCCACATTAGGTGCGGTATACAGTGGTCCCCCACATTAGGTGCAGTATACATTGGTCCCCCACATTAGGTGCAGTATACAGTAGTTCCCCCACATTAGGTGCAGTACACAGTAGTCACCCCACATTAGGTGCAGTATAAAGTAGTTCCCCATATTAGGTGCAGTATACAGTAGTTCCCCACATTAGGTGCAGTATACAGTAGTTTCCCACATTAGGTGCAGTATACAGTAGTTCCCCCACATTATGTGCAGTATACAGTAGTCCCCCACATTAGGTGCAGTATACAGTAGTTCCCCCATGTTAGGTGCAGTATACAGTAGTTCCCCACATTAGTTGCAGTATAAAGTAGTTCCCCACATTAGGTGCACTATAAAGTAGTCCCCCCACATTAGGTGCAATATACAGTAGTCCCCCACATTAGGTGCAGTATAAAGTAGTCCCCCACATTAGGTGCAGTATAAAGTAGTCCCCCATATTAGGTGCAGTATACAGTAGTCCCCCACATTAGGTGCAGTATAAAAAAGTTCCCCACATTAGGTGCAGTATACAGTAGTCCCCCACATTAGGTGCAGTATAAAATAGTTCCCCACATTAGGTGCAGTATACAGTAGTCCCCCACAATAGGTGCCGTATAAAGTAGTTCCCCACATTAGGTGCAGTATACAGTAGTCTCCCACATTAGGTGCAGTATACAGTAGTTCCCCACATTAGGTGCAGTATACAGTAGTTCCCCACATTAGGTGCAGTATACAGTAGTCCCACCACATTAGGTGCGGTATACAGTAGTCCCCCACATTAGGTGCAGTATAAAGTAGTCCCCCACATTAGGTGCAGTATAAAGTAGTTCCCCATATTAGGTGCAGTATACAGTAGTCCCCCCACATTAGGTCCAGTATACAGTAGTCCCCCCACATTAGGTGCAGTATAAAGTAGTCCCCCACATTAGGTGCAGTATACAGTAGTCCCCCACATTAGGTGCAGTATAAAGTAGTCCCCCACATTAGGTGCAGTATAAAGTAGTCCCCCACATTAGGTGCAGTATACAGTAGTCCCCCACATTAGGTGCAGTATAAAGTAGTCCCCCACATTAGGTGCAGTATAAAGTAGTTCCCCATATTAGGTGCAGTATACAGTAGTTCCCCACATTAGGTGCAGTATACAGTAGTTCCCCACATTAGGTGCAGTATACAGTAGTCCCCCACATTAGGTGCAGTATACAGTAGTTCCCCCACATTAGGTGCAGTATAAAGTAGTTCCCCACCTTTGGTGCAGTATATGGTTCCCCCACATTAGGTGCAGTATACAGTAGTCCCCCACATTCGGTGCAGTATACAGTGGTCCACCACATTAGGTGCAGTATAAAGTAGTTCCCCCACATTAGGTGCAGTACACAGTATTTCCCCCACATTTTGGGCAGTATAAAGTAGTTCTCCACCTTAGGTGCAGTATACAGTAGTCCCCCACATTAGGTGCAGTATACAGTAGTTCCCCCATGTTAGGTGCAGTATACAGTAGTTCCCCACATTAGGTGCAGTATGAAGTAGTTCCCCAAATTAGGTGCACTATAAAGTAGTCCCCTCACATTAGGTGCAGTATACAGTAGTCCCCCACATTAGGTGCAGTATAAAGTAGTCCCCCACATTAGGTGCAGTATAAAGTAGTCCCCCACATTAGGTGCAGTATACAGTAGTCCCCCACATTAGGTGCAGTATAAAAAAGTTCCCCACATTAGGTGCAGTATACAGTAGTCCCCCACATTAGGTGCCGTATAAAGTAGTTCCCCACATTAGGTGCAGTATACAGTAGTCCCCCACATTAGGTGCAGTATACAGTAGTTCCCCACATTAGGGGCAGTATACAGTAGTCCCCCCACATTAGGTGCGGTATACAGTAGTCCCCCACATTAGGTGCAGTATACAGTAGTCCCCCACATTAGGTGCCGTATAAAGTAGTTCCCCACATTAGGTGCAGTATACATTAGTCCCCCACATTAGGTGCAGTATACAGTAGTTCCCCACATTAGGTGCAGTATACAGTAGTCCCCCCACATTAGGTGCGGTATACAGTAGTCCCCCACATTAGGTGCAGTATAATGTAGTCCCCCACATTAGGTGCAGTATACAGTAGTCCCCCACATTAGGTGCAGTATAAAGTAGTCCCCCACATTAGGTGCAGTATACAGTAGTCCCCCACATTAGGTGCAGTGTAAGGTAGTTCCCCATATTAGGTGCAGTATACAGTAGTTCCCCACATTAGGTGCAGTATACAGTAGTTCCCCACATTAGGTGCAGTATACAGTAGTCCCCCACATTAGGTGCAGTATAAAGTAGTCCCCCACATTAGGTGCAGTATACAGTAGTCCCCCCACATTAGGTCCAGTATACAGTAGTCCCCCCACATTAGGTGCAGTATACAGTAGTCCCCAACATTAGGTGCAGTATACAGTAGTTCCCCACCTTTGGGGCAGTATACGGTTCCCCCACATTAGGTGCAGTATACAGTAGTCCCCCACGTTAGGTGCAGTATACAGTGGTCCACCACATTAGGTGCAGTATAAAGTAGTTCCCCCACATTAGGTGCAGTACACAGTAGTTCCCCCACATTAGGTGCAGTATAAAGTAGTCCCCCACATTAGGTGCAGTATACAGTAGTCCCCCACATTAGGTGCAGTATAAAGTAGTCCCCCACATTAGGTGCAGTATAAAGTAGTTCCCCATATTAGGTGCAGTATACAGTAGTTCCCCACATTAGGTGCAGTATACAGTAGTTCCCCACATTAGGTGCAGTATACAGTAGTCCCCCACATTAGGTGCAGTATACAGTAGTTCCCCCACATTAGGTGCAGTATAAAGTAGTTCCCCACCTTTGGTGCAGTATATGGTTCCCCCACATTAGGTGCAGTATACAGTAGTCCCCCACATTCGGTGCAGTATACAGTGGTCCACCACATTAGGTGCAGTATAAAGTAGTTCCCCCACATTAGGTGCAGTACACAGTATTTCCCCCACATTTTGGGCAGTATAAAGTAGTTCTCCACCTTAGGTGCAGTATACAGTAGTCCCCCACATTAGGTGCAGTATACAGTAGTTCCCCCATGTTAGGTGCAGTATACAGTAGTTCCCCACATTAGGTGCAGTATGAAGTAGTTCCCCAAATTAGGTGCACTATAAAGTAGTCCCCTCACATTAGGTGCAGTATACAGTAGTCCCCCACATTAGGTGCAGTATAAAGTAGTCCCCCACATTAGGTGCAGTATAAAGTAGTCCCCCACATTAGGTGCAGTATACAGTAGTCCCCCACATTAGGTGCAGTATAAAAAAGTTCCCCACATTAGGTGCAGTATACAGTAGTCCCCCACATTAGGTGCCGTATAAAGTAGTTCCCCACATTAGGTGCAGTATACAGTAGTCCCCCACATTAGGTGCAGTATACAGTAGTTCCCCACATTAGGGGCAGTATACAGTAGTCCCCCCACATTAGGTGCGGTATACAGTAGTCCCCCACATTAGGTGCAGTATACAGTAGTCCCCCACATTAGGTGCCGTATAAAGTAGTTCCCCACATTAGGTGCAGTATACATTAGTCCCCCACATTAGGTGCAGTATACAGTAGTTCCCCACATTAGGTGCAGTATACAGTAGTCCCCCCACATTAGGTGCAGTATACAGTAGTCCCCCACATTAGGTGCAGTATAATGTAGTCCCCCACATTAGGTGCAGTATACAGTAGTCCCCCACATTAGGTGCAGTATAAAGTAGTCCCCCACATTAGGTGCAGTATACAGTAGTCCCCCACATTAGGTGCAGTGTAAGGTAGTTCCCCATATTAGGTGCAGTATACAGTAGTTCCCCACATTAGGTGCAGTATACAGTAGTTCCCCACATTAGGTGCAGTATACAGTAGTCCCCCACATTAGGTGCAGTATAAAGTAGTCCCCCACATTAGGTGCAGTATACAGTAGTCCCCCCACATTAGGTCCAGTATACAGTAGTCCCCCCACATTAGGTGCAGTATACAGTAGTCCCCAACATTAGGTGCAGTATACAGTAGTTCCCCACCTTTGGGGCTGTATACGGTTCCCCCACATTAGGTGCAGTATACAGTAGTCCCCCACGTTAGGTGCAGTATACAGTGGTCCACCACATTAGGTGCAGTATAAAGTAGTTCCCCCACATTAGGTGCAGTACACAGTAGTTCCCCCACATTAGGTGCAGTATAAAGTAGTTCCCCACCTTAGGTGCAGTATACAGTAGTCCCCCCCACATTAGGTGCAGTATACAGTAGTTCCCCCATGTTAGGTGCAGTATACAGTAGTTCCCCACATTAGGTGCAGTATAAAGTAGTTCCCCACATTAGGTGCACTATAAAGTAGTCCCCCCACCATTAGGTGCAGTATACAGTAGTCCCCCACATTAGGTGCAGTATAAAGTAGTCCCCCACATTAGGTGCAGTATAAAGTAGTCCCCCACATTAGGTGCAGTATACAGTAGTCCCCCACATTAGGTGCAGTATACAAAAGTTCCCCACATTAGGTGCAGTATACAGTAGTCCCCCACATTAGGTGCAGTATAAAATAGTTCCCCACATTAGGTGCAGTATACAGTAGTCCCCCACATTAGGTGCCGTATAAAGTAGTTCCCAACATTAGGTGCAGTATACAGTAGTCCCCCACATTAGGTGCAGTATACAGTAGTTCCCCACATTAGGTGCAGTATACAGTAGTCCCCCCACATTAGGTGCGGTATACAGTAGTCCCCCACATTAGGTGCAGTATAAAGTAGTCCCCCACATTAGGTGCAGTATACAGTAGTCCCCCCACATTAGGTCCAGTATACAGTAGTCCCCCCACATTAGGTGCAGTATAAAGTAGTCCCCCACATTAGGTGCAGTATATAGTAGTTCCCCACATTAGGTGCAGTGTAAGGTAGTTCCCCATATTAGGTGCAGTATACAGTAGTTCCCCACATTAGGTGCAGTATACAGTAGTTCCCCACATTAGGTGCAGTATACAGTAGTCCCCCACATTAGGTGCAGTATACAGTAGTCCCCCCACATTAGGTGCAGTATACAGTAGTCCCCCACATTAGGTGCAGTATACAGTAGTCCCCCACATTAGGTGCAGTATACAGTAGTTCCCCCACATTAGGTGCAGTATAAAGTTGTTCCCCACCTTTGGTGCAGTATACGGTTCCCCCACATTAGGTGCAGTATACAATAGTCCCCCACATTAGGTGCAGTATACAGTGGTCCACCACATTAGGTGCAGTATAAAGTAGTTCCCCCACATTAGGTGCAGTACACAGTAGTTCCCCCACATTAGGTGCAGTATAAAGTAGTTCCCCACCTTAGGTGCAGTATACAGTAGTCCCCCCCCACATTAGGTGCAGTATACAGTAGTTCCCCCACATTAGGTGCAGTATACAGTAGTCTTCCACATTAGGTGCAGTATACAGTAGTTCCCCCATGTTAGGTGCAGTATACAGTAGTTCCCCACATTAGGTGCAGTATAAAGTAGTTCCCCACATTAGGTGCACTATAAAGTAGTCCCCAACATTAGGTGCAGTATAAAGTAGTCCCCCACATTAGGTGCAGTATAAAGTAGTCCCCCACATTAGGTGCAGTATAAAGTAGTCCCCCACATTAGGTCCAGTATACAGTAGTCCCCCACATTAGGTGCAGTATAAAAAAGTTCCCTACATTAGGTGCAGTATACAGTAGTCCCCCACATTAGGTGCAGTATAAAATAGTTCCCCACATTAGGTGCAGTATACAGTAGTCCCCCACATTAGGTGCAGTATACAGTAGTCCCCCACATTAGTTGCAGTATAAAGTAGTTCCCCACATTAGGTGCAGTATAAAGTAGTCCCCCCACATTAGGTACGGTATACAGTAGTCCCCCACATTAGGTGCAGTATACAGTAGTTCCCCACATTAGGTGCAGTATACAGTGGTCCCCCACATTAGGTGCAGTATACAGTAGTCACCCCACATTAGGTGCAGTACACAGTAGTCACCCCACATTAGGTGCAGTATAAAGTAGTCCCCCACATTAGGTGCAGTATACGGTAGTCCCCCACATTAGGTGCAGTATAAGGTAGTTCCCCACATTAGGTGCAGTATACAGTAGTCCCCCACATTAGGTGCAGTATAAAATAGTTCCCTACATTAGGTGCAGTATACAGTAGTCCCCCACAATAGGTGCCGTATAAAGTAGTTCCCCACATTAGGTGCAGTATACAGTAGTCCCCCACATTAGGTGCAGTATACAGTAGTTCCCCACATTAGGTGCAGTATACAGTAGTCCCCCCACATTAGGTGCTGTATACAGTAGTCCCCCACATTAGGTGCAGTATAAAGTAGTCCCCCACATTAGGTGCAGTATACAGTAGTCCCCCCACATTAGTTCCAGTATACAGTAGTCCCCCCACATTAGGTGCAATATAAAGTAGTCCCCCCACATTAGGTGCAATATAAAGTAGTCCCCCACATTAGGTGCAGTATACAGTAGTCCCCCACATTAGGTGCAGTATACAGTAGTTCCCCACATTAGGGGCAGTATACAGTAGTCCCCCCACATTAGGTGCGGTATACAGTAGTCCCCCACATTAGGTGCAGTATACAGTAGTCCCCCACATTAGGTGCCGTATAAAGTAGTTCCCCACATTAGGTGCAGTATACATTAGTCCCCCACATTAGGTGCAGTATACAGTAGTTCCCCACATTAGGTGCAGTATACAGTAGTCCCCCCACATTAGGTGCAGTATACAGTAGTCCCCCACATTAGGTGCAGTATAATGTAGTCCCCCACATTAGGTGCAGTATACAGTAGTCCCCCACATTAGGTGCAGTATAAAGTAGTCCCCCACATTAGGTGCAGTATACAGTAGTCCCCCACATTAGGTGCAGTGTAAGGTAGTTCCCCATATTAGGTGCAGTATACAGTAGTTCCCCACATTAGGTGCAGTATACAGTAGTTCCCCACATTAGGTGCAGTATACAGTAGTCCCCCACATTAGGTGCAGTATAAAGTAGTCCCCCACATTAGGTGCAGTATACAGTAGTCCCCCCACATTAGGTCCAGTATACAGTAGTCCCCCCACATTAGGTGCAGTATACAGTAGTCCCCAACATTAGGTGCAGTATACAGTAGTTCCCCACCTTTGGGGCTGTATACAGTTCCCCCACATTAGGTGCAGTATACAGTAGTCCCCCACGTTAGGTGCAGTATACAGTGGTCCACCACATTAGGTGCAGTATAAAGTAGTTCCCCCACATTAGGTGCAGTACACAGTAGTTCCCCCACATTAGGTGCAGTATAAAGTAGTTCCCCACCTTAGGTGCAGTATACAGTAGTCCCCCCCACATTAGGTGCAGTATACAGTAGTTCCCCCATGTTAGGTGCAGTATACAGTAGTTCCCCACATTAGGTGCAGTATAAAGTAGTTCCCCACATTAGGTGCACTATAAAGTAGTCCCCCCACCATTAGGTGCAGTATACAGTAGTCCCCCACATTAGGTGCAGTATAAAGTAGTCCCCCACATTAGGTGCAGTATAAAGTAGTCCCCCACATTAGGTGCAGTATACAGTAGTCCCCCACATTAGGTGCAGTATACAAAAGTTCCCCACATTAGGTGCAGTATACAGTAGTCCCCCACATTAGGTGCAGTATAAAATAGTTCCCCACATTAGGTGCAGTATACAGTAGTCCCCCACATTAGGTGCCGTATAAAGTAGTTCCCAACATTAGGTGCAGTATACAGTAGTCCCCCACATTAGGTGCAGTATACAGTAGTTCCCCACATTAGGTGCAGTATACAGTAGTCCCCCCACATTAGGTGCGGTATACAGTAGTCCCCCACATTAGGTGCAGTATAAAGTAGTCCCCCACATTAGGTGCAGTATACAGTAGTCCCCCCACATTAGGTCCAGTATACAGTAGTCCCCCCACATTAGGTGCAGTATAAAGTAGTCCCCCACATTAGGTGCAGTATATAGTAGTTCCCCACATTAGGTGCAGTGTAAGGTAGTTCCCCATATTAGGTGCAGTATACAGTAGTTCCCCACATTAGGTGCAGTATACAGTAGTTCCCCACATTAGGTGCAGTATACAGTAGTCCCCCACATTAGGTGCAGTATACAGTAGTCCCCCCACATTAGGTGCAGTATACAGTAGTCCCCCACATTAGGTGCAGTATACAGTAGTCCCCCACATTAGGTGCAGTATACAGTAGTTCCCCCACATTAGGTGCAGTATAAAGTTGTTCCCCACCTTTGGTGCAGTATACGGTTCCCCCACATTAGGTGCAGTATACAATAGTCCCCCACATTAGGTGCAGTATACAGTGGTCCACCACATTAGGTGCAGTATAAAGTAGTTCCCCCACATTAGGTGCAGTACACAGTAGTTCCCCCACATTAGGTGCAGTATAAAGTAGTTCCCCACCTTAGGTGCAGTATACAGTAGTCCCCCCCCACATTAGGTGCAGTATACAGTAGTTCCCCCACATTAGGTGCAGTATACAGTAGTCTTCCACATTAGGTGCAGTATACAGTAGTTCCCCCATGTTAGGTGCAGTATACAGTAGTTCCCCACATTAGGTGCAGTATAAAGTAGTTCCCCACATTAGGTGCACTATAAAGTAGTCCCCAACATTAGGTGCAGTATAAAGTAGTCCCCCACATTAGGTGCAGTATAAAGTAGTCCCCCACATTAGGTGCAGTATAAAGTAGTCCCCCACATTAGGTCCAGTATACAGTAGTCCCCCACATTAGGTGCAGTATAAAAAAGTTCCCTACATTAGGTGCAGTATACAGTAGTCCCCCACATTAGGTGCAGTATAAAATAGTTCCCCACATTAGGTGCAGTATACAGTAGTCCCCCACATTAGGTGCAGTATACAGTAGTCCCCCACATTAGTTGCAGTATAAAGTAGTTCCCCACATTAGGTGCAGTATAAAGTAGTCCCCCCACATTAGGTACGGTATACAGTAGTCCCCCACATTAGGTGCAGTATACAGTAGTTCCCCACATTAGGTGCAGTATACAGTGGTCCCCCACATTAGGTGCAGTATACAGTAGTCACCCCACATTAGGTGCAGTACACAGTAGTCACCCCACATTAGGTGCAGTATAAAGTAGTCCCCCACATTAGGTGCAGTATACGGTAGTCCCCCACATTAGGTGCAGTATAAGGTAGTTCCCCACATTAGGTGCAGTATACAGTAGTCCCCCACATTAGGTGCAGTATAAAATAGTTCCCTACATTAGGTGCAGTATACAGTAGTCCCCCACAATAGGTGCCGTATAAAGTAGTTCCCCACATTAGGTGCAGTATACAGTAGTCCCCCACATTAGGTGCAGTATACAGTAGTTCCCCACATTAGGTGCAGTATACAGTAGTCCCCCCACATTAGGTGCTGTATACAGTAGTCCCCCACATTAGGTGCAGTATAAAGTAGTCCCCCACATTAGGTGCAGTATACAGTAGTCCCCCCACATTAGTTCCAGTATACAGTAGTCCCCCCACATTAGGTGCAATATAAAGTAGTCCCCCACATTAGGTGCAGTATACAGTAGTCCCCCACATTAGGTGCAGTATAAAGTAGTCCCCCACATTAGGTGCAGTATACAGTAGTCCCCCACATTAGGTGCAGTGTAAGGTAGTTCCCCATATTAGGTGCAGTATACAGTAGTTCCCCACATTAGGTGCAGTATACAGTAGTTCCCCACATTAGGTGCAGTATACAGTAGTCCCCCACATTAGGTGCAGTATACAGTAGTCCCCCCACATTAGGTGCAGTATACAGTAGTCCCCCACATTAGGTGCAGTATACAGTAGTTCCCCCACATTAGGTGCAGTATAAAGTAGTTCCCCACCTTTGGTGCAGTATACGGTTCCCCCACATTAGGTGCAGTATACAGTAGTCCCCCACATTAGGTGCAGTATACAGTAGTCCCCCCACATTAGGTGCAGTATACAGTGGTCCACCACATTAGGTGCAGTATAAATTAGTTCCCCCACATTAGGTGCAGTACACAGTAGTTCCCCCACATTAGGTGCAGTATAAAGTAGTTCCCCACATTAGGTGCAGTATACAGTAGTCCCCCCACATTAGGTGCAGTATACAGTAGTCCCCCGCACATTAGGTGCAGTATACGGTAGTTCCCCCATGTTAGGTGCAGTATACAGTAGTTCCCCACATTAGGTGCAGTATAAAGTAGTTCCCCACATTAGGTGCACTATAAAGTAGTCCCCCCACCATTAGGTGCAGTATACAGTAGTCCCCCACATTAGGTGCAGTATAAAGTAGTCCCCCACATTAGGTGCAGTATAAAGTAGTCCCCCACATTAGGTGCAGTATACAGTAGTCCCCCACATTAGGTGCAGTGTAAGGTAGTTCCCCATATAAGGTGCAGTATACAGTAGTTCCCCACATTAGGTGCAGTATACAGTAGTTCCCCACATTAGGTGCAGTATACAGTAGTCCCCCACATTAGGTGCAGTTTTGGGTATGGGGGAAAAAAACTGACAAAACTGTACAGGATACAAAACCGACACAACCGGATGCATCTTTTGTCATACGGTTTTCAATGGAGAATCAATGCATATGGTTTTTAATACTGGTCCGTACGGTTTTCAAATTGAAAACATATCCGGGAACTGTATTGCAAAAACGTGGTGTGAACCCGACCTGTATCAGATCAAAAAGTCATGAGGGGGGCAAAACTCTCTGTAGAGCTCAGAGACAGGATTGTGTAGAACTGAAAGTTCCCAAGAGCTCAGTGGCCTCGAATTAATTTGAAACAACCAGGATTTTTTTTAGATAGGACTTAAAATAAGACTCTTTGGAGCTGGCTGTCCAATGAAACGGAAGCAATTGGTGGGTCCTCCGGAGCAAGAGGAACTCTTTGTAGTTACTCTTCTTTCTGGCTGGTTGAAGGGGTACTCCACCCCTAGACATCTTTTCCCTTATCCAAAGGATAGGGGATAAGATGTCTGATCGCGGGGGTCCTGCCGCTGGGGACCCCCGCAATATAGCATGCGGCACCTACCTGTTTCTGCTCCGGAAGCGCTGGAGGGTCTGGGTCGCGACCACGGGAACTGAAGTCCGTGACGTCACGACTTTGCCCCCGTGTGACGTCACACCCCGTCCCCTCAATGCAAGTCTATGGGAGGGGGCGTGACAGCCGTCACGCCCCCTCCCATAGACTTGCATTGAGGGGACGGGGCGTGACGTCACACGGGGGCGGAGTCATGACGTCACGGACTTCCATTTCCGTGGTCGCGACCCAGACCCTCCAGCACTTCCAGACAAACAGGTGGGTGCCGCATGCTATATTGCGGGGGTCCCGCCGCTGGGACCCCCGGGATCATGCACATGACACCAAGTTTGTAATCAGTCCCCGGAGCGTGTTCGCTCCGGGTCTGATTACTGTCGATCATGGGGCCGGCGGCGTGTGACGTCACACCTCGCCCCCATGTGATGTCACGCTCCGCCCCTCAATGCAAGCCTATGGGAGAGGGCGTAACAGCTATCACGCCCCCTCCCGTAGGCTTGCATTGAGGGGCGGAGCATGACGTCACACGCCGTCGGCCCTGTGGTCGCCGCTAATCAGACCCAGAGCGAACACGCTCCGGGGACTGATTATAAACGGGGTGCCACGTGCAAGATCACGGGGGTCCCCAGCGGCGGGACTCCTGCGATCAGGCATCTTATCCCCTATCCTTTGGATAGGGGATAAGATGTCTAGGGGCGGAGTAGCCCTTTAAGCATAATCATTTAGACATCACTGACCTTTTACCATCCCAACCTTACCATTAGATGTGCCTCTCATCGTGCTTCCCCCTTGTGTAGAATGAGTTTGGTCCCTTAATAGACATTTTCCAATGGAATTTTCTGTTTCGTTCAGTTGCTAACATTATGTCAATGCAAAAGAACTGAGATCATCCCAATCTACCGGACAACTGTCTTGTAATAAGCAAAGTAGTAAGAGATATCACCCTGAGAATGATGCTCGTCTGGCTTGAGTAAATGGTGTCGAAGATCCAAGGGACCCTGCAAAATGTCAAGGTGAAGAATTAAAACACATTATATTGTAAATAGTGAGGAAAATGGTCAATGCGAGAATACCGGTCGGCTCCGATCTGCTGTCAGACTCGGTGTTTCTAATAATCTTCTTTTCACTGGAAGGCCTCCGACATATTAAGTAAACCCATTAAAGTTCATAGCTTTTAATGATAATAGCTGCGGTTTTGTGCACTCTCTGTTGCGCACGTATGAGCGGCATGCATACCAGACCTATCAAAACGTACTTTTAGCAAATGATTTGCTAATTTTATCCAGATATAAAAGAGCCGGCTCAGGAGAGACAAGATGAAACAGTGCAGGTAATTGGGGATTCATAAGGAATGTCAGAGTCCTGCAATTAAAGTCTGATGAGCGGACGCAGATAGGACAGAAGCTTTTACCATTGCTAGATGAAGCGAAAACCTTCACCCGAGACGCGTTTAATGGAGATGTAAAATGTAACATAATGTATCTATCTATAGACACAATACCATATACAACTTGGGGGCACTAGGAATAAATGTAGCATATCTAAAGTCATCACTATAGTGATGCGACAATAACGTAGGCTGGTGATCAGAGACGAGCATTTGACTTGATCTCATTTCGTTAGAAGGGGTAACAATAAGGTGGAAATAGGGTATCCTGCTGCTGGATTGCCACCAATCTACTGTAATCTATGTGAAAATACAGCAGTCAGTGTCCATTGCCTCTGCAGCGCCACCACAGGTCAAATAATGCATCACACTGTTCCCATTAAAAATCCTGATGGCATATGAAAGTGTTAAATATAACCGGAAGGCTAAAATATAATCTGACCATGGAGAGATTGTATAAAAAACATACATTTATTGTAATCTTCTTGACATCATGGCAGACAGCACATATAACAAGAAATCTTCATGTAAAGGTAGGTCCGTAGTATAAGTAAATAATGTAGGTGGGTTATGTAGGCATGTCCATAAATCTTGTCTCACCAGCTGGGATTTCTTCCTTTGTACTTTATGTGGTGGATCCATCTTGAAATGTCCTTTTAAGATGGCCGCCTCTGTTAGCTTCCTCCAGCTGTCATCCTCCTTGTGCTGGAGGACTGTACAGGACTTCCTGGAGACCTTCGTCCGTTCCTTCCTCTATTCGCCTGGCTTTCTCTGGAGCCACGTATGCTCAAATGATGGGAGTGTCCATCATGATTGAAGGTGTGTCCTTTATAAATGTGGGCGTGTTTATCCTAAGTGACCCTGTGTCTACTGTCCATAAATATACAAATATGGAGTATATATCTCCTCCTAGTGGGTTGGCTGAATATATATATTTAACTTGTGGGTGTATACATTATGTCATGGCTATATTGTTATCTGATTGGACACTACTAGCTCTACAAATATGGTTCTTCTCTGGAGTCTCGACGTAAATATCCTCCTGCTACGTATAGACTGAAATAGTATATAGTGTGTCATGTTGTCACGTGGCATGTACTTAAAGGGGTACTCTGGTGCTTAAACATCTTATCCCCTATCCAATGGATAGGGGATAAGATGCCTGATCGCAGGAGTCCCGCCGCTGGGGACCCCCGTGATCTTGCACGTGGCACCCCGTTTATAATCAGTCCCCGGAGCGTGTTCGCTCTGGGTCTGATTAGCGGCGACCACAGGGCCGACGGCGTGTGACGTCATGCTCCGCCCCTCAATGCAAGCCTACGGGAGGGGGCGTGATAGCTGTTACGCCCTCTCCCATAGGCTTGCATTGAGGGGCGGAGCGTGACATCACATGGTGGGCGAGGTGTGACGTCACACGCCGCCGGCCCCATGATCGACAGTAATCAGACCCGGAGCGAACATGCTCCGGGGACTGATTACAAACTTGGTGTCATGTGCATGATCCCGGGGGTCCCCAGCGGCGGGACTCCTGCGATCAGGCATCTTATCCCCTATGCTTTGGATAGGGGATAAGATGTTTAAGCACCGGAGTACCCCTTTAATAACCCTGGTTATTATGTGAAAAATGACATACTTTTTATCAGAAGGTAATCAGATGAAAAGGTTTGCTATTAAAGAGATAGTTTTACATAGTGTAACTAATCAAAGCACCATACACCAATGAGCAGCAAGTGCCCACAAGGGGGTGGGAGATCATCTCTAGTGCCTAGCATTTTATTTATAAATAAAATAAAAATAAAAAAAACATATGAAATGCTCGTATACATAATTGAGTAACCATAGAAACATACAACTAAAAGATCTGAAAACACTGAAGCAGCAAACTTTGTAAAAATCAACAATTGTGTCAGGCTCAAAACTTTTGACCATGACTGTAGCCTTATAAGGGGCTTTCCAGAAGTAGTCAGCGCTATACATCTCTATGGAAAACCCTTCCTACAGAAGTGGTAGCTGACATTACAGTGAAGGAGTTTAAGCATGCATGGGATAGGTATAAGGCTATCCTTCATATAAGATAGGGATTAGCATGAGGCTATCCTTCATATAAGATAGGGATAGGAATAAGGCTATCCTTCATATAAGATAGGGATAGGTATAAGGCTATCCTTCATATAAGATAGGGATAGGTATAAGGCTATCCTTCATATAAGATAGGGATTAGCATAAGGCTATCCTTCATATAAGATAGGGATAAGGCTGTCCTTCATATAAAATAGGGATTAGCATAAGGCTATCCTTCATATAAGATAGAGATAGGTATAAGGCTATCCTTCATATAAGATAGGGATAGGTATAAGGCTATCCTTCATATAAGATAGGGATTAGCATAAGGCTATCCTTCATATAAGATAGGGATAGGTATAAGGCTATCCTTCATATAAGATAGGGATAGGTATAAGGCTATCTTTCATATAAGAAAGAGATAGGTATAAGGCTATCCTTCTTATAAGATAGAGATAGGTATATGGCTATCCTTCATATAAGATAGGGATAGGTATAAGGCTATCCTTCATATAAGATAGGGATAGGTATAAGGCTATCCTTCATATAAGATAGGGATAGGTATAAGGCTATCCTTCATATAAGATAGAGATAGGTATAAGGCTATCCTTCATATAAGATAGGGATAGGTATATGGCTATCCTTCATATAAGATAGGGATAGGTATAAGGCTATCCTTCATATAAGATAGGGATAGGTATAAGGCTATCCTTCATATAAGATAGGGATAGGTATAAGGCTATCCATCATATAAGATAGGGCTAGGTATAAGGCTATCCTTCATATAAGATAGGGATTAGCATAAGGCTATCATTCATATAAGATAGAGATAGGTATAAGGCTATCCTTCATATAAGATAGGGATAGGCATAAGGCTATCCTTCATGTAGGATAGGGCTAGGGACTATTCATAGTATTCAGAATGTTGGGCAGATTAGATGGACTGGATAGTTCTTATCTGCCAACACATTCTATGTTTTTATGCTTTATGTATTATGTGTATAAAACATTATGTGAGTAGGCCCTCAACTGCTTAGATGTATTGGGTGGGTGCTCCAGTGCAACAGATACTGTTTGTAGCCACTCTCTGCTCTGGCTTAAAGAGGCACTGTCATTGTTAAAAACTTTTCATATATTGCAGGACTCATTATAATATGACATTTCACAATATACACCTGTTAAAAAAATGTAAATTTTCACCTGAAATTCAAGCTCAAAATAGCCGCCACTAGGGGTCGCCTGTCTTTTAGCCAGACAGACTAGTCTATATTTTACAGCATACTGGATACCGGCCGTAAAGCATACCGGTATCCAGTATAGGAGAGTTCTCCTGTGTATGCAAAACTACAGATAAAGGATGTGTGGACATGCTGGGAGCTGTAGTTTTACAACAGCTGGAGGCAACACTGCTCTAACACAGTTATTTACAAACATTGCAGCTTTAGTTGTTACTAAACTACAACTCCCAGCATGATGAAAAAGTCAAAGCTTTCTCGGACTCCTGAATGACAAAGAAGTTGATCAGACATTCAGGAGTCTGTGAAAGATGAATGACACACATAGTGACAGCTATGCTGATTAGCATCCAGCTTTACTAGGAGAAGATAAAACAGATAGAAAAACAACACATAGAAAAAATCACGGAGTGTTTTAGCACTATGGGTCTAAGTGTACAACTGGAGGCTCCTTAAAGGGGTTCTCCACCATAAGGTGATTTTAGTACGTACCTGGCAGACAGTAATGGACATTAGGAAGGATCTGCGCTTGTCTTGGGGCTAAATGGCTATGTTGTGAGATTACCAGAACACTGGGGCTAGCTTTTAGTGAACTGGTATTTCCTTTTTCAGTTTTCTTCTTTTGCCTACAAATCCCATAATTCCATTTTCCTCCCTCCCACACATCAGCCACCCCACCCATTGAACATAAATGAGCTGCATCCATTCAAAGGACCTGTGGTTTTCAATCAGGGTGCCTACAGCTGTTGCATTAGTTGCAGACTGATCTCTCTCCCACCAAGTGATCGCTCCACCCATTGAAGCAGACAGGCTCCCTGTCATCAGCTGACTAGTGAGTCAGGTCTCAGCTGCATTGCAACCTGGGAAAAATCTGAGACAACAGTCATTTTGTATGCTGTTAAAAATAAATATTGGGGTGAAAATCACAGAAGAATTGTGAGAAAACCGTCACACACAGGTACAGACACTATATTATGGACTACACTAACTCTACAGCCCCTGTGGCATAGTCAAATAAAAAAAATTCCTGGAATACCCCTTTAATAAACTCCAGAGTAATGTCCATATATAGAAAAGGTACAAAAAAGCAGCACAAATCTCTTTTTTCTTTTCTCAATGCTTTATCTTCATTTCATTACAAAAAAACTATTTCATATTGAGTACAAAAAATGTAATATTACCCATGTGCAGATAGATCGCTTCACTAGCACTTCAAAGACTCGGTGTGTCATAAAGTCCATTGCTCCCGCCGGAGCTTACATGTCCTCCTGCCAATTATCTGGGACATAACATTTCTGCTGTCTGGTCTGCGGGGAGGTGCGACCCATAGACTGGTTTGAGTGGCATTGGGGCGGCTCTGCCAGTGGGTCGCTTCCCCCCCCCCCGTGGGCATTGGTGTCGCGGCGGTGGTGGTCGCCGCCCGATGCTGCGCCATTTTATGCTAGGGACGTTAGGGACCCACTCTGAATAGGTGGCCTTGACGTGGCGAGTGGGCTTGTACTTTTTGATAAAAAATGTATACTAACAACCTGTTAGTTTTTGATATTATGCTGAGAAGCAATCAGATCATTATACAAGATTGTAGATGTGCACCATGTCTGTTTTTCTAACCGAATTCACACTGTGATTTCTATCCCCTCCTTTTTTTTTGTTTTAACATGTGCTGCACTCTTCCCCACCCCCTCAGCCCAACCCTATATAAGTAGTAGTTAGCTACACATGGGTCATTTCTTTCCTAGCAGCCTCCCAGTCTGACTGGGAGAGCATGGTAAGTGAGCCATTACACCTTGTTCACACTGGTGTGGTGCTGTGCGGTGTCCGTTGCTGCCGTGGCGCCGTGTCTGCGGGGGGGGGGGGGGGGGGTGCGGCCCATAGCTGGTTTGAGTGGCATTGGGGCCGCTCTGCCAGTGGGTCATTCCCCCCGTGGGCGCTGGTGTCGCGGCGGTGGTGGTCGCCGCCCGGTGCTACACCATTTTATGCTAGGGACGTTAGGGACCCACTCTGAATAGGTGGCCTTGACGTGGCGAGTGGGCTTTGTACTTTTTGATAAAAACTGTATACTAACAACCTGTTGGTTTTTGATATTATGCTGAGAAGCAGTCAGATCATTATACAAGATTGTAGATGTGCACCATGTCTGTTTTTCTACCCGAATTTACATTTCTGCTCACTGAGAGCCCATATAGTTAATTTTAAAGAAAGAAATGGGCCTATATGGGGCCTGCTGCTTTCACCAAAAAGACATTATATGAGCCTGTTACACTAGTATTGCCAATGCTACCCCAAGGACGGCTTTTTGTGGTGGATAAAAGAGGCTGGCGTGTAAGATGTACTGCAGGGGTGGTGTGAGGAACAGACAAATATTTGTGACGCCAGGGTAGTGTTAACCTCCACACTACAAGGATAAGCAGCTTCCTGGGACAAGTGCTGGGGCAATAAATACCACAGATGCAGGGTTAGGGAAACCCCTTCTACTGAAAGTTCTTGCAGGCAGATGTTACAATCTATGCAATATAACAGCAAACCGTGGTAGTGCAATACTTGGGTAAAGTTGCAAAAGTAGCCACTTTAGATCACTGGGCACTCTGGGAATTGTAGTTATAGTGCAGTTGTTATGGCTTAACTTGACTTTAGGCTGACTTTGGAGGCAACTAACACAGACTTGGAGTACTTCACGATGCATCCACGGAATTGCTCACAGCCAGGGGTGGTCTTTGACCTTTGGACTGGTGTGGCCGATGGAACTTCACTATAGGGCCCTCTCAGCTCTCAGAACGGTGGGATGCTTGCGATTTAGTGTAGTTGTTCTACACTTGATTTCTCCTCAGACTCCACTGACTTGAACACTGCACTGACCACCACTCTCCTAGACCAGAACTAGAACTGACTCCTCCCTGTCTAGACAGACCAGAGGGGTTTAGGGCCGGAAACCCTAATTGACCACAGTGGTCACATGACACTTCTGTAACCTTTCCCTTAAAGACACAGTACACTTTATACAAAATGAACAACATACAATGGAATATAACATGGGATAAGAAACACAACATTTAATAGCAAGTTCCCTGGAGCTGTGGGCCGAAACATACACCTGAGACAACATTTACCTGACAGGGCAGGCAGAGTAGGATGTTCTGTACTGGGTTACCACTCTTTCAGCACACATTAACCCCTTAAGGACCGGGGGGTTTTCCATTTTTGCATTTTCGTTTTTTGCTTCTTGCCTTTAAAAAATCATAACTCTTTCAGTTTTGCACCTAAAAATCCATATGATGGCTTATTTTTTGCGCCACCAATTCTACTTTGTAATGACGTCAGTCATTTTGCCCGAAAATCTACGGTGAAACTGAAAAAAAAATCATTGTGCGACAAAATTGAAAAAAAAATGCTGTTTTGTAACTTTTGGGGGCTTCCGTTTCTACGTAGTACATTTTTCGGTAAAAATGACACCTTATCTTTATTCTGTAGGTCCATACGATTAAAATGATCCCCTACTTATATAGGTTTGATATTGTCGTACTTCTGGAAAAAATCATAACTACATGCAGGAAAATTAATACGTTTAAAATTGTCATCTTCTGACCCCTATAACTTTTTTATTTTCCCATGTATGGGGCGGTATGAGGGCTCATTTTTTGTGCCGTGATCTGAAGTTTTTAATGGTACCATTTTTGCATTGATAGGACTTATTGATCGCTTTTTATTCATTTTTAAATGATATAAAAAGTGACCAAAAATGCACTATTTTGGACTTTGGAATTTTTTTGCGCGCAACGCCATTGACCGAGCGATTTAATTAATGATATATTTATTTTTATAATTCGGACATTTCCACACGCGCCGATACCATATATGTTTATTTTTATTTACACTGTGTTTTTTTTTTATTGGAAAAGTGGGGTGATTCAATCTTTTAATAGGGGAGGAGTTAAATGATCTTTCTTCACTTTTTTTTTTTCACTTTTTTTTGCAGTGTTATAGCTCCCATAGGGACCTATAACACTGCACACACTGATCATTGTTATCCCATAGGGACCTATAACACTGCACACACTGATCATTGTTATCCCATAGGGACCTATAACACTGCACACACTGATCATTGTTATCCCATAGGGACCTATAACACTGCACACACCGATCATTGTTATCCCATAGGGACCTATAACACTGCACACACTGATCATTGTTATCCCATAGGGACCTATAACACTGCACACACTGATCATTGTTATCCCATAGGGACCTATAACACTGCACACACTGATCTTCATCATTGATCACTGGTTTCTCATAAGAAACCAGTGATCAACGATTCTGCTGCATGACTGCTCAGGCCTGGATCTCAGGCACTGAGCAGTCATTCGGCGATCGGACAGCGAGGAGGCAGGTAGGGGCCCTCCCGCTGTCCTGTCAGCTGTTCGGGATGCCGCGATTAGCTGCAGCTATCCCGAACAGCCCGACTGAGCTAGCCGGCCACTTTCGGTTTCGCTTTTAGCCGCGCGGCTCAGCTCTGAGCGCGCGGCTAAAGGGTTAATAGCGTGCGGCGCCACGATCGGCGCTGCGCGCTATTAGAGGCGGGTCCCGGCTTCACTATGACGCCGGGCCCGCCGTGATATGACGCGGGGTTACTGTGTAACCCCGCGTTATATCAGAAGAGCAGGACCAAGGACGTACCGGTACGCCCTTGGTCCTTAACCCCTTAACCTCTTCAGGACATAGGGCGTATGGATACGCCCTGAATCCCGAGTCCTTAAGGACCGAGGGCGTATCCATACGCCCGTGGGAATTCCGGCCCCCCACCGCTAGCCGGTTGGGGACCGGAGCCGGATGCCTGCTGAAATCTTTCAGCAGGCATCCCGGCATATCGCCCAGGGGGGTCATTATGCCCCCCCTTGTCGGCGATCGCCGCAGATCGCTGGACAATTCAGTCCAGCGATCTGCGGCGATTCCGGGTCAATCGGGTCTCCAGTGACCCGGAATTACTGGCTGTTCGGGGCCATCTCTGACGGCCCCGAACAGCCAGAGCCTGCAGGGGTGAGGTGGCACTGTTGCCACCTCACGATCGCACTGATTCGTCGGCCGGATTACCGGCCGACCAATCAGGGCGCCTGCTGCGGGTGTCACTCCCGCACCCGCTCTGCCCCTCTTCCGGAGGACGTGAGCGGGTGCGGGACGTGCACCCCGGGGTGCTGGGGACCCCGATCCCCGGCGCCCCTGTTGGGATCGGGGGCCCCAGGAGCAGCTGCGGCGGCGGGACTGACCTGCAGCGTCTGGATCGTTGGAGGTGAGTGACAGCCTCCTGCTGTTGCTTAGCAACAGCTCCCAGCATGCAAAAAGGGCATGCTGGGAGCTGTAGTTATGCAACAGCAGGAGGCAGACCACCACAACTCCCAGCATTCCCTTATGGGCATGCTGGGACTTATGGTTTTGCAACAGCTGGAGGCACATTCTTTCTATGGAAAAGTGTACCTTCAGCTGTTGTCTAACTACAACTCCCAGCTTGCACAAACAGCTAAAGTGCATGCTGGGAGTTGTAGTGGTGCATCTGCTGGTTGCATAACTACAACTCCCAGCATGCCCGTTGGCTGTCGGTGACTGCTGAGAGTTGTAGTTTTGCAACAGCTGAAGGCACACTGGTTGTGAAACTCAGAGTTTTTTTTTTACCTAACTCAGTGTTTCACGACCGGTGTGCCTCCAGCTGTTGCAAACTACAACTCTCAGCAGTCACCGTACACCATGCACCGTACATGCTGGGAGTTGTAGTTTTGCAACAGCTGGAGGCACACTGGTTGTGAAACACTGAGTTAGGTCACAAACTCAGTGATACATAACCAGTGTGCCTACAGTTGTTGCAAAACTGCAACTCTCAGCAGTCACCGACAGCCAACGGGCATGCTGGGAGTTGTAGTTATGCAACAGCTGGATGTCCCCCCCCCCCCAATGTGAACGTACAGGGTACACTCACATGGGCGGAGGATTACAGTAAATATCTGGCTGCAAATTTGAGCTGCCGCAAACTTTCTGCTGCAGCTAAAATTGCCAGCGAGAAACTACTGTGAACCCCCGCCCGTGCGACTGTACCCTAAAAACACTACACTACACTAACACAAAATAAAATAAAAAGTAAAAAACACTACGTATACACATACCCCTACACAGCCCCCCTCCCCTCCCCAATAAAAATGAAAAACGTCTGGTACGCCACTGTTTCCAGAACGGAGCCTCCAGCTGTTGCAAAACAACTCCCAGTATTGTCGGACATCAGTTGACTGTCCAGGCATGCTGGGAGTTTTGCAACAGCTGGAGGCACCCTGTTTGGGAATCACTGGCGTAGAATACCCCTATGTCCACCCCTATGCAATCCCTAATTTAGGCCTCAAATGCGCATGGCGCTCTCACTTTGGAGCCCTGTCGTATTTCAAGGCAACAGTTTAGGGTCACATATGGGGTATCGCCGTACTCGGGAGAAATTGTGTTACAAATTTTGGGGGGTATTTTCTGCTTTTACCCTTTTTAAAAATGTAAAATTTTTGGGAAAACAAGCAGTTTAGGTAAAAAAAAATTTTTTTTTTTACATATGCAAAAGTCGTGAAACACCTGTGGGGTATAAAGGTTCACTTAACTCCTTGTTACGTTCCCCGAGGGGTCTAGTTTCCAAAATGGTATGCCATGTGGGTTTTTTTTTTTGCTATCCTGGCACCATAGGGGCTTCCTAAATGCGGCATGCCCCCAGAGAAAAATTTGCGTTCAAAAAGCCAAATGTGACTCCTTCTCTTCTGAGACCTGTAGTGCGCCAGCAGAGCACTTTTCACCCCCATATGGGGTGTTTTCTGAATCGGGAGAAATTGATCTTTAAATTTTTAGGGGTATTTTCTGCTATTACCCTTTTTAAAAATAATTTTTTTTGGGGAAAACAAGCATTTTAGGTAAAATTGTTTTTTTTTTTTTTTACATTTGCAAAAGTCGTGAAACACCTGTGGGGTATTAAGGTTCACTTTATCCCATGTTACATTCCCCGAGGGGTCTAGTTTCCAAAATGGTATGCCATGTGTTTTTTTTTTGCTGTTCTGGCACCATAAGGGCTTCCTAAATGCAACATGCCCCCCAAAAACCATTTCAGAAAAATGTACTCTCCAAAATCCCCTTGTCGCTCCTTCCCTTCTGAGCCCTCTACTGCGCCCGCCGAACACTTTACATAGACATATGAGGTATGTGCTTACTCGAGAGAAATTGGGCTACAAATACAAGTAAAAATTTTGTCCTTTTACCCCTTGTAAAAATTCAAAAATTGGGTCTACAAGAACATGTGAGTGTAAAAAATGAAGATTGTGAATTTTCTCCTTCACTTTGCTGCTATTCGTGTGAAACACCTAAAGGGTTAAAACGCTGACTGAATGTCATTTTGAATACTTTGGGGGGTGTAGTTTTTATAATGGGGTCATTTATGGGGTATTTCTAATATGAAGACCCTTCAAATCCACTTCAAACCTGAACTGGTCCCTGAAAAATACTGAGTTTGAAAATTTTGTGAAAAATCGGAAAATTGCTGCTGACCGTTGAAGCCCTCTGGTGTCTTCCAAAAGTAAAAACACGTCAATTTTATGATGCAAACATAAAGTAGACATATTGTATATGTGAACCAAAAAAATGTATTCATAATATCCATTTTCCTTACAAGCAGAGAGCTTCAAAGTTAGAAAAATGCTAAATTTTCAAATTTTTCATCAAATTTACGGATTTTTCACCAAGAAAGGATGCAAGTATCGACAAAAATTTACCACTATGTTAAAGTAGAAAATGTCACGAAAAAACAATTTCGGAATCAGAATGATAACTAAAAGCATTCCAGAGTTATTAATGTTTAAAGTGACAGTGGTCAGATGTGCAAAAAACGCTCCGGTCCTTAAGGCCAAAATGGGCTCCGTCCTGAAGGGGTTAAGGAAGCAGCCCTTTTTCACCTTAAGGACCGAGCCCTTTTTCGCAATTCTGACCACCGTCACTTTACGAATTAATAACGCGAAAACACTTTTACCGAATATTCTGATTCTGAGATTGTTTTTTCGTGACATATTCTACTTTATTTTGGTGGTAAATTTTCGGCGTTAATTGCATCCTTTTTTTGGGGGAAATCCCCAAATTTAGAAAATTTTGCATTTTTCTAACTTTGAAGCTCTCTAATTGTAAGGAAAATGGATATTCCAAATAAATTTTATTTTTCTTCACAAACACAATATGTCCAATATGTTGGCATCATAAAATAGACATATTTTTGCTTTTAGAAAAAATTAGAGGGCTTCAAAGTAGAGCAGCAATTTTCAAAAATGTCATGAAAATTGCTAAATCTAAAGGGAAAGATGTTACAGAACTACAACTCCCAGCATGCCTGGGCAGTCAAGGCATGCTGAGAGTTGTAGTTTGGCAACATCTGGAGGGCTACTGTTTGGGCACCACTGTAACAGTGGTCTCCAAACTGTGACCCTCCAGATGTTGCAAAACTACAACTCCCAGCATGCCCAGACAGCCTTTGGCTGTCTGGGCATGCTGGGAGTTGCAGTTTGGCCCCCCTAGTGGTTGCCACAGTAAAGATCGATTTACTTTCACTTTCAATTCCCCCCCCCCCACTGTCTATTCCCTACCTGATCAGGATCCTGCAGGCTCCAGCGAAGATCCCAGGTCCCCAGGCATCTTCTCCTGCAGGTACGGCCTCCATCTTCTTTCCAGAGCCCCTTGACATCCAGGGGCGGGCAGAACGGGGGTTGCCATGGCAACCCCCTGTCCTGCGCTGCCATTGGTCAGAACTCCGTTCTGAGTAATGGCAGGGGATAGGAGTAGATCGCAGCTTTGCGACCTCACTCCTATCCTTTAGGCTGATCGGGGATGTTGCTGACAACTCCGATCAGCCCTATTTTCCGGGTGATCGGGTCACCAGAGACCCGATCAGCCCGGAATTGGAGAAAATCGCACGTCTGAATTGACATGCAATTTTCTCCGATCGCCGACATGGGGGGGGGGGGTCTCAAGACCCCCCTGGGCGATGTGCTAGGGTGCCTGCTGAATGATTTCAGCAGGCATCCGGCTCCGGTCCCCAACCGGCTAGCGGTGGGGACCGGAATTCCCACGGGGGTATGGATACGCCCTGCGTCCTTAAGGACTCGGAATGCAGGGCGTATCCATACGCCCTGCGTCCTTAAGAGGTTAAGGGGTTAAAGGGGTTATCCAGGAAAAAAAAACTTTTTTTTATATATATCAACTGGCTCCAGAAAGTTAAACAGATTTGTAAATTATTTCTATTAAAAAATCTTAATCTTTTCAGTACTTATGAGCTTCTGAAGTTAATGTTGTTCTTTTCTGTCTAAGTGCTCTCTGATGACACGTGCCTCGGGAACCGCCCAGTTAAGAATAGGTTTGTTATGGGGATTTGCTTCTAACCTGGGCGGTTCCCAAGACAGGTGTCATCAGAGAGCACTTAGACAGAAAAGAACAACCTTAACTTCAGAAGATCATAAGTACTGAAAGGATTAAGATTTTTTAATAGAAGTAATTTACAAATCTGTTTAACTTTCTGGAGCCAGTTGATATATAAAAAAAAAAATTTCCTGGATAATCCCTTTAACAGCCAGCCAGCCCTGATAATGTGACCGTGTGGCAGCTGAGTTCCCACAATGCACTGGTACAGAATTTTATATCAGAACTCTGTGTAAATGGAGTCTAAGAACAAGGCATTACATAGTTAAAGGGGTATTCCAGGCAAAAACTTTTTTTTTATATATCAACTGGCTCCGGAAAGTTAAACAGATTTGTAAATTACTTCTATTAAAAAATCTTAATCCTTCCAATAGTTATTAGCTTCTGAAGTTTTCTGTCTAACTGTTCAATGATGATGTCATGTCCCGGGAGCTGTGCATGATGGGAGAATATCCCCATAGGAACTGCACAGCTCCCGGGACGTGAGTCATCAGAAAGCAGTTAGACAGAAAACAGCAACTCAACTTCAGAAGCTAATTACTTCTATTAAAAAATCTTAATCCTTCCAATAGTTATTAGCTTCTGAAGTTGAGTTGCTGTTTTCTGTCTAACTGCTTTCTGATGACTCACATCCCGGGAGCTGTGCAGTTCCTATGGGGATATTCTCCCATCATGCACAGCTCCCGGGACGTGACATCATCATTGAGCAGTTAGACAGAAAACTTCAGAAGCTAATAACTATTGGAAGGAATAAGATTTTTTAATAGAAGTAATTTACAAATCTGTTTAACTTTCCGGAGCCAGTTGATATATAAAAAAAAAGTTTTTGCCTGGAATACCCCTTTAACTATGTAATGCCTTGTTCTTAGACTCCATTTACACAGAGTTCTGATATAAAATTCTGTACCAGTGCATTGTGGGAACTCAGCTGCCACACGGTCACATTATCAGGGCTGGCTGGCTGTTAAAGGGATTATCCAGGAAATTTTTTTTATATATCAACTGGCTCCAGAAAGTTAAACAGATTTGTAATTACTTCTATTAAAAAATCTTAATCCTTTCAGTACTTATGATCTTCTGAAGTTAAGGTTGTTCTTTTCTGTCTAAGTGCTCTCTGATGACACCTGTCTTGGGAACCGCCCAGGTTAGAAGCAAATCCCCATAACAAACCTATTCTTAACTGGGCGGTTCCCGAGGCACGTGTCATCAGAGAGCACTTAGACAGAAAAGAACAACATTAACTTCAGAAGCTCATAAGTACTGAAAAGATTAAGATTTTTTAATAGAAATAATTTACAAATCTGTTTAACTTTCTGGAGCCAGTTGATAGATATAAAAAAAGTTTTTGCCTGGATAACCCCTTTTAAACCTTGTATATGAAAAGTGTTATATTTATAAAGATATTCAATAGTTTTTGTGGCTGTGAACTCTTGAATACCGCAAACCCGTTTGGCAGAATGTGAGTAATATAATTCCATTCACCTGTTACACGTTTACTTGACCGAATCATTTCTCCAGAACTAATAAATACGGAATGTTATCTGCTCGGCCGCACATTATATTTGCACAAGGGAATTAAATCTCTTCAAATGTTCGAAAAATGATCTGTATTCAGAGGGAACAGCAGAGACATACATATCATTTTTGGCATTTCTGTTTTATATTGTTGGCCTCCAGTCCCGATAAAACTTAGAGAAGCGGGATCGACACTTATCCGAAACTTTTCTCTCCTTTTATGGAGTAAATCGCCCCCGATGACAACATTAAGCCCCGACAAATATTTCAATACATTTTAAAATGTTCAAGTTCTGCATTTGTAAACAAAATAGCTTCATAGGCGCTTACAATTATCCTCTTCCGAAATGGTTTATTTGTGCGCCAAAAGAAATTGTAAGCTACCGGTAATTGTTAGATTGTAAGAAGCAGATTTTCGCCGCTTTTCACTCTTCTGTGTGTAATGCAGCTTTTATTATTTTTTTTTTGCTATTATACCTTTTTACGTCCTTTTCACATAAATATGAGTAGATTTTGCTGCAATTAGATAATTATTGTAGAATGTTCCCGCAGTGCATGCCGATACAGAACAAGACCTTTAGTAAAGATTTTATTTTAAGTGATTCTGTTGAGTTTTCGATTGTAGT
Organism: Hyla sarda; assembly: GCF_029499605.1. Lineage (NCBI taxonomy): Eukaryota > Metazoa > Chordata > Amphibia > Anura > Hylidae > Hyla > Hyla sarda. The sequence goes on along the minus strand of NC_079195.1, from coordinate 36,628,546 downwards.
GAGAGCACAAATAGCGCTGCCTGCCATCGAACTTGAAGGAACTGCCAATGGAGTCTTAAAGGGGTCCTCCCGTGGAAAACTTTTTATTTTTTTTTATTTTTTTTAAATCAACTGGTGCCAGAAAGTTAAACAGATTTGTAAATCACTTCTATTAAAAAAATCTTAATCCTTCCAGTACTTTTTAGGGGCTGTATACTAAAGAGAAATACAAAAAAGAAATGCATTTCCTGTGATGTCCTGACCACAGTGCTCTCTGCTGACCTCTGCTGTCCATTTTAGGAACTGTCCAGAGCAGCATATGTTTGCTATGGGGATTTTCTTCTGCTCTGGACAGTTGCTGAAATGGACAGCAGAGGTCAGCAGAGAGCACTATGGTCATGACATCAGAGGAAATGCATTTCTTTTTTGGATTTCTCTTTAGTATACAGCCCCTAAAAAGTATTGGAAGGATTAAGATTTTTTTAATAGAAGTGATTTACAAATCTGTTTAACTTTCTGGCACCAGTTGATTTAAAAAAAAAAAAAAAAAGTTTTCCATGTGAGTACCCCTTTAAGACTTACACTTACAAGAAAAATCATAGACAAGCACAATAAGGGGAATGTAACATACATTTACACCTAGTTTCAGGCATCAAAAAGTCCAATTTTAAAAGTTTTTTTTTTTTACGCTGCTGGCACCAACTGTTAAAAAGTTGCCATTGTTACAGAAAAGGTGGGATGGCCTCTTGAATCCACTGGATATACCAACATTTAAGTAAAAAGAAGTTTAATCTGGCATTGATTTCAGTCAGTCTATCAAAACTAATAATACAATAAAACTTTTACAGTTCATGTTTTTTTAATGAGCTTATTGCGTACACATCCACAGTGCAGGGAGAAAAATGAAATAAACCTTTTTGTTAAAGGAGCGCTATCATGCAGAAAAATGTATCCTCTATCCAAAGAATAAGAGGCAAGTGTCAGACTGAAGGGGTGTCTGACTGCTGGGACTCCCACCATCTCCTGCCCATAGAGATACATGGAGGGGGCGTGTCTCGCTGCCGCTTCATGAGGGGGTCGACACACCCTGTTCCTGGGGAGAGCCGAGGTGCTATGCCGGAAATCGCGCGCGGGGGGGGGGGGGTGTCTGTGGTCAAACAATCCCAACCCCATCCCCCAATTTGACACTTACCCCTTATCCTTTGGACATTTCCTATTTTCCTGCACAATAGCACACCTATAATGACTTTACCAAGGGCTAAATAGCAAAAACTGTTCACAGGTGCTTTCCTCCTTAAAAAAAGGGCACATAAAGCCTTGTTACTGATTGTTTAGTGTGAACAATTACACTTGTGGTCGTAGCTCCTGCTCGGGAAGCGTGCCTACCTAACCTACTGAATACCAACCCCTACCTAGCCAGCAGTCTGAGGTGTCCCATAACTGCAGCGTATAGAATATGCCTGGAAAAAGAGGGCAAAACCCAATAATTGCATGAAGTACGTTTATTACAGAAAATTACAAAACCAACGATTCAAAAGCACTAGCCATCTCTGAACGAGGGTTATGGATGTATTGCATGTAACATCCCGATTTCCAGCGCCACAATTTCTTTATGACGTGAGCTGGAATTCCGTTTTTCCATGCGGCAGTGGCAGCACCGATTCTGAGTGAATGGCCAGTCAAAGCAGATGGATCTCCACCAAGAGACCTAATGAGAATGCGAAGATATTTAATGAATTGAGAAGTGGTTAGCACATCATGCTTGAAACTTAACAGAGGACTCTCCGGAGAAGAACTAACACCCCCACATTAGGTGCAGTATACAGTAGTTCCCCCACATTAGGTGCAGTATACAGTAGTTCCCCCACATTAGGTGCAGTATAAAGTAGTTCCCCACCTTAGGTGCAGTATACAGTAGTCCCCCCCCCACATTAGGTGCAGTATACAGTAGTCCCCCACATTAGGTGCAGTATACAGTAGTCCCCAACATTAGGTGCAGTATAAAGTAGTTCCCCACATTAGGTGCAGTATAAAGTAGTTCCCCACATTAGGTGCAGTATGAAGTAGTCCCCCACATTAGGTGCAGTATACAGTAGTTCCCCCATGTTAGGTGCAGTATACAGTAGTTCCCCACATTAGGTGCAGTATACAGTAGTTCCCCACATTAGGTGCAGTATACAGTAGTTCCCCACATTAGGTACAGTATAAAGTAGTCCCCCACATTAGGTGCAGTATACAGTAGTCCCCCCACATTAGGTGCCGTATACAGTAGTCCCCCACATTAGGTGCAGTATACAGTAGTTCCCCCACATTAGGTGCAGTATTAAGTAGTTCCCCACCTTTGGTGCAGTACACAGTAGTTCCCCCACATTAGGTGCAGTATAAAGTAGTTCCCCACCTTAGGTGCAGTATACAGTAGTCCCCCCCACATTAGGTGCAGTATACAGTAGTTCCCCCACATTAGGTGCAGTATACAGTAGTCCCCCACATTAGGTGCAGTATACAGTAGTTCCCCCATGTTAGGTGCAGTATACAGTAGTTCCCCACATTAGGTGCAGTATACAGTAGTTCCCCCACATTAGGTGCAGTATACAGTAGTTCCCCACATTAGGTGCAGTATACAGTAGTCCCCCCACATTAGGTGCAGTATACAGTAGTTCCCCCACATTAGGTGCAGTATAAACTAGTTCCCCACCTTTGATGCAGTATACGGTACCCCCACATTAGGGGCAGTATACAGTAGTCCCCCACATTAGGTGCAGTATACAGTGTTTCCCCACATTAGGTGCAGTATAAAGTAGTTCCCCCACATTAGGTGCAGTACACAGTAGTTCCCCCACATTAGGTGCAGTATAAAGTAGTTCCCCACCTTAGGTGCAGTATACAGTAGTCCCCCCCACATTAGGTGCAGTATACAGTACTTCCCCCACATTAGGTGCAGTATACAGTAGTCCCCCACATTAAGTGCAGTATACAGTAGTTCCCCCATGTTAGGTGCAGTGTACAGTAGTTCCCCACATTAGGTGCAGTATACAATAGTTCCCCACATTAGGTGCAGTATACAGTAGTTCCCTACATTAGGTGCAGTATACAGTAGTTCCCCACATTAGGTGCAGTATACAGTAGTCCCCCACATTAGGTGCAGTATACAGTAGTCCCCCCCCCCCCACATTAGGTGCAGTATACAGTAGTTCCCCACATTAGGTGCAGTATACAGTAGTCCCCCACATTAGGTGCAGTATACACTAGTCCCCCCACAATAGGTGCAGTATAAAGTAGTTCCCCACATTAGGTGCAGTATACAGTAGTTCCCCACATTATGTGCAGTATACAGTAGTTCCCCCACATTAGGTGCAGTATACAGTAGTCCCCCAAATTAGGTGCAGTATACAGTAGTCCCCCACATTAGGTCCAGTATACAGTAGTCCCCCCACATTAGGTGCAGTATAAAGTAGTCCCCCACATTAGGTGCAGTATACAGTAGCCCCCCACATTAGGTGCAGTATACAGTAGTCCCCCACATTAGGTGCAGCATACAGTAGTTCCCCCACATTAGGTGCAGTATAAAGTAGTTCCCCACCTTAGGGGCAGTATACAGTTCCCCCACATTAGGTGCAGTATACAGTACTTCCCCCACATTAGGTGCAGTATACAGTAGTCCCCCCACATTAGGTGCAGTATACAGTAGTTCCCCCACATTAGGTGCAGTATACAGTAGTTCCCCCACATTAGGTGCAGTATACAGTAGTTCCCCCACATTAGGTGCAGTATACAGTAGTCCCCCCACATTAGGTGCAGTATACAGTAGTCCCCCACATTAGGTGCAGTATACAGTAGTCCCCCCCCCCACATTAGGTGCAGTATACAGTAGTCCCCCACATTAGGTGCAGTATACAGTAGTCCCCCACATTAGGTGCAGCATACAGTAGTTCCCCCACTTTAGGTGCAGTACACAGTAGTCCCCCACATTAGGTGCAGTATACAGTAGTCCCCCCACATTAGGTGCAGTATACAGTAGTCCTCCACATTAGGTGCAGTATACAGTAGTCCCCCACACATTACGTGCAGTATACAGTAGTCCCCCCACATTAGGTGCAGTATACAGTAGTTCCCCCACATTAGGTGCAGTATACAGTAGTTCCCCCACGTTAGGTGCAGTATACAGTAGTTCCCCCACATTAGCTGCAGTATACAGTAGTCCCCCCACATTAGGTGCAGTATACAGTAGTCCCCCACATTAGATGCAGTATACAGTAGTTCCTCCACATTAGGTCTAGTATACAGTAGGCCCCCCACATTAGGTGTAGTATACAGTAATCCCCCCCACATTAGGTCCAGTATACAGTAGTCCCCCCACATTAGGTGCAGTATAAAGTAGTCCTCAACATTAGGTGCAGTATACAGTAGTCCCCCACATTAGTTGCAGTATGCAGTAGTCCCCCCACATTAGGTGCAGTATAAAATAGTTCCCCCACATTAGGTGCAGTACACAGTAGTTCCCCCACATTAGGTGTAGTATAAAGTAGTTCCCCAACTTAGGTGCAGTATACAGTTCCCCCACATTAGGTGCAGTATACAGTACTTCCCCACATTAGGTGCAGTATACAGTAGTCCCCCCACATTAGGTGCATTATACAGTAGTTCCCCCACATTAGGTGCAGTATACAGTAGTCCCCCAAATTAGGTGCAGTATACAGTAGTCCCCCACATTAGGTCCAGTATACAGTAGTCCCCCCACATTAGGTGCAGTATAAAGTAGTCCCCCACATTAGGTGCAGTATACAGTAGCCCCCCACATTAGGTGCAGTATACAGTAGTCCCCCACATTAGGTGCAGCATACAGTAGTTCCCCCACATTAGGTGCAGTATAAAGTAGTTCCCCACCTTAGGGGCAGTATACAGTTCCCCCACATTAGGTGCAGTATACAGTACTTCCCCCACATTAGGTGCAGTATACAGTAGTCCCCCCACATTAGGTGCAGTATACAGTAGTTCCCCCACATTAGGTGCAGTATACAGTAGTTCCCCCACATTAGGTGCAGTATACAGTAGTCCCCCCACATTAGGTGCAGTATACAGTAGTCCCCCACATTAGGTGCAGTATACAGTAGTCCCCCCCCCCCCACATTAGGTGCAGTATACAGTAGTCCCCCACATTAGGTGCAGTATACAGTAGTCCCCCACATTAGGTGCAGCATACAGTAGTTCCCCCACTTTAGGTGCAGTACACAGTAGTCCCCCACATTAGGTGCAGTATACAGTAGTCCCCCCACATTAGGTGCAGTATACAGTAGTCCTCCACATTAGGTGCAGTATACAGTAGTCCCCCACACATTACGTGCAGTATACAGTAGTCCCCCCACATTAGGTGCAGTATACAGTAGTTCCCCCACATTAGGTGCAGTATACAGTAGTTCCCCCACGTTAGGTGCAGTATACAGTAGTTCCCCCACATTAGCTGCAGTATACAGTAGTCCCCCCACATTAGGTGCAGTATACAGTAGTCCCCCACATTAGATGCAGTATACAGTAGTTCCCCCACATTAGGTCTAGTATACAGTAGGCCCCCCACATTAGGTGTAGTATACAGTAATCCCCCCCACATTAGGTCCAGTATACAGTAGTCCCCCCACATTAGGTGCAGTATAAAGTAGTCCTCAACATTAGGTGCAGTATACAGTAGTCCCCCACATTAGTTGCAGTATGCAGTAGTCCCCCCACATTAGGTGCAGTATAAAATAGTTCCCCCACATTAGGTGCAGTACACAGTAGTTCCCCCACATTAGGTGTAGTATAAAGTAGTTCCCCAACTTAGGTGCAGTATACAGTTCCCCCACATTAGGTGCAGTACACAGTACTTCCCCACATTAGGTGCAGTATACAGTAGTCCCCCCACATTAGGTGCATTATACAGTAGTTCCCCCACATTAGGTGCAGTATACAGTAGTTCCCCCACATTAGGTGCTGTATAAAGTAGTTTCCCCCACATTAAGTGCAGTATACAGTTCCCCCACATTAGGTGCAGTATACAGTTCCCCCACATTAGGTGCAGTATGTTCCCCCACAGACATACAGCATTCAGCCCCACTTCAGTGTTCCGACCTCCGCTCCGAGGTCACGATCTACTGCTAGAGCGGCGGTCGGAACACTGAAGATGACCGCAGGTCACTTACCATACCCGCGCGTCCTCCTCACTGCTCCGCTCCACTGTACTGTTGCTATGGGCGCACGCACGGGATGTCAGTGACGTCACTGCGTGCGCTTCCTACCAGCAGCCCCTGCATTTTTAAAGTTATCTCAGGGCCGCTATGAGGTAAAAGGGGCATCCTTGTGTCCTGAAAAGATTTTTCAGGACACAGGGATGTCCCGAATGTGACTGGGGCCCCCTGCGGGCACTGGGCCTGGAGCTGGTCACTGTTTTAAAGTGGCCACGGCCGGGCTGCTAATCTTTAACAAGCAGGCAACGCTGCGGCCACTTTAAAACAGTTGCCCCCCCCCTTACTGAGCAGCCGGCAGGGGGCCCTCTGGGGGATGGGGGCCCTAGGCAATTGTCTGGTTTGCCCCGCCCTAACGCCGGCCCTGAAGGTGCCCCAAATGTATGAGCAGTGATCTCCAATATGGCAAATCACTCAGGCAAGAGGTGCCATCAGCTGCAGTGGTAATAGTAATAAAAAAATGGCAAATCACTCGGGCAAGAGGTGCCATCAGAATCAGCAGCAGTAGTGATAGTAATAGATAGTGGCAAATCACTCAGGCAAGAGGTGCCATCTGAAGCAGCAGCAGTAGTAGGAGACCATATAGTGGCAAAATGGCAAAGGCTTGAAGTGGCAGCAGCATGGGGAGTACATTGGAAAAGCAGAATGACAGCCTGACTAGACCATAGGGACTCAAAATTTTAAAGTTTAAATAACTTTTTTTTTATATGCAATATATTACTTTTTAAATAGATGAGCAATTACATTTTAAACTAATGAGGGGGGGGTGTGGGAAAAACAATAAGTTGTGTTTTTTGGTGTGTTTTTTTAAGACAAGCACGCGGACAAAGACGCAGACAAAGACGCAAAGACTAGTAAACTACAACAAACTTTTTTTTTTTTTTTTTTTTTTGTGTGACAAGGACACCGACGCAGACAAGGACACTGAGAACTACTTAACTAAAACTACACCTAAACTACTAAAGATCATTTTTTTTTTACACTAACACACAGACAATGACACTGACAACAAGTAATAAACTACTACACAGCTAATATAAAACTAATATAAACTAAATAAGAAGACTATTTAAACAAACTAAAATAAGACTAAAAGTACCTACCTTACAAGATAACCTATATAATTACACGTAAACTATCACTAAACTACTAATTATTACTATACAAAAAAGACACAGGAATTTGCTTTTAAAAAAGCAGTTGTGCTTCTTCTGTTTAAAAAAAAAAAACAATTGGGTTCTCTTCTGCTTTAAAAAAAGCAATTGGTTGTCACATGATACAAGGCACAAAGGACGCAAGCAAAAGCACAGAAACACTCTCCTCTCTAAACCACCATGTGAATCTGCAAAGGAATGCTGCTGGGGAGTGATCTTATATACTGGTCGTGCCAGCAAGTTTCTATTGGTTGCTAGGGACGTTGCTAAGCTCTGACAACTGTGCTTGCAGAACTCTCATTGGCTCACAGGCATAAGTAGGGTGGAATTTCCTCGAATATTCGAATTGCGAATATTCGCATGCATAAACCTTTCGCCTCACAGTCTCATCCCTGGGTCTTTAATGAAATGATACAAGCTTTGCATTTATCAGTCGAAGGAGATACCTACAATGTGCTCAGTTTTTAAAACAGTTTGAAAAAAAGATGAATATTCGTAATAGCGAATTTTAATCGCGAAATTCGTAATATTCACGAATATGCGATATTCGCGACGAATATTCAAATTGCGAATATTCGTGAGCAACACTACTTATAAGATACTGTATGCTCTAGAGGTATTTCTTTTCTTTTAGCATTTCCTTTCTGTCTGACCACAGTGCTCCCTGCTGACACCTCTGTCCATGTCAGGAACTGTCCAGAGCAGGATAGGTTTGCTATGGGAATTTGCTTCTGCTCCAGACAGTTCCTGACATGGACAGAGGTGTCAGCAGAGAGCACTGTGGTCAGACAGAAAGGAAATTCAAAAAGAAAAGAACTTCCTCTGTAGTATACAGCAGCTGATAAGTACTGGAAGGATTAAGATTTTTTTTTTTTTATAGACGTAATTTACAAATCTGTTTAACTTTCTGGCACCAGTTGATTTAAAAAAAAAAAAAAAATTCCCCAGTGGAAAACCCCTTTAGGGTGTGAAGTTCTTTATGGGAGAAGCACAGTTACTTATGAGTGTCCATGGAAAGTTATGCCTTATCTTTATGTCTACCATGCTACCAACCAAAAGAGTTGTCATGCCCCCTCCCATAGACTTGCATTGAGTGGGCGGAGCGTGACGTCACACGGGGCGGAGCCTTGACGTCACAATGCTCCGGCCCCGTGATCGACAGTAATCAGACCCGGAGCAAACATGCTCCGGGGACTGATTATAAATGGGGTGCGGCGTGCAAGGTCACAGGGTCCCCAGCGGCGGGACCCCCGCGATCAGGCATCTTATCCCCTATCCTTTGGATAGGGGATAAGATGTCTAAGCGCCGGAGTACCCCTTTAAGATATTGAGCCCTCGGTTATGAGAACATTTGATCTGTCTTAGGCTGCATTCACACTTCGTTTTTACATTACAGATGCCAGATACAGCTGGGGGAGGGGCAAACCCGGCTCTCTCGTACCCCAGCCGGACCAGCACTGAACTCCATTTACTTTAATGAGCCGACCGGAGTCAAACGGTGACTCCGGTCGGCTCATTTTTGACCCGTATGCGGTTTCCTGACCGGACCTAGAACCGTAGTTCTGCTGCTTCAGCAGCAGCGTGAGTTAACTCTTTTCTTGTTGGGCTCCTGGATGGTATACCTGGGTACACTATGCACCCCAATATTCTATACAGCTGGCATAGGTAAGTAGTGATGCTCTTCACCCTGTATACGCTATATATCACTCCTCACCTCCTTACACTCTGTGGACCGGGCGCTCTGCATCCGACCCATGGAGTGGTGCCTGAAGGCAGTAAAAAAAATTGCCACAGGATACAAAAATGATTGTTTCCACACACCAGCAAAAACGCAAGGAAAGAACGCAAGAAAAACTGAAAACAAACAAAAAACGAACAAAAAATGAACAAAAAACCTCAATGAAATCCGAGTGTCAAAGCAATAGAACAAAATCCCTACGTCCATTTTTCCTGTGAGGTGCAGCTCAGGTGTCCAAATAGGACTGTGTGGAGATTTAGAACTTTGCACAAAATTTATCCTGTGCCTTGCAATTGCACCAAATTTAGACCAACCAAAACAATCTACAAAAAACATGTACCTACAACAAGGATAAATTTCCCCCAATGTATATGTGTGATTGTGTATATGTAGTAAAGCTGAGTGTGAGTGTGTGTATATGCAGTAGTGCTGAGTGAGTGTGTATATATGTAGCAGTAGCTGAGTGTGTGATTGTGTATATGCAGCAGAGCTGAGTGTGTGATCAGGTGTATGTAGCAGAGCTGAGTATGTGATTGTGTAAATGCCCTAGAGCTGAGTGTGTGATTGTGTAAATGCAGCAGAGCTGAGTGTGTGATTGTGTATATGTAGCAGAGCTGAGTGTGTGATTTTGTAAATGCAGCAGAGCTAAGTGAGTGATCAGGTGTACGTAGCAGAGTTGAGTGCGTGCGTGGTCATGCTTATACATAATCACACATTCAGCTCTGCTCCATACACATGTCGCACGCTAATTTCTGCTACATGTACATGATCACACACTCAGCTCTGGTACATGTACACAGTGTTTACCAACCAGGGTACATCCAGCTTTTGCAAAACGGCAAATCCCAGTATGCCAAGTTTTGCAACACTTGGAGACATTCTGGTTGGTAAACATATAGAGGTAAGGGGACAGATTGTTAAGCAAAATTACATATTTTTTAAACCCAGACATTCTGTGGGAGATTCTCAAAAACGAATGTAATTTCTGTTCCAGCGATATGATTCACACCTTTTTTTTTCTCCTCACATTTTCTAAGGTCTCTTGTGCCGCTTTGAAAATATGTGAAAATTCAGTTTCGCACCCCAAATTCTTTTTTTGCAGCCATATTGGATTTTTTTCCCCGCCAAATTTGACATCCCAGAAGATTCTGGCGGAAACATCTCACAAAATATTCCATGGTAATTAGTAAAATAAAAAATATATATATATTTTTAATACCATTTTTCAATAATAATTGTTTCTTTTTTTTTACATAATTACCGTATTTATCGGCGTATAACATGCACTTTTTAGGCTAAAATTTTTAGCCTAAAGTCTGTGTGCGTGTTATACGCCGATACACCCCCAGGAAAGGCAGGGGGAGAGAGGCCGTCGCTGCCCGCTTCTCTCCCCCTGCCTTTCCTGGGGTCTAGAGCGCTGCTGTCGGCCCTTCTCACCCCCTGGCTATCGGCGCCGCTGCCCGTTCTGTCCCCCTGACTATCGGTGCCGACGCCGATAGCCAGGGGGAGAGAAGCGGCGCCGACAGCCAGGGGGAGAGAAGGGGCAGCGGCACCCATTGCCGGCGCCGCTGCCCCGTTGCCTCCCCCCATCCCCGGTGGCATAATTACCTGAGTCGGGTCCGCGCTGCTGCAGGCCTCCGGCGTGCGTCCCCGGCGTCGTTGCTATGCGCTGAACGGCACGGCGCATGACGTCAGTGCGCCGCGCCGTGCATAGCAACGACGCAGGGGACGCACGCCGGAGGCCTGCAGCAGCGCGGACCCAACTCAGGTAATTATGCCACCGGGGATGGGGGGAGGCAACGGGGCAGCGGCGCCGGCAATGGGTGCCGCTGCCTCTTCTCTCACCCTGGCTATCGGCGCCGGCACCGATAGTCAGGGGGACAAAACGGGCAGCGGCGCCGATAGCCAGGGGGTGAGAAGGGCCGACAGCAGCGCTCTAGACCCCAGGAAAGGCAGGGGGAGAGAAGCGGGCAGCGACGGCCTCTCTCCCCCTGCCTTTCCTGGGGGTATATCGGGGTATACACGCGCACACACGCACCCTCATTTTACCATGGATATTTGGGTAAAAAACTTTTTTTACCCAAATATTCTTGGTAAAATGAGGGCGCGTGTTATAGGCCGGTGCGTGGTATACCCCGATAAATACGTTACTTAAATTACACCTTTTCCCAAAAAAACTAAGAAAAAAAAACCCAAAACTACAACACAATTTCTGTGATTTCTGGTGTGAAATTTTTGATGTAAACTGGACTCTCACCCCTTTGAAAATATCATGTAAAGCAGAAAATATAAGTGGACACGCCCACTTTTAAAAAACTGACGTGAACGGTGTAAACCGCGGCACAAAGCTCTTTGATAATGTGTTTGATACTTTTTGCTCCAAAATTTTGGCGAAAAATAGATTTTTTTGTGCCGCAAAATTCTATGAGACTCTCCCCTCTGTGTACTGTATAAATATTTATGATTTTACTATTGTGCAGAGTTTTGTTCGGCGCACACTGCTGCTCCAGCACTTCTAGCTATGTGAGCAGTGCCGTGGAGGTCTAGAAGGAGTGCACGGTAGAGCCGGGATTTGTGCAAAATGTATCAAAGGACGTGCACAACTTTTGTAAATGATTGAATAAGAGTGTTAGACAAGAGGTGTAAAGGGGCAGATCTGTGTCTACAATAGACCCTAATGAGAAATCTCCCCCAATGAGTCTATAAACTGGCGGTCGATAATGAGTATATAGTTTATATACATTTTTTGGTTAGAATTCTTTTTTAAATATAATTTTTAATAGGAAAGAAATAAAAGAAATTTTTGAAAAGGTTCCCAATCTCAGTTTTCGTTACTCAATAAAAGAGATTTACACCATTTTATGAACAATGTAATTTCAGTTGTATGTATATAAAGTATACAAAAAAGAAGGTTGCAGCAGCAGCTCTCTTGGTCAAAAAATAGAGGCTCTTAGCGCACTTTTTGATCAAAACGTGTCCCCATCCACCACACGGAGGTGGCTTCTTGTAGGAAGAGACCCTAACAAGCCTAATCCACTCACCTCTGCTGGTCATATGACCTCTGACATGCAGGATCAGGGGTGTGGAAATTTTATTAAAAAAAACTACTTGTCCACTGGACTAAAATGGAGCAAAATCTACTTGTCCCTCATGCCGATCCTCTTGTCCGGGGCAATTTTCGCTTTTACACTCTCATTTTTTCCTCCTCGCCCTATAATAGCCATAACTACCTACTATAATGATACCTTTTAATTGTTCAATAACATATTCTCCGAACCAAAAATATATATATATATATATAATAGGTAAAGTGAAATTGAAATAATAAAAGATAATTTTGCAGATTTGGTGTTTTTCTTTTCTGCGCCATTTACCTTGTGGGTGAGATAACATGTTAGTTTCATGCTTTAGGCGCCTGATTACAGCGATACCAGATTTTATATAATTTACGTCATGTTTTACTAATTTTAAAAAATTCAGAACTTTTTCACATTTTTTTAATTGCCATTTTTTTACTCCTGTAATTTTTTTTCCTTTTCGCATACCAGGCTGTACGAGGGCTCATTTTTTTTGCGCCATAATCTGTTTTTTGTATCAGTACCTTTTTGGTATTGATCTGATCTTTTTAATCGCTTTTTAACTTTTTTTCTGGGTATATTATAAATATTGCAATTCTGTGGTTTGGTATTTTTTTTACATTTACCGTCCGGGATACATAATGTTATATTTTAATAGGTCGTACAATTGCGCACGAAGCGATACCAAATATGTTTATTTTTATTATGTATGCATGTTTTTATATAGGAAAAGGGGGAGATTTGAACTTTTAACATGAAAGGGTTAATGTGTGTTTTATTTTAACTTTTATTAAACTTTTATTAAAACACCCCACTAGCCCACCAGGGAGCATTAACATGTCCCTTTAGACGCCACTGTCAGCGGCGATCTAAAGGGTTAATAGCCAGCCGCGGGGATCGCCGCATGCTGGCTATTAGCGGTGGTCCCCGGGTACTGAAAACAGCCGGGGGCTGCAGAGTATGGAGCGGGCAGGAGTCCGGAGCCCGGTCTATACAGACTGCTGAGCGCCGCATACTGGCTATTAGTGGCCAGGGGGAGATAGGACGTACACAGCTTCTCATCTCCCCCGGCTCTGCCTTCAGAGGACGCAAGTTTCCACAGGCGGGGGCTGCAGAGTATGGAGCGGGCAGGAGTCCGGAGCCCGCTCCATACAGACTGCAGAGCGCTACAGCGCTTGTCAGGTCCGGCCCTGCTTGCCCAAAGCGGGGCTAAGGGCCGGAAAAATTCCCCTGCCCGGCATCCGAAACTACATGTCCCGGGCGTCGGGCGATAGGAATTCCACATCCCTGAGGATCCTTTTATATTATGCATGTTTTGTGTATATATATATATATATATATATATATATATATATATATATATATGCTTTGTACCATATGCACTATATCTCTGCACTTTTTATATCTTTTGTATTGCATGCTCTATATATTCTTGCACTCTGCAGGCTCTGCTCCTATCCATTTGGTTTTAGTATACATCATTCCTGCACACTAATCAATATTCAGTTATACACTTCTATAAATATATTTTTTTACAAAAATATTTTTCTCCTTGTTGTATATGTTGCATGCACTATTTATTTGTTTTACCATTATGCATGTGATCACATCCTTGTGATTTTTTTTATGCTTTCATATGCCCCCGGATTATTATTATTATAATCATTATTGCTATTATCTCTAATGTATTTGCATTATTTATAGCCATGTTATTGCCTTCACAGTCCACAGTCAGTTCTCCCACTATAGATTTTCATTCTTTGTATTATTTAGCCCTGGGTCCGATGTTCAGCTTATTTTGTATATCCCTCTATTAGCGGCGATCTGCGGCCATTTTGGGGAAGCTTGTCTTTCCCCTTAGAATTTTTTCGTGCACGCATGCGCAGTATGAGTGACTGTGGCCATGTTTTCGTGGCCGCACACGCTCTATAATGTGAATGCGCGTTGCGTGCTCCATCACACGAGTGCCGCGGTGTCCAACGTCACTTCCGACCCAGCGGCTTACTATTTGGACAGGTGTGTTATTCCTTTTCTATTGGGTCCCTATTCTATAAATACCGTACCTGTAGCCATTATTTGCAGCCAAATTTTTTAACATATATTGATATATATTTATTTTATTGCGTCTATTATGTACATTTTTAGAATCATGTTCTTTTATTAATAAAAAATATATATTTTCATACATCGATTTGTACTTTATTTGGTGTCGCGGTTACAATGTGTTATGCTTTTGGCGTTTGTAGGTATATATGTAGAAGGAATAAGTTGCAATATATAGGGGGAAAAAGAAACATGGAGGTTGGGGTGCAGGTGACTACTCCCAATGAAGCAGAGCTGTAGTGTTCTGATCAATCCGGGAGCTGTGTATTCTTCCCCCACCATCACTTTCCTCCTCCTCCTATTCTCAAAAATGAGGAATCCTCCTGCCAGACTACCCAAATCTGTAGATGATGTTGGACTTTTTGTCAAAATGATATTAATATTTGTATTTATAAATGTATATTATATTTATTTGTCTTCTATGTTATAAAGTGACGTTCCTTCCCACCCAAATACCCAGTCCTCAGTATAAAGTCACCGCCCCCCAAAAAAACACCCTACACCCAGAGTTTTCTATACCTTTATTTAATAATAAAAAGCTTATTTCACCCTATAAAACAAATGGATGTAAATGTCCATGTCTACACCTGTCCTCAGAGCAGTGACATTCCGTATGACATCACACATGTGACTTCACAAATGGTGATAGCTGGAAAAAGAGGTGCAGAGCCCCAGAGCCCTTACTCTGAGGACTGCAATCTAGCGAGCACTAGTGTTTCTATATTGTTTCCTTGCGCTTTTTATTTTATTTTATCATGATTCGAGGGGACCACATCAGCAGGGATGAGGTCAATTTGGCCTGTAGCATGTGCTGGACAGTTACCATCCTCCTGGGTTCCCTCTTCACCACCGGCCCGAGTTTCTGGTTTGAAATCACCAGCAACCAACCGAGCCGGAATATCACCTCCAGCCACCTGCAAGGGCAGAACGATACCATCAGAGATCTGCCCAGCTTGAATACTACCAGCAGCGACATGAAGTGTCCCATCTGGACGAGGACCAGGATCAGAAAGATCACCCCTGTCCTGGTGAGTAATCAAACCTCTGCCAGCAGCGACATGAAGTGTCCCATCTGGACCAGGACCAGAAAGATCACCCCTGTCCTGGGGAGTAATGACACCACTGCCAGCAGCGACACGATCAGCTGGGATTCCATTACCAACAACCTGCAGAGCGGGGCGGCCATCATCAAAAACTATCTTGGCTGGATCAGCACTTATGGTGACATGATCATCTCCCTGCTATGCTATATCCCCATCGATAACAACCTGCTGGACCGGTTCATAGATGCTGTTGACGATCTGATCTCGTTTGCTAGTACCATCAGTGACCTGCTGTCCTGGATAGACACCACCACTGAATTGGTATTCTGGATCCCCACCATCACCAGCAGTTCCCTGCTTGCCTGGATGAACCCAGTCAATGAGTTGGTGACCTGGATTACCACCAGCAGCACTATAGAGCTTCTTTACGTGATCTGTAACCCCACCGCCATCAGCTGGATCGGCTTCTTCAGTGACAGGCTCACCTGGATCGCCATCACACTTCAGCTTCTGACGTGGGTTATGCCAAGGGGGATAGTGACCAGCATCACCGGACCGATGGACTATATTAACTCGGTCAGACAGTTCCTGGGACGGGTCACCATTGCCATCCTAATTGTCAATATCCCCGAGATAAGAGGTGTCATTAACGTCATCACCAGTATACTATGGGTATTCTTCACCAACCTGTATGTATGAACACTGGAAAAGATGAATAAACATTTTTATTTGACAAATATTCCGATTAATGTAATTATTGTTATAATAATAGACAAAGTGGGGAATTTATTATAGATCAGCGTTTTATATGTCAGAGAAAAACAAAGTAGTAGAGTAAGATGCCCAGGGGCGGGTTTAGGCTCAGCGTGGCCCTAGGCAAAATCAAAAGTGGGGCCCAAAAGTCGTAATGGTGCACTAACCAGATTTGAACATTTTTGGTCACTTCAAATACTATAAAAAATATCTAAAAAGCAATTGAGAAGTCCCATCAAAACAAAATAGCACCGATAAAACTACAAATCACAACGCAAAAAATGAACCTCATACATCCCCATATACAGAAAAATAAGAGTTATAAGGATCAGAATAGTACAATTTTATATTTTTGTATAGTCCCCCACATTAGGTAAGCAGTATGATCCCCCACATTAGGTAAACAGTATAGTACCCCCAACATAAGGTAAAGAGTATAGCTCCCCCACATTAGGTTGGCAGTAAAGTTCCCCCCATATTAGGTGCAGTATAGTCCCCCACATTAGGTTAGCAGTATAGTACCCCCAACATTAGGTAAAGAGTAAAGCTCCCCCACAATAGGTTGGCAGTATAGTTCCCCCCATATTGGGTGCAGTATAGTCCCCCACATTAGGTGCAGTATAGTCCCCCCATATTAGGTGCAGTATAGTTCCCCCACATTAGGTGCAGTATGGTCCCCCACATTAGGTGCAGTATACAGTAATCCCCCCACATTAGGTGCAGTATACAGTAGTTCCCCCACATTAGGTGCAGTATACAATAGTTCCCCCACATTAGGTGCAGTATGGTCCCGAACATTAGGTGCAGTATACAGTAATCCCCCCACATTAGGTGCAGTATACAGTAGTTCCCCCACATTAGGTGCAGTATACAGTAGTCCCCCACATTAGGTGCAGTATACAGAAGTCCCCCACATTAGGTGCACTATACAGTAGTCCCCCACATTAGGTGCACTATACAGTAGTCCCCCACATTAGGTGCAGTATACAGTAGTCCCCCACATTAGGTGCAGTATACAGTAGTCCCCCACATTAGGCGCAGTATACAGTAGTCCCCCCACATTAGGTGCAGTATACAGTAGTCCCCCACATTAGGTGCAGTATACATACAGTAGTCCCACACATTAGGTGCAGTATACAGTAGTCCGCCACATTAGGTGCAGTATAACGTAGTTCCCCATATTAGGTGCATTATACAGTAGTCTCCCACATTAGGTGCAATATGCAGTAGTTACCTCACATTAGGTGCAGTATAAAGTAGTCCCCCACATTAGGTGCAGGATACAGTAGTCCCCCACATTAGGTGCAGTATACAGTAGTCCCCCACATTAGGTGCAGTATACAGTAGTTCCCCACATTAGGTGCAGTATAGAGTAGTCCCCCACATTAGGTGCAGTGTAAAGTAGTTCCCCACAATAGGTGCAGTATACAGTAGTCCCCCACATTAGGTGCAGTATGCATACAGTAGTCCCCCACATTAGGTGCAGTATAAAGTAGTCTCACACATTAGGTGCAGTATACAGTAGTCCCTCACATTAGGTGCAGTATAAAATAGTCCCCAACATTAGGTGCAGTATAAAGTAGTTCCCCCACATTAGGTGCAGTATAAAGTAGTCCCCAACATTAGGTGCAGTATACAGTAGTTCCCCCACATTAGGTGCAGTATACATACAGTAGTCCCCCACATTAGGTGCAGTATAAAGTAGTTCCCCACATTAGGTGCAGTATACAGTAGTCCCCCACAGTAGGTGCAGTATAAAGTAGTCCCCCACACTAGGTGCAGTATACAGTAGTCCCCCACATTAGGTGCAGTATAAAGTAGTCTCACACATTAGGTGCAGTATACAGTAGTCCCCCACATTAGGTGCAGTATACAGTAGTTCCCACATTAGGTGCAGTATACAGTAGTCCCCCACATTAGGTGCAGTATACAGTAGTCCCCCACATTAGGCGCAGTATACAGTAGTCCCCCCACATTAGGTGCAGTATACAGTAGTCCCCCACATTAGGTGCAGTATACATACAGTAGTCCCACACATTAGGTGCAGTATACAGTAGTCCGCCACATTAGGTGCAGTATAACGTAGTTCCCCATATTAGGTGCATTATACAGTAGTCTCCCACATTAGGTGCAATATGCAGTAGTTACCTCACATTAGGTGCAGTATAAAGTAGTCCCCCACATTAGGTGCAGGATACAGTAGTCCCCCACATTAGGTGCAGTATACAGTAGTCCCCCACATTAGGTGCAGTATACAGTAGTTCCCCACATTAGGTGCAGTATAGAGTAGTCCCCCACATTAGGTGCAGTGTAAAGTAGTTCCCCACAATAGGTGCAGTATACAGTAGTCCCCCACATTAGGTGCAGTATGCATACAGTAGTCCCCCACATTAGGTGCAGTATAAAGTAGTCTCACACATTAGGTGCAGTATACAGTAGTCCCTCACATTAGGTGCAGTATAAAATAGTCCCCAACATTAGGTGCAGTATAAAGTAGTTCCCCCACATTAGGTGCAGTATAAAGTAGTCCCCAACATTAGGTGCAGTATACAGTAGTTCCCCCACATTAGGTGCAGTATACATACAGTAGTCCCCCACATTAGGTGCAGTATAAAGTAGTTCCCCACATTAGGTGCAGTATACAGTAGTCCCCCACAGTAGGTGCAGTATAAAGTAGTCCCCCACACTAGGTGCAGTATACAGTAGTCCCCCACATTAGGTGCAGTATAAAGTAGTCTCACACATTAGGTGCAGTATACAGTAGTCCCCCACATTAGGTGCAGTATACAGTAGTTCCCACATTAGGTGCAGTATACAGTAGTCCCCCACATTAGGTGCAGTATAAAGTAGTTCCCCACATTAGGTGCAGTATGCAGTAGTCCCCCACATTAGGTGCAGTATGCATACAGTAGTCCCCCACATTAGGTGCAGTATGCATACAGTAGTCTCACACATTAGGTGCAGTATACAGTAGTCCCTCACATTAGGTGCAGTATAAAGTAGTTCCCCACATTAGGTGCAGTATACAGTAGTCCCACACATTAGGTCCACTATACAGTAGTCCCCCACATTAGGTGCAGTATACAGTAGTCCCACACATTAGGTGCAGTATACAGTAGTCCCATACATTAGGAGCAGTATACAGTAGTCCCCCCACATAAGTTGCAGTATACAGTAGTCCCCCCACATTAGGTGCCGTATACAGTAGTCCCCCCACATTAGGTGCAGTATAAAGTAGTTCCCCACATTAGGTCCACTATACAGTAGTCCCCCACATTAGGTGCAGTATACAGTAGTTACCCCACATTAGGTGCAGTATACAGTAGTTCCCCACATTAGGTGTAGTATACAGTAGTCCCCCACATTAGGTGCAGTATAAAGTAGTCCCCCACATTAGGTGCAGTATACAGTAGTCCCCCACATTAGGTGCAGTATACATTAGTCCCCCACATTAGGTGCAGTATACAGTAGTCCCACACATTAGGTGCAGTATACAGTAGTTCCCCCACATTAGGTGCAGTATAAAGTAGTCCCCAACATTAGGTGCAGTATACAGTAGTTCCCCCACATTAGGTGCAGTATACATACAGTAGTCCCCCACATTAGGTGCAGTATAAAGTAGTTCCCCACATTAGGTGCAGTATACAGTAGTCCCCCACATTAGGTGCAGTATAAAGTAGTCCCCCACACTAGGTGCAGTATACAGTAGTCCCCCACATTAGGTGCAGTATAAAGTTGTCCCCCCACATTAGGTGCAGTATACAGTAGTCCCCCACATTAGGTACAGTATACAGTAGTTGCCACATTAGGTGCAGTATACAGTAGTCCCCCACATTAGGTGCAGTATAAAGTAGTTCACCACATTAGGTGCAGTATACAGTAGTCCCCCACATTAGGTGCAGTATGCATACAGTAGTCCCCCACATTAGGTGCAGTATACAGTAGTTGCCACATTAGGTGCAGTATACAGTAGTTGCCACATTAGGTGCAGTATACAGTAGTCCCCCACATTAGGGGCAGTATAAAGTAGTTCCCCACATTAGGTGCAGTATACAGTAGTCCCCCACATTAGGTGCAGTATACAGTAGTTCCCCACATTAGGTGCAGTATGCATACAGTAGTCCCCCACATTAGGTGCAGTATAAAGTAGTCTCACACATTAGGTGCAGTATACAGTAGTCCCTCACATTAGGTGTAGTATAAAGTAGTTCCCCACATTAGGTGCAGTATACAGTAGTCCCACACATTAGGTCCACTATACAGTAGTCCCCCACATTAGGTCCACTATAAAGTAGTCCCACACATTAGGTCCACTATACAGTAGTCCCCCACATTAGGTGCAGTATACAGTAGTCCCACACATTAGGTGCAGTATACAGTAGTCCCATACATTAGGAGCAGTATACAGTAGTCCCCCCACATAAGTTGCAGTATACAGTAGTCCCCCCACATTAGGTGCCGTATACAGTAGTCCCCCCACATTAGGTGCAGTATAAAGTAGTCCCCCACATTAGGTGCAGTATACAGTAGTTACCCCACATTAGGTGCAGTATACAGTAGTTACCCCACATTAGGTGCAGTATACAGTAGTTCCCCACATTAGGTGTAGTATACAGTAGTCCCCCCACATTAGGTGCAGTATACAGTAGTCCCCCACATTAGGTGCAGTATAAAGTAGTCCCCCACATTAGGTGCAGTATACAGTAGTCCCCCACATTAGGTGCAGTATACAGTAGTTCCCCCACATTAGGTGCAGTATAAAGTAGTCCCCAACATTAGGTGCAGTATACAGTAGTTCCCCCACATTAGGTGCAGTATACATACAGTTGTCCCCCACATTAGGTGCAGTATAAAGTAGTCCCCCACACTAGGTGCAGTATACAGTAGTCCCCCACATTAGGTGCAGTATAAAGTAGTCCCCCCACATTAGGTGCAGTATACAGTAGTCCCCCACATTAGGTGCAGTATACAGTAGTTGCCACATTAGGTGCAGTATACAGTAGTCCCCCACATTAGGTGCAGTATAAAGTAGTTCCCCACATTAGGTGCAGTATACAGTAGTCCCCCACATTAGGTGCAGTATACAGTAGTCCCCCACATTAGGTGCAGTATGCATACAGTAGTCCCCCACATTAGGTGCAGTATAAAGTAGTCTCACACATTAGGTGCAGTATACAGTAGTCCCTCACATTAGGTGTAGTATAAAGTAGTTCCCCACATTAGGTGCAGTATACAGTAGTCCCACACATTAGGTCCACTATACAGTAGTCCCCCACATTAGGTGCAGTATACAGTAGTCCCACACATTAGGTGCAGTATACAGTAGTCCCATACATTAGGAGCAGTATACAGTAGTCCCCCCACATAAGTTGCAGTATACAGTAGTCCCCCCACATTAGGTGCCGTATACAGTAGTCCCCCCACATTAGGTGCAGTATAAAGTAGTTCCCCACATTAGGTCCACTATACAGTAGTCCCCCACATTAGGTGCAGTATACAGTAGTTACCCCACATTAGGTGCAGTATACAGTAGTTACCCCACATTAGGTGCAGTATACAGTAGTTCCCCACATTAGGTGTAGTATACAGTAGTCCCCCCACATTAGGTGCAGTATACAGTAGTCCCCCACATTAGGTGCAGTATAAAGTAGTCCCCCACATTAGGTGCAGTATACAGTAGTCCCCCACATTAGGTGCAGTATACAGTAGTCTCTCACATTAGGTGCAGTATAAAGTAGTCCCCAACATTAGGTGCAGTATACAGTAGTTCCCCCACATTAGGTGCAGTATAAAGTAGTCCCCAACATTAGGTGCAGTATACAGTAGTTCCCCCACATTAGGTGCAGTATACATACAGTAGTCCCCCACATTAGGTGCAGTATAAAGTAGTCCCCACACTAGGTGCAGTATACAGTAGTCCCCCACATTAGGTGCAGTATAAAGTAGTCCCCCCACATTAGGTGCAGTATACAGTAGTCCCCCACATTAGGTGCAGTATACAGTAGTTGCCACATTAGGTGCAGTATACAGTAGTCCCCCACATTAGGTGCAGTATAAAGTAGTTCCCCACATTAGGTGCAGTATACAGTAGTCCCCCACATTAGGTGCAGTATACAGTAGTCCCCCACATTAGGTGCAGTATACAGTAGTTGCCACATTAGGTGCAGTATACAGTAGTCCCCCACATTAGGTGCAGTATAAAGTAGTTTCCCACATTAGGTGCAGTATACAGTAGTCCCCCACATTAGGTGCAGTATGCATACAGTAGTCTCACACATTAGGTGCAGTATACAGTAGTCCCTCACATTAGGTGCAGTATACATTAGTCCCCCACATTAGGTGCAGTATACAGTAGTCCCACACATTAGGTGCAGTATACAGTAGTCCCATACATTAGGAGCAGTATACAGCAGTCCCCCCACATAAGTTGCAGTATACAGTAGTCCCCCCACATTAGGAGCAGTATAAAGTAGTCCCCCACATTAGGTGCAGTATAAAGTAGTTCCCCACATTAGGTGCAGTATACAGTAGTCCCACACATTAGGTCCACTATACAGTAGTCCCCCACATTAGGTGCAGTATACAGTAGTCCCACACATTAGGTGCAGTATACAGTAGTCCCCCACATTAGGTGCAGTATAAAGTAGTCCCCCCACATTAGGTGCAGTATACAGTAGTCCCCCACATTAGGTGCAGTATACAGTAGTTGCCACATTAGGTGCAGTATACAGTAGTCCCCCACATTAGGTGCAGTATAAAGTAGTTCCCCACATTAGGTGCAGTATACAGTAGTCCCCCACATTAGGTGCAGTTATGCATACAGTAGTCCCCCACATTAGGTGCAGTATAAAGTAGTCTCACACATTAGGTGCAGTATACAGTAGTCCCTCACATTAGGTGTAGTATAAAGTAGTTCCCCACATTAGGTGCAGTATACAGTAGTCCCACACATTAGGTCCACTATACAGTAGTCCCCCACATTAGGTGCAGTATACAGTAGTCCCACACATTAGGTGCAGTATACAGTAGGGGTGTGAATCGCCAAGAATTTGGCGATTCGATTCGAATCGCGATATCAGTGTGGCGATTCGATATATCCCGATATATCGCAATACCGTCTAGGTGACGATACATCGCGATATATCGCCCACCTGGGAGCATTCATAGATCCCAATAGACGCCGCTGTCAGCTTTGACAGCGGCGATCTAGTACTCCGGCGCGCACTTTTCTCATGTTATCCCGTCCGGGCTGCAAAATAAAATAAAACGCACTTTATCTTACCTGCCAACGAGCCCGCGGAGCTCCGGTACACTCCGGTACAGGTGTTCGGTCCCCGGGCTGTATTCTTCTTACTTCCTGTTAGTCCGGCACGTCACATGGAGCTTCAGCCTATCACCAGCGGAGGCGGGACATCGCTGCGGCCAGTGATAGGCTGAAGCTCCATGTGATGTGCCGGGCTAACAGGAAGTAAGAAGAATACAGCCCGGGGACCGAACACCTGTACCGGAGCTCCGCGGGCTCGTTGGCAGGTAAGATAAAGTGCGTTTTATTAAAAATTCCACATCCCTAAAAGAATCGATTCAAAAATATTTTGAATCGATTCTGTATCGGCAAATGAAAAATCGTGATTATCGCGAGAATCGATTTTTTCTTACATCCCTAGTATACAGTAGTCCCATACATTAGGAGCAGTATACAGTAGTCCCCCCACATAAGTTGCAGTATACAGTAGTCCCCCCACATTAGGTGCCGTATACAGTAGTCCCCCCACATTAGGTGCAGTATAAAGTAGTTCCCCACATTAGGTCCACTATACAGTAGTCCCCCACATTAGGTGCAGTATACAGTAGTTACCCCACATTAGGTGCAGTATACAGTAGTTACCCCACATTAGGTGCAGTATACAGTAGTTCCCCACATTAGGTGTAGTATACAGTAGTCCCCCCACATTAGGTGCAGTATACAGTAGTCCCCCACATTAGGTGCAGTATAAAGTAGTCCCCCACATTAGGTGCAGTATACAGTAGTCCCCCACATTAGGTGCAGTATACAGTAGTCTCTCACATTAGGTGCAGTATAAAGTAGTCCCCAACATTAGGTGCAGTATACAGTAGTTCCCCCACATTAGGTGCAGTATAAAGTAGTCCCCAACATTAGGTGCAGTATACAGTAGTTCCCCCACATTAGGTGCAGTATACATACAGTAGTCCCCCACATTAGGTGCAGTATAAAGTAGTCCCCCACACTAGGTGCAGTATACAGTAGTCCCCCACATTAGGTGCAGTATACAGTAGTTGCCACATTAGGTGCAGTATACAGTAGTCCCCCACATTAGGTGCAGTATAAAGTAGTTCCCCACATTAGGTGCAGTATACAGTAGTCCCCCACATTAGGTGCAGTATACAGTAGTCCCCCACATTAGGTGCAGTATACAGTAGTTGCCACATTAGGTGCAGTATACAGTAGTCCCCCACATTAGGTGCAGTATACAGTAGTTCCCCACATTAGGTGCAGTATACAGTAGTCCCCCACATTAGGTGCAGTATGCATACAGTAGTCTCACACATTAGGTGCAGTATACAGTAGTCCCTCACATTAGGTGCAGTATACATTAGTCCCCCACATTAGGTGCAGTATACAGTAGTCCCACACATTAGGTGCAGTATACAGTAGTCCCATACATTAGGAGCAGTATACAGTAGTCCCCCCACATAAGTTGCAGTATACAGTAGTCCCCCACATTAGGTGCAGTATACAGTAGTCCCCCACATAAGTTGCAGTATACAGTAGTCCCCCACATTAGGTGCAGTATACAGTAGTCCCACACATTAGGTGCAGTATACAGTAGTCCCATACATTAGGAGCAGTATACAGTAGTCCCCCCACATAAGTTGCAGTATACAGTAGTCCCCCCACATTAGGAGCAGTATAAAGTAGTCCCCCACATTAGGTGCAGTATAAAGTAGTTCCCCACATTAGGTGCAGTATACAGTAGTCCCACACATTAGGTCCACTATGCAGTAGTCCCCCACATTAGGTGCAGTATACAGTAGTCCCACACATTAGGTGCAGTATACAGTAGTCCCATACATTAGGAGCAGTATACAGTAGTCCCCCCACATAAGTTGCAGTATACAGTAGTCCCCCCACATTAGGTGCAGTATAAAGTAGTTCCCCACATTAGGTGCAGTATACAGTAGTCCCCCACATTAGGTGCAGTATACAGTAGTTACCCCACATTAGGTGCAGTGTACAGTAGTTCCCCACATTAGGTGCAGTATACAGTTCCCCCACACTAGGTGCAGTATACAGTAGTCCCCCACATTAGGTGCAGTATAAAGTAGTCCCCCACATTAGGTGCAGTAAACAGTTCCCCCACATTAGGTACAGTATGCATTTCCCCCACATTAGGTGCAGTATACATTTCCCCCACATTAGGTGCAGTATAAAGTAGTCCCCCACATTAGGTTCAGTATAAAGTAGTTCCCCACCTTAGGTGCAGTATACAGTTCCCCCACATTAGGTGCAGTATACATTTCCCCCACATTAGGTGCAGTATACATTTCCCCCACATTAGGTGCAGTATACAATTCCCCCCACATTAAGTGCAGTATACCCTTCCCCCACATTAGGTGCAGTATAAAGTAGTCCCCCACATTAGGTGCAGTATAAAGTAGTTCCCCACCTTAGGTGCAGTATACAGTTCCCCCACATTAGGTGCAGTATACAGTAGTTCCCCACCTTAGGTGTAGTATACAGTTCCCCCACATTAGGTGCAGTATACATTTCCCCCACATTAGGTGCAGTATACATTTCCCCCACATTAGGTGCAGTATACCGTTCCCCCACATTAGGTGCAGTATACAGTTCCCCCACATTAGGTGCAGTATAAAGTAGTTCCCCCAACATTAGGTGCAGTATGTTCCCCCACAGACATACAGCATTCAGCCATATACAGTGTATGGCTGAGGCTGTATGCCTGTTTACTGCCCCACTTCAGTGTTCCGACCTCCGCTCCGGGGTCACGATCTACTGCTAGAGCGGCGGTCGGAACACTGAAGATGACCGCAGGTCACTTACCATACCCGTGCGTCCTCCTAACTGCTCCACTGTACTGTACTGTTGCTATGGGCGCACGCACGGGATGTCAGTGACGTCACTGTGTGCGCTTCCTACCAGCGGCCCCTGCGTTTTTAAAGTTAACGCGGGGCCGCTATGAGGTAAACGGGGCATCCTTGTGTCCTGAAAAGATTTTTCGGGACACAGGGATGTCCCGAATGTGACTGGGGCCCCCTGCGGGCACAGGGCCCTGAGCTGGTCACTGTTTTAAAGTGGCCACGGCCGGGCTGCTAATCTTTAACAAGCAGCCAACGCTGCGGCCACTTTAAAACAGTTTCCCCCCCTTACTGAGCAGCCGGCAGAGGGCCCCCTGGAGGATGGGGGCCCTAGGCAATTGCCTGGTTTGCCCCACCCTAACGCCGGCCCTGAAGGTGCCCCAAATGTATGAGCAGTGGTCTCCAATCTTTGCTCTTCCAGATGTTGCAAAACTACAACTCCCAGCATGCCCGGACTGCCCAGGCATGCTGGGAGTTGTAGTTTGGCAACGTCTGAAGGGCCAGATGTTACAGAACTACAACTCCCAGCATGTCTGGACTGTCTGGGCATGCTGGGAGTTGTAGTTTTGCCGCCTCCCCCCCCCCCCCCCATGTGAATGTACAGGGTACAGGGTACATTCACGTGGGCGGGGGTTTCCTTGCTGTAAACCCCCGCCCTTGTTATGTGCCTTGAGGGGTGTAGATTTCAAAATGGTATGCCATGTGGGGTTTTCTGCTGTTCTGGAACCATAGGGGCTTCCTAAATGTGACATGCCCCCCAAAAACCATTTCAGCAAAATTCACTCTCCAAAATCCCATTGTTGCTCCTTCCCTTCTGAGCCCTCTACTGCGCCCGCCAAACACTTTACATACACATATGAGGTATTTCCTTACTCTAGAGAAATTGGGTTACACATTTGGGGGGATTCCTCTCCTTTTACCCCTTGTTAAAATTCAAAAACTGGGTCTACAAGAACATGTTAGTGTAAAAAATTTGAGATTTTGAATTTTTTCCTTCACTTTGCTGCTATTCCTGTGAAACACCTAAAGGGTTAACAAACTTACTGAATGTCATTTTGAATACTTTGAGGGGTGTAGTTTTTATAATGGGGTCCTTTGTGGGGTATTTCTAATATGAAGGCCCTTCAAATCCCCTTCAAACCTGAACTGGTGTCTGAAAAATTCAGATTTTGAAAATTTTGTGAAAAATTGGAAAATTGCTGCTGAACTCTGAAGCCCTCTGGTGTCTTCCAAAAGTAAAAACATCTCAACTTTATGATGGAAACATAATATATTGTATAAAATATAATTATATAAAGATATCCCCTGTATGATCCCAACATAAAGTAGACATATTGTATATGTGAATCAATATATCATTTATTTGGTATGTCTATTTTCCTTACAAGCTTCAAAGTTAGAAAAATGCTAACTTTTCAAATTTTTCATAACATTTTGGAATTTTTCACCAAGAAATGATGCAAGTATGGCCAAAAATGTACCACTAGGATAAAGTAGAATTTGTCACGAAAAAACAATCTCGGAATAAAATTCATAAGTACAAGCATCTCAGAGTTATTAACGCTTAAAGTGACAGTGGTCAGATGTGCAAAAAATGCTCTGGTCCTTAAGGGGTTAAGAATTATGAAATATGGTCAAAATATTAAGTATGAAAAATTATCAAAATGTATCATTAGGCAGGTAGTACCCCCAAATTAGTCCCCCCATTAAACAGGTAGTACCCCCAAATTAGACCCCTCCCCCAGCAGACAGATAGTACCCCCAAATTAGACCCCCCCAGTAGACAGGTCGTACCCCCAAATTAGACACCCCCCCAGTAGATAGGTAGTACCCCCTGATTATCCCCCCCCCCATAGGCAGGCAGTACCCCCAGATTAGACCCCCCCCCAGTAGTCAGGTAGTACTCCCAGATTATCCCCCCCCCAGTAGGCAGGCAGTACCCCCAGATTAGACCCCCCCCAGTAGTCAGGTAGTACCCCCAAATTAGACCCCCCCAGTAGACAGGTGGTACCACCAGATTATCCCTCCCGCCCCCCCAGTAGGCAGGTAGTATCCCCAGATTAGACCCCCCAGTAAACAGGTAGTACCCCCAGATTATCCCCCCTCAGTAGGTAGGTAGTACCCCCAGATTAGACCCCCCCAGTAGACAGGTAGTACCCCCAGATTATCCCCCCTCAGTAGGTAGGTAGTACCCCAGATTATCCCCCCTCAGTAGGTAGGTAGTACCCCCAGATTAGCCCCCACTCTGTAGGCTGACTCGGTCGCTCGGTCACGTCACACTCTCAGAATACCTAGGGCCGGCGTCAGAATGTAGGCCCTTGAGTTCTGGGAGCGTGAAGTGACCGAGCGTCATTACGCGCGTAGCTGTGCTTGCTCTTATCCAGCCTGGCCCACAAGGTAAGCGGCTGAAATGGGACATTTCCTTGTTTGCCAAATAGGCCAGTCCGGCCCGTGTTACTGTACAGGGCAGGAGGATGGCCCAGCCTGCGGCCCTGACAGGTATTATAAAGATATGCAGGTTCATGAACTATTTCTCCCGTTACTATCTTCAGTCACAAAATAACGGCCATTATTAACCCCTTAAGGACCACAGGTTTTTACGTTTTTGCACTTTCATTTTTTCCTCCTCAACTTTTAAAAATCATAACCCTTTCAATTTTGCACCTAAAAATCCATATGATGGCATTTTGCGCCACTAATTCTACTTCGCAGTGACATCAGTCATTTTACCCAAAAATCTACGGCGAAACGGAAAAAAAAATCATTGTGCAACGAAATTGAAGAAAAAACGCAATTTTGTAACTTTTGGGGGCTTCCGTTTCTACGCAGTAAAATTTTTCGGTAAAAATGACACCTTATCTTTATTTTGTAGGTCCATGTGATTAAAATGATATCCTACTTATATAGGTTTGATTTTGTCGTACTTCTGTAAAAAATCATAACTACATGCAAAAAAATGTATACGTCTAAAATTGTCATCTTCTGACCCCTATAACTTTTTTATTTTTCGGCATATGGGGCGGTATGAGGGCCCATTTTTTGCACCGTGATCTGAAGATTTTAGAGGTACCATATTTGTATTAATCGGACTTTTTGATCGCTTTTTATTCATTTTTTCATGATATAAAAAGCGACCAAAAATAAGTTATTTTGGACTTTGGAATTTTTTTGCGCGTACGCCATTGACCGTATGGTTTAATTAATGACATATTTTTATAGTTCGGACATTTACGCACGCGGCGATACCACATATGTTTATATTTATGTGGTGTCCCGGTACCGAATCCTATCCGGTACCTTTGTTTATGGTTCCCAATAGCCTTATTGTTGGCAAAAAGAATAAAATGTGTGAGATAATAAAAATGTCTAGTCAGCTTGACGCTAAAGGTATATAGAGCTGTACTAATGTCTATAAAAATATGCCTCATAAAAATGTGTAGAGAGCTAAGAAAATTTCTTAGGAGCTAGCCACTACATGTCAGATAGCTGCCTAATTGTCTAGTAAGTTTTAAAATGTAAAGTAAGTTTAACAAAATGTTTAAGGAGCTAGAAACTAAAGGTTAGATAGCTTCATAAATGTCTAGATAGCATAAATGTCTAGATAGCATAAATGTCTAGTACCAATGTCTAGATAGATTTTTATTGTCTAGTTCAGATACTAGTGAGAGTATCAGGGAATGTAAATGTGTTCAGAGTTTACTTAGGATGTATAGCAAATTTATAGATCATCCTGTTCTAGTCCTAGTCCCTCTGTCTTAGGGGACAGGCGTGGAGGTCGACTTATCTTAAGTAAGGGAGTTTGTGGTGTCCCGGTACCGCATCCTATACGGTACCTGTTTATATTTCCCCATAGCCAGAGTCCCTAGGACGTCGGGGTCCTTTTGTATAGTCCACCCCTAGTCACCTCTCACTCCTATAGTCATTGCTCTAATCATATGCTCCTTATTTGTGGAAGTCTAACTGTATAAAATGTATATAAATAGTTAATTACCTGTGAGAAGCGTAGCAGGGCCTGCTGGTCACGCGGTCAGGTAAACTCTATGGTATTTCTGCTTGAGGACCTTTGGAGGCCCTTGTGACATAATGCACTCATTTCCTTTGTGACAGTGAGTGACAGATGGCTGGACCAATCAAAACGGCCCCGCCCCTGCCCATATAAGGGTGCAGCGGCCATTAACCTCTCCCTTGGTTCCTGGCTGTTGACGTGAAGGATCTGCGCTGCTGTCATCAGTGAGTCTAGGCCTTAGCCTTGTGGCGACGGTTGTTCTATTCCAAATTGTGAGTGTATCAATCCCTAAACACTCTGCAAGACCATCGGACCTTATCTATCCCCTATATCTTCGCAATATACCCTGAATTCAGAGACTATTATCTAAAGTCAAGGTCCACCACATCTGTCAGTCATTGAAGTATATAGAGACTGTTTGATTGAGACTGTTACTGCTCTGTGGATGTTCTGCAAGCCGTTGAGTAAAGTTTATGCAAGTTCAAATTCAACTACCTTGTGGACCTTCAGTCTTTAATCTGATGCACCTATCGTTACTGGGAAGGGCGGCGATAGGCCGGAAAGTCATCTCAGCATACTAACCCTCAGCCTGGCGTCATGAACCATAGCGTTAACATTAACCCCTGATATACCAAAGCAAATCTCTGACTGTACTACCCCTACCCCTGAGGCCTACCACAAAGCCTTTTTGGCGTTGCACGAACAGGATACGGGTGTGTGCCTACTACAGTCGCCACTAGTAAAAGTGTACTCCCTCCCAAAAAAGGAACTTTATTCATGTACTGTGATTTATACTCCGGAGTAAGGGGTTGTGCGCACGGTGCTGTGTGGAGGAAGTGCGCAGGTAAAGTAAGGGGGGGGGGGGGGGGGGGGCGAACAGCACAGAAGAGTTACAAGCTGTGAAAAGGAAAACTGAAGTTAGCACGGGGCCCTCCTGCACACGTGAGCTAGAGACCCCGCCCAACGAAGCTCTCGGTGCCACGGCGGCCATTTTGTTGGAGTCTAGTGCCGAAAACCAACAAAGGGAGGCAGTTCAGCACTGAAAAAGGCGCAGAGTGCGACAGCAAGTTAGAAGCTGTAAAGAGCCGGAACAGGGCCGGACTCTGAGACACCAGATTGTTGAACTGAAATCTTATATAGAATCACTCCAGTTGCCGATCAACGCCCTCAAATTTCAATTAAAAGCTGTTGAGTTTCAAGTCACCGCTCTCAAATTTGAAATCTACGCTCTCAAGTTCCGGATTAAAGAACAGCTGCGTATCTCCTCGGGACTTAAGAATTCAAGATCTATTTAAAGGGCCAGCGTACCAAACACAAAAATGTCAGAACCTGCAGCACCACAGTCCCCATCTGAACAACAAGGGAGCGATGCTCCAGTGGCCCCATCAATGGGGTCTCCACCCCAAATCAGAAGGGTGTTGCCACCTTCACCAATATCGTCTACCTCACAAAGACATGCTCTACCTGCGATTCCAGCAAGACCTCCATCACCGGTAGAGCAGGACCCAGCCAGTCCACCTCCAGTCTTTCCCCATGTGTTGGGAGGCCCTGTTGCTGCACCTGTCTTCTTGGGGAATCCTGTGCTTCCCACCTATAGTGGTGACCCTTTTATGTTGAGAGACTTTAAAGAAAAGTTTTACAGCCTATTTGGATTTTATGCATTACCCCCGCACCAACAGATACAACTGCTTCTGGGACAGCTCCGCCTTGGAAGAACTTCGCACCTGGCCGGCGGCTGATAAAGCCACAGTGGGAAAGATTTTTGAGGGACTTTCTCAAGTGTTTGAATCTCATTCTCCCTCCGAGGTATGCCTCAGACTATATGAACGACGTCAGAAGCCGGGTGAAACTCTCAGAGCATATTCAGTAGCTTTACAGAGCGCAGTAGAGGCGGTACAGAAGTGTGACGGCATCACGCCCGATTAGGGCAGCCGGGTACTGATGGACCGTTTTATAGAAGGGACACTGAACAAATGGGACAAGGCCCAACTAAGGATGCTGGCCGTGCAAAATCCCGACATGGCTTTCCCAGCCTTTAAGAGACTAGCAGTTAAAGTGATAGAATCAGGACCTCAGACAGAGGAGGCTAGTGTTCCCGTTACAGAATTTCCAGGGGCCCTCGCCCCAGCCATCTGTCCCTTCTCAGCCTACCCTGCCAACAGCTTCTTCTAGCCCTTGGACAGCTGACCTACAAGACATCAAACAGGACATTGAGCAGTTAGCCAAGGCCTTTAAAGAAATGGCTGTGCGGCCGAGTCCTTCCAGATCTGCCATGCCACCACCTAAGAAAGCTGACCCCCGCCCTGCTGAACCACCTAATACACTTCCCGCGAGACCGCCCAGGAGTCAGAGACCTGTCTGCAGTCATTGTAACAAGAATGGACACTGGAGGAGCCAATGTTGGGCTTTTACCTCTTAAGGACCCATGACGTATGCATTCGTCATGAGTCCCGGTCCTGCGATATAACGCGGGGTCACACGGTGACCCCGCATCATATCGCGGCGGGCCCGGCGTCATAGTGAAGCCGGGACCCGCCTCTAATAGCGCGCGGCACTGATCGCTGTGCCGCGCGCTATTAACCCTTTAGCCGCGCGCTCAAAGCTGAGCCGTGCGGCTAAAAACGAAAGTAAAAGTGCCCGGCTAGCTCAGGGAGCTGTTCGGGATCGCCGCGGTATAATCGCGGCATCCCGAACAGCTGTAGCACAGGAGGAGGTCTTCTTACCTTTTCCTGTGCTGTCCGATCGCCGAATGAATGCTTCAAGCCTGAGATCCAGGCTTGAGCATTCAATCGCTGAAAACACTGATTGATCCATTCCTATGGAGATGGATCAATCAGTGTAAAAGATCAGTACATGCAATGTTATAGCCCCTTATGGGAGCTATAATGTTGCATTAAAAAAGTGTAAAAAAATCATTAACCCTTTCAATTATCCAGAATAAAGATAAGGTATCATTTTTGACAAAAAATGTACTGCGTAAAAATAGAAGCCCCCAAAACTTACAAAATAGTGTTTTTTCATCAATTTTGTCGCACATTGATTTTTTTTCCCGTTTCACCGTAGATTTTTGGGTAAAATGACTAATGTCATTACAAAGTAGAATTAGTGACGCAAAAATTAAGCCATTATATATAATTTTTGGTGAAAATTTTTAAGAGTTATGATTTTTTAAAGTTAAGGAGGAAAAATTGAAAATGAAAAAACGGAAAAAGCCCGGGTCCTTAAGGGGTTAAAAGGGTGTCCCCTGGGGTCGAGGACCGCACCCCAG
This sequence comes from Hyla sarda, assembly GCF_029499605.1. Lineage (NCBI taxonomy): Eukaryota > Metazoa > Chordata > Amphibia > Anura > Hylidae > Hyla > Hyla sarda. The sequence continues at coordinate 36,595,094 of NC_079195.1, read as the reverse complement.
GAGTAGCAGCTGAAGGTCCAGAATCAACCAATGACAAGAAGGGACTGTCTATGTATGTAGCTTCTTGTCCTTATGTTCAGGTGATAGTTGAAGGAACCCGGTTACAAGCTCTGATAAATACGGGGTCTCAGGTGACCACTATTCAGCAGGGGTTTTTCTATAAGTATTGGGGCCCAGAAAGGTTGTGTGAACCCCAGGAAGCAGAGTTTAGAGTAATTGTAGGGAACGGGAAACCAGTACCCAGGCATGGCTACTGGGAGCCCACAGTGCAAGTGGGAAAGCATGTCCTAGAAAGGCAGGGTGTGGTTGTCACCAATGATTTCATCTTGGGTATGAATATTATGAGGCACTGTTTTGATGATATTGTCTGTGCATTGTATGCATCTCTCCCTCACTTGTCACCCCCAGGCCTGCAAGCTACCCAGCACCACCTCAAAACCCTTCAAGCAGAGCAGAAGTTCGTGAATCATCAAGGAGAAATTTGTCGAATAAGGATTCAAGATATACGAGCCGTTAGTCTACAGCCACAAGCGGAAACAGATATTTGGTGTCGAGCCTGACCCGGGGTGAAGAATCAAGATTATCAGGCACTCTTGGAACCCGTCCTCTTGGAAGATTGCCCCTTGGTGCGAGCTGCTAGAAGTCTGGTCACAGTACGTAATGGGAAAGTTCCGGTGAGACTTATTAATCTCTCTCAAGTTGCCGTCCGATTACCCAAGTATACCCCGGTGGCTACCCTGCATCATTTAGACGTCAGAGATGTGGTCTCGAAGTCACAAGTGGCTCAACGAGGGCCTGCCCAAAACCCAGCAGAACCATGGTGGAGCCAGCTACAAATAGGATGCGAAGATACCCCCAAGGAACAGGTGGAAGGAGTCATCCAAGTAGCTAAGAAATATCAGGAAGCCTTCAGCAAGTTTCCCACAGACTTTGGCAGAACCACCATGATCAAACATAGGATCCTCACCGGGGATAGTCCACCCATTAAGGAGAGGTATCGCCCTGTGGCTCCGGGGATGTATCAGACCATAACGAAGATGCTCGTGGGGATGAAAGAGGCCGATGTCATCCAAGAAAGCCAGATTCCTCGGGCTGCACCTTTGGTCCTGGTGAAGAAAAAAGATGGGACTATCTGCTTTTGTGTAGATTACCGGAAGCTGAACGGCATAACTCATAAGGATGCCTATCCTCTTCCTCGTATTGAAGAATCATTGACTGCATTGGGGTCTGCCGCCTACTTTTCCACACTGGATCTGACGAGCGGTTACTGGCAGGTGCCAATGGCAGAAGGGGATAGAGAGAAGACCGCATTTGTAACCCCTATGGGACTCTTCGAGTTCAAAAGTATTCCCTTTGGGCTGTGCCACTTTCCAACACTTGATGGAACGATGTTTGGGACATCTTAACTTCCAGAGTGTTCTGTTGTATTTAGATGACGTCATTGTCTATTCCAGGACCTATCAGGAGCACCTGGATCACCTGAAAGAAGTTTTCCAAGTCCTTATCCAACACGGACTCAAGGTTAAACCTTCCAAATGTCACTTGCTAAAGCCACAAGTACACTATCTGGGACATGTTGTCAGTGCTCAAGGAGTCCAGCCTGATCCAGACAAAGTGAGTGCTGTGGAAGAGTGGCCTACCCCCAGGACAGTATGAGACGTCCGAAGTTTCCTGGGATTTGCTGGTTACTACCGACGCTTCATCCCCCATTTTGCTCAAATTGCTGGACCCTTAACCGAGTTGCTGAGAGGGACTGCCCGGGACAATTATAATGGGAGGCTTCCCATACAGTGGGCGGAAGAACAAGAAGATGCCTTTCGAGCCCTGAAGTACCTCCTCACGGAACCCCCCATTTTGGCGTATCCTGACTACAGCCTGCCGTTCCGTTTATACACAGACACAAGTTTCAAGGTCTGGGAGCAGTCTTATCTCAGGTGCAAGATGGCAAAGAGAGGGTGATTGCCTATGCCAGCCGACATCTTCGAGGCGCCGAGAAGAATGAGGCCAACTATAGCTCCTTCAAACTGGAGCTTCTGGCCCTGGTCTGGGCCATTACTGAGAAGTTTAAGGACTATCTGGCTGCTACTCCCTTCACGGTCTATACTGATAACAACCCCTTAGCCCACTTGAACACTGCTAAGTTGGGGGCTCTTGAACAGTGCTGGGCCTCTCGGTTGGCCAACTATGAGTTCAACATTATGTACTGCAGCGGAAAAACCAATGTTAATGCGGATGTGCTTTCTCGCATGGCCCCGGGAGAAGCACCTCCTGCTGAAGATGTATGGGAAGATGTAGAAATGCCTCCCTTCTACCGAAGGTTTGTGAGCCAGAGTGCTCTAACTGCCCAGGCGGGTTACGGACCTGAATCTCCCAAAGTTACTGAAGATTTGTCTACATGGAAGACACTTCAGGATGAAAGCCGGGTCATCGGGGACCTCTTGGACTATTGCCTCCACAAGAAAGTGCCCACTCGGGTACACAAGACACAGGGGGACTTCGAATTGAAGCAGCTATGGCGACAGAGAAATCGCCTGTTCCTGCACAAGGGGTTGGTCTACCGAAATTCCTTGGACCCAGTCTCAGGAGACCGCATACATCAGATTGTGGTTCCCAGAAGAGATGCAGTCATGGTCCTGAATGCCTATCATGATCAATCCGGACACTTCGGGGTCCATAAGACAGAGGCCACCGTCAGAAGGAGATTTTACTGGATTAGGATGCGGGGAGACATCGAGAAATGGTGTGCTGAATGCTCTGTGTGCAATGTGATCAAGAATCCCCGAAGGGACGCAAGAGCCCCTTTGCATCCTATCTGTACGGAGAGACCGAACCAGATTGTTGCCTTGGATCATGTGAAGTTGGCCCCCACTCGATCTGGCTACTGTCACACTCTAACCATGGTGGATCATTATTCCAAGGGGGTGGTCGTGGTCCCCGTCAAGGATCTCACCGCCAAGACTGCGGCTCAGCTCTTCTATCGTCATTGGATCCAACCTCTGGGGTGTCCCGAATCGGACCTCACGGATCGGGGAACTGCCTTTGAAGCCCAGTTGTTCCAAGAACTTTGCCGGTTACATGACTGCAAGAAGCTCCGGACGACGGCTTACCATCCCCAACGGAATGGGTTCTGCGAGAGGATCAACCAAGTATTCATCCAGATACTCAGAGCTGCCTCTGTCTCAAAGCACGAAGATTGGCCACAGCTTTTGCCTGAACTCCTGGAAATTTACAACAACACTGTCCACTGCTCTACAGGGTATATGCCTTTTTTTTTCCTGGTGATAGGCCTACACAGCCAATTACCAAAGGATCGGACCTTCGGGTTGCAAGCACCTTTCAACAATTCTCCTCAGGTTTCCCAAGGTTGGGTGTCAGAGCATCAACGAAGAATTGAGGAAGCTAAGGACATTGTTGAGAAGAAAATGGGTGAAGTTCATGAGCGTCAGCAGAAAGATTATAATCGACATGCTTCGGCTCAGCCCTTACAGCTTGGAGATAAGGTGTGGCTCCGAAAATTCCCTAGAACCCATAAATTGGACTCCTTGAGGAAAAAGAACCGTACACCATTACTGTGGTACCTTACCCCGAAACGGACGTGTATGAGATACAGAAGGATGGGTTCGAGCCACAGGTGGTCCACAGAAATAGAATAAAAGTGTGCCTGAAAGAAGATATCGTTGGCCCACCTCCTTCTACTCCTCCTGATACTTCTATTCCACCTCCAACAAGGACAGTGAGAGAATACGTGCCGTGAGAAGGAATTCATCCCACTATGGACGTTCCTTTGTTCCCATCTCCGCAGCCTACCATGTATTGGGGTATACCGTTTTCAGCTCCATCAAGCCAGCCACCGCTGGTTGCTCAGCCCAGCCAGTTGCCAATAGCTGTTGCTCCCTGTCAACCATCATTGGTTGCTACACCAAACATCATTCCTGCTCCTGTGACTACTCCAGATCTGAATGTCCCTACTCCACCTGCCTTCAGAGAACCCCTCAGTCCAACCGAAGATATTGCTTCTGTTTCAAGCCCTCCAGCTGGTCCCTCGGGGACTGAAGTTCGTGAAGAATCCTCAAGCGAAGGAACTCCTGATGACTCGGAGGTGGTGTTGCGGCGGTCTCAAAGGACAACACAGGGCAAACTACCCATAAGGTACCAGGACTCACACTTAATACCTGCACACATAGTACCTTTGATAACCCACTTCAATGCACTGCCTATAACTTTTCAGTACTCTAGATTACTCACTTAGATGTACTACCTCAAATTTTTCTAGTACATACACCAAAATAAATATCTCACTTAAAGGGGTAGTCCAGTGGTGAAAAACTTATCACCTATCCTAAGGATAGGGGATAAGTTTGAGATTGCGGGGGGTCCGACCGCTGGGGCCCCCTGCGATCTCTCTCTACGGGGCCCCGGCTCTCGGCCCAGATAGCGGGTGTCAACCCCTGCACGAAGCGTCGGCCGACGCGCCCCCTCAATACATCTCAATGGCAGAGCCGGAGATTGCCGAAGGCAGCACTTCGGCTCTGCCATAGAGTTGTATTGAGGGGGCGTGTTGGCCGCCGCCTCGTGCGGAGGTCGACACGCCCCCTTCCCACGGGCTGTCGGGGCTCCGTACAGAGAGATCGCAGGGGGCCCCAGCGGTCGGACCCCCCGCGATCTGCAACTTATCCCCTATCCTTAGGATAGGGGATAAGTTGCTCACCACTGAGTCACCACTGGACTACTCCTTTAAGAAAATACCTTAGCCTATTGATGTCCAATTCCTGCCACTGTTAGGTACACTTTTCTTCTCCTTTGCGTGTGTGAGATGTTCTGCCTGGCCAGTAGATACTCTTGCAAATACAGATATAAACGTGTAATGCTTAAAGTAACCTAGGTAGGTTATGTGAAGTAATCTAGGGGTAAGTAGCATGTAGCCGATAGACCCTAGCAGCCAATCTTACTGTGACCTAGCTTCAGGCTAGCCAGTATACCTTATGTGTACTAACAAGTAACTCATTGTTGGCAAAAAGAATAAAATGTGTGAGATAATAAAAATGTCTAGTCAGCTTGACGCTAAAGGTATATAGAGCTGTACTAATGTCTATAAAAATATGCCTCATAAAAATGTGTAGAGAGCTAAGAAAATTTCTTAGGAGCTAGCCACTATATGTCAGATAGCTGCCTAATTGTCTAGTAAGTTTTAAAATGTAAAGTAAGTTTAACAAAAGGTTTAAGGAGCTAGAAACTAAAGGTTAGATAGCTTCATAAATGTCTAGATAGCATAAATGTCTAGATAGCATAAATGTCTAGATAGTACCAATGTCTAGATAGATTTTTATTGTCTAGTTCAGATACTAGTGAGAGTATCAGGGAATGTAAATGTGTTCAGTGTTTACTTAGGATGTATAGCAAATTTATAGATCATCCTGTTCTAGTCCTAGTCCCTCTGTATTAGGGGACAGGCGTCGAGGTCGACTTATCTTAAGTAAGGGGGTTTGTGGTGTCCCGGTACCGCATCCTATACGGTACCTGTTTATAGGTCCCCATAGCCAGAGTCCCTAGGACGTTGGGGTCCTTTTGTATAGTCCACCCCTAGTCACCTCTCACCCCTGTAGTCATTGCTCTAGTCATATGCTCCTTATTTGTGGAAGTCTAACTGTATAAAATGTATATAAATAGTTAATTACCTGTGAGCGTAGCAGGACCTGCTGGTCATGTGGTCAGGTAAACTCTATGGTATTTCTGCTTTAGGACCTTTGGAGGTCCTTGTGACATAATGCACTCATTTCCTTTGTGACAGTGAGTGACAGATGGCTGGACCAATCAAAACAGCCCCGCCCCTGCCCATATAAGGGCGCGGCGGCCATCAATCTCTCTCTTGGTTCCTGGCTGTTGACGAGAAAGGATCTGCGCTGCTGTCATCAGTGAGTCTAGGCCTTAGCCTTGCGGCGACGGTTGTTCTATTCCAAATTGTGAGTGTATCAATCCCTAAACACTCTGCAAGACCACCAGACCTTATCTATCCCCTAAATCCGGACGGATCTTCGCAATATACCCTGAATTCAGAGACTATTATCTAAATTCAAGGTCCGCAACATCTGTCAGTTATTGAAGTATATAGAGACTGTTTGATTGAGACTGTTACTGCTCTGTGGATGTATTGCAAGCCGTTGAGTAAAGTTTATGCAAGTTCAAATTCAACTACCTTGTGGACTTTCAGTCTTTATTCTGATGCACCTATCGTTACTGGGGAAGGCGGCGATAGGCCGGAGAGTCATCTCCGCATACTAGCCCTCAGCCTGGCGTCACAAACCATAGGGTTAACATTAACTCCTGATATACCAAAGCAAATCCTGACTGTACTACCCCTACCCCTGAGGCCTACCACATTTATTTTTATTTACATGGTGTTTTTTTTTTATGGGAAAAGGGGGGTGATTTGAACTTTTATTTAAGGAAAGGGTTAAATCATATTTATTAAATTTTTTTTTACACTTTTTTTTGCAGTGTTATAGATCCCATAGGGACCTATAACACTGCACACACTGATTGCCAGGACTGTTCACTGCAAAGCCATAGCTTTGCAATGATCAGCGTTATTGGCGGTCGATTGCTCAAGCCTGAATCTCAGGCTTGGAGCAATCAATCGCTGAGGGGACACGCCGGTGGCAGGTAAGAGGACCTCCGCTCGTGTCCCAGCTGATCGGGACACCGCATTTTCACTGCGGTGGTCCCGATTAGCACCGCTGAGCAGCCGGGCAGCTTTCACTTTCGGTTTAGACGCGGCGTTCAACTTTGAACGCCGCATCTAAAGGGTTAATAGCGCGTGGCACCGCGATCGCTGCCGCGCACTATTAGCCCCGGGTTCCGGCATCAGATACATGCCGGGACCGACCCGATATGATGCGGGGTCACCGCGTGACCCCGCGTTATATTGCGGGAGCCGGCCAAGGACGTAAATATACGTCCTTGGTCGTTAAGGGGTTAATAACAGGCTATAACGGGTTAAAACGGCTATTAGAAAAATCCCATAGACTATGATTTTTTTACGTTAGTATAAGATTTTGTAACTGACGTTCTCAGCTGATTTTCAGACGGAACTTTGTTTAAAAACGGAGAATTTTGTGGTATGAAAGAAGCCTAACAAACACAATGATATATATAAATGAATATCAATTAGATATCATTAGTAAGAAAGCATTACAAGCTAATTAGTTAATTGACTATAGTAGAACAATACATGTGAGTAGGAAGTAACTTGTTACAATACAACAAAAGCTACTTTGGTTAGGATATCATAGACAGACTCTATCTAGAGCAGTGATTCCCAACTGGGGTGCCGCTGGATTTTGCCGGCAATTATTTATTTATTTTATTCACCGGCTCGGCCTGCGCATCTGTTTATGGCGCCACAGGGGGGAAGGGAAGTATGTGTGCGCTATGCTGTGCGTGCACACACCGCATCCCCCTGCATCCCTCTCACCCTGCGGCCTAGTGAGTGAGTGCCCTGGTGGTGCTCTGCCGTATTACCGTACCGGTGTAGTGACCCATGCCCCAGCATCCCCCCCAGCGGCCCAGTGAGTGAGTGCCCTGTCGGAGCCCTGAGTCGGTGCCCTGCCGGAGAGGGGAGGAAGGTGGAAGCTGCGCCTGGTTACCGTGCCAGTGTAGTGAAGAAAAATGGCTTAAGGGACTGTACCCTCTGTTACCCCTTCTTAACCCTGTCAACCCCACTCACCCCTGTTATCCATGATGTCCACTTTGTCCACCCCTTGTCCATCCCTGTCACCCATGTCCACCCCTCCCTGTCCACCCCCCAGTCTACCTCCTGTAACACATGTCTACACCCCCAGTCTACCCCGTCACCCATTTCCACCTCTTATTAACCCCTCTGTTCCTTTGTCACCCCTCTTTTATCCCCCTTGTCATCCTTGTCCATCCCGTCATCCCAGTTCACCCCCATATCTCCCGTGTCCACCATCCTGTCATCCATGTCCACCTTGGCCACCCCTGTCCATACCTCTGTAACACATGTTCACCCCCCCCATCCACCCCTCTGACCACCCCCCAGTCTACATCTGTCACCCATATCCCTCCACCCTATTCACCCCTCTGTCCCTCCTGCCCACCCTCCTGTCATCCATGTATACCTAGGCCATCCCCCTATACACCCCTCTGTCACCCATGTACACTCCTCTACACCCCTCTGTCACCCATGTACACTCCTCTACACCCCTATGTCACCCATGTACACTCCTCTACACCCCTCTGTCACCCATATACACTCCTCTACACCCCTCTGTCACCCATGTACACTGCTCTTCACCCCTCTGTCACCCATGTACACTCCTCTACACCCCTCTGTCACCCATGTACATCCTCTACACCCTTATGTCACCCATGTAAACTCCTCCACACCCCTCTGTCACCCATATACACTCCTCTACACCCCTCTGTCACCCATGTACACTCCTCTACACCCCTCTGTCACCCATGTACATTCCTCTACACCCCTCAGCCTCCCATGTACACTCCTCTACATCCCACTTTGACCCATGTACACTCCTCTACACCCCTCTGTCACCTATGACTAGGGGATATTATAGCTGCTGTAACCTACCTCCCACCAACCCCATTGTCCCCATAAAAAACCCTTACCTTAAACACGACAGACACAATGTTGGTGGTAACATGGCCACAGCAGCCCCTTTATTAAATAACACAATTAAAACGTTGTAATGCAACTATAGTATGAACATCATACATAAACATTGTATAAACATCCTTAAACATAAGTTAACATGTCCCTAATACAGGAGGAGGAGGACCTGAAGGCACTGTTACCGAGCCCAAACTAGAATGGGGCCTCCCTTACTCCTAGCCGTGAGCACCTGCACAGGAGCACCGTTTTGTGAGGCCCCCCGACCATCCTGGGACCCATGTCCCCTTGAAGAATTTCTCCATCGGGCTGGGAACCGCTCCCAGCCCACCTCCACACTGTATCCCATCACCTCCATGCCATCCACATGTACCTCCAGGTCTCTCTCCTGCCACCGCCACAACGGCGACAAGTGACACCTCACTAGTCACCGTTCCTCCACAAACTAAGGGCTCTTTCCACTACCTCTCGAATCTCCAAAATCCATAGATCCATTCCCAAAACATTGAGGTGGACCCCATCCTCCGCCATGAACTCCAAAGGGCCCCCCTCCAATTCCCGATGGCGCACCACCAGTCCCCCATTCCGGGCCACGAATTTGCTAACAACTTTATTAACCTTAATCCGAGCCCTATTTAAGGCCACCACCGAACGAGCCTGCCTCCACTTGCGCCTAGCCACCATCTCAGACCACACAATAATCAGGCCAGGAAAGGACGACCACAACCTGAGCAAGTCCAGCTTGATGTCCCTGATCAGATCGCGCGATCTCCGCACACCCAAATCATTCCCTCCCAGGTGTTTAACCAGGACATCGGGGGCCCTATCTAAATGGACAAAGAACTGAACCCTGGCCAACAGCTCCGCCCACCTCATTCCCCCCTTTCCCAACCAATGCACCTGTCCTGCTGAACTTTCCAAGCCCAACTGGCGGCCCGCTGGGCGAACACCGGCCCTCACCCCACCCCTCACCACATATGAGTGGCCGACAATCCAAATCAGTCCCGGGCCGGCACCTGAAAGACAAAAGCAACAAGAACAAACTACCAACCGCACTCCCAAAACACACAGCACCAAATGAGGACGGACATACAGTTGAAACCTCTTCAACTCCCACCTCCCGATCCGCCGAATGACGTCAGGCCCCAAGCCCCACCGAGACGCCTCGGTGGCCGCCCCGATGCGGAATGAATGAGAGCTATACTCCCTCGCACCGCAACCAACCATCTCCAAACATTTCCGAAAAACCCCAACAAATTGAAAACGCGACAAGAACCCCCCGTCCGCATGTACCAAAAGAGGACCCACAACCCCTGTCCGAACTTCCAAAAATGCGGCATAACAAAAAACCGGACACATATCCGAGCCCCGCAAAGCCGCCAAACACACAGTCGCCCCACGACCCACCTGATCCGTTTTAGAACGGCGCAAAAAACATCGCAACACCCCATCAGCCAGACTAACATCGGAAAAAAGTAAACCCCCAGCACGCCGCTTAATAGGCGCCACCAGTTCCGAAATACGAAACGCCCCAAAAAACGCCAACGCAAACGCCAGCCGAAACATGCGACACTCATAATCCGAAAAACATATCTCCCCCAACTCCACCCCCAACTGACACAAAAGCGGAAAAGTCACTGGGCGCCTCACATCCCTGGACACCGCCCCTTTGCGAAACCCCCTCAACGCCTGTCGCACCAAAAACGACTTAGAAACATCCGGCAAACCCCGAACTTTAAACCAAAATGCCAAGGCCGACATTCGTCGACCAATTCCCGCCGGAGACACCCCTTCGCAAAACGCCCTACCAACATAAAACAACAAGGCCGCCCGCAATTGACAACTGCCCCACCAGCTTCTCCCAGTCTGACCACCAGCGCCGATAAGACGACCAAGTGGCCTGGCACACTGAGCGGCCGACCAAAGCAAGCGCCACCTCTAAACCAGACGCCACAGCCATTCCGGACACGGAAGGCCGGTCACCTCTGCCTCCGGCGCCAATTCCCGGAAACGGTCCCACTGTAGACGAGAGAGAGCGTCAGCCACCGCATTATCCACTCCCGGTACATGCAACGCCACCACCTGTGAATTAAGTTCCAACACCCTTAACACCAAATGCCGCAGCAACGTAACCACGAGCGGAGAACTCGCCGTCTGGTTGTTAATGGCCAAGACCACCCCCATGTTATCACAATGGAAACACACCTTCCGATTGCGAAACATCTCACCCCACACAAACACCGCCACCACAATCGGGAACAGCTCCAGGAATGCAAGATTTTTCGTCAACCCCGCCTCCTGCCACTCACCCGGCCATTGCCCCACGCACCACTGACCCTGAAGAAAAGCCCCAAACCCGCAGCCCCCTGCCGCATCGGTATACAAGTCCAAATCCACACTCGACACCGGCTTCCCCATCACCACCAAAAGGCCATTATACCGACTCAAAAAATCCTGCCACACCCCCAGGTCCGCCCGCAACCCAGCCGACAGCCGCACATAGTGGTTAGGCCGCGAGACACCCGCCGTAGCCGCAGCGAGACGCCTGCAAAAAACACGCCCCATAGGCATGATCCGGCACGCAAAATTGAGACGGCCCAACAAAGATTGGACCTCCCGCAGTTGCAACTTGCGAACCCGACATGCCCTCCCCACCGCCTCCCTCAGTTCTCCCAGCTTATCCTCGGGCAGCCGACACTCCATGGCCACAGTGTCGATCACTATGCCCAAAAATTTTACCGACGTAGACGGGCCTTCCGTCTTTTCAGGCGCCAACGGGACGCCAAACCAACCCGACACCCGCTCCATTTCCCGCAGCAAAATCGCACATACCCTAGACCCAGCCGGGCCCAAAAAAAGGAAGTCGTCCAGGTAAAGTAGAACCGACTCCAAACCCGACTCACTCCGCACCACCCACTCCAAAAAGGAACTAAACTGCTCCAAAAACACACAGGAAACAGAGCAGCCCATAGGTAAACACAAATCCACAAAAAAACGACTCCCCAAACAGCACCCCAACAACGCAAAGCTGTCCGGGTGTACCGGCATAAGACGAAACGCAGCCTCAATATCCGTCTTAGCCAACAATGCCCCCCTGCCGTACTTCCGGACCCACACCAGCGCCGCATCAAACGAGGTGTAAGACACAGCGCAAAGCGCCGGGTCAATGCCGTCATTCACCGACCCCCCAACCGGATGGGAGAGGTGATGAATAAGGCGAAACTTGTTGGGTTCTTTCTTAGGGACCAAACCCAATGGGGATACCCGCAAGCCCATTAACGGAGGCGACTCAAACGGTCCAGCCATCCGACCCAACGACACCTCCTTCAACAACTTTTCCTCAACTAAATCCGCGCGGGCCAACGCCGAAACCAGATTCCAAACTGCCCCATTACCCGAGCCCATCCCCTCGAAGGGGATACGAAAACCCTCCGTAAACCCAGACCGCAAAAATTCCGCCGCAACCCTATTTGGGTACCTGGTGAAGAAAGGTGCCATCCTTCCCACCTGCACCGGGGTCGCTCCTCTTCGCGTCAACCTCTCCCAGTTTCCCTTTTCCCCGCCGGAAACAGCGCGACAGCCCGTGTCCTCCCACGCCGCAGCCTGAACATTCGTGTTTAAATCGGCACTCCGCGCCGAACTTGCAATTCCATTAATTGAATTGCCAACACACTCCTTTTCCGGCCCCCGCCGATCGCCCAGACCCTGAACCAGCCCCCCCTGCGCCGTCCCGAAAGGACTGCAAGCCACCCCCCCCCCCCCCCCCCCACCGCGCGGAGCGGCCATCAGCCGCATCCACAGCCCAATATCTTTATGGTCCCACCGCAGGTCAGAACGCACCGCCATACGCTGACGAAATTGTTCGTCGTACCGAAGCCACGCCGAACCCCCGTACACCCTGTACGCCTCCCCCACCGCATCCACATAACAAAAGAGACCGGAGCAATGCTCCGGCGACTTTTCCCCCACCACACAGGCCAAAATTGCGAAGGCCTGAAGCCAATTTGAGAACGTCCGCGGTATCAGCCGATACCGCCGACGCTCCTCCTCCTCCACCTTCTCCAACCGTTTCGACTCATCCGGACGCACTCTATCCAGGTTAAATTTTTCGAGCGGGAGTAGCGAAAAAATATCCACGTACTCCCGCTACCAAATTTTTTCCCTCACTTCGGCCCTGAGGTGTGCGACTGAGGGGCCCTCAAAGCACACATAAACCTCCCCCCGAGCCGCATCCGCCAAACGAACCCCCCCACCGGACCCCGAAGCAGCTACCACCGGGGGAGTCCCCACCTGCTGAACCCCTGCGCCACCCCCAGAAGCCACCCCCAGCGCCACCTGCCCCCCAGATCCCTCAGCTGCGCCCCACACAGGTAACGGCGACCCACCCACGTACAACCCGCTACCCCGCAACAAAGCATGCAACCCATCAACTAAAAACTGCAATCCCCCCAACCCACCAGCCCCCACCCCCAAACCCGCCGAACTGGAGACATTGGTGTACTCACCGGACCTCACCGGCACCGAACCAGCGGCCGTAGCTCCAGCTGCAGGACGACTCTGGATCTCCTGGACTTGACTCACGGTGACAACAGGAGGAGGAGCCAGGGGAACCCTGCCCACGTGGATAGCAGCATCACCGGACGAATCTCCACCAGCAGCAACTTCAGCACCCGCGGGCCTCCGGACCCCGCTACCACCCGCGCCCGCTACAACCCCGAAGGGGAGCAGGGGATTGGCCAGCGGGTCCAGGGGAAGAACCGGCACCTCTGCCAGCAGTAGGTCGTCGTCCCTGACATCACTAGGGGCGGGGCTGATCTCCTCCCCTCCACACACTGCAGCCCCCCTGCCGCAGCAGCAGCCGGACGCACTCCTGGAGCCCGCCGACCTCCTCCCAAGGAAGGGGCCGCAGGTGCACGGTGAACTTCGGCCTGTGTCACCACCAGGCCAGCCCCTCCGGCTGAGGGGCGGGGTCAGTCAGGGCACGCGCCGTCCTCCGTCCTCTGGCCTGCTCCCTCGACACCGGAACCTCCGGGGAGCAGGCCGCCGATCCACGCTCCCTCCGACGAGCCCGGGGCGCACCGCCAGCACGCCCCGCATTCCGCCCTGCCGCACCGGCAAGCGCGGCAGGCGCACCCTCAGGCCGCACACCACTGGCCTCCCCGGCCCTCCCGCCAGCGGCAGCGGCCGAAGGGCTCACCCGCCGTCGCCGCGCAGAAGGAGAGGCGTCAGGGGACAAGCGCACAGGCGGACGAGAGCGCCGGCCGCTAGACCGGGACCCGGGCTCCGCCACCGGCAGCGCCATCAGAGCAGCGTAAGCTGGGAACTGCTCCGCAAACCACTGGGGCCCACGGAGCAGCGCCTCCTCTCTCACCCTCCGCAGAATCTCCTCCATCACTGTTCCAGGTAGGGAGCACCGTCGACCGTACACTTTCCTTCCTGCGTCCCGACTGACCCTAACTTCCTATTCCTTCCTTATACCCCCCTTCTTAACTCCTCCCTTTCCTCTAACAGCTTCCCGCTCAACTCCATTTAACCCTATACCTGCTGCATAATTCCCCTGTCATGTGCCCCTCCAGTCCTATTCTATCCCTTCCAGGGCATTCTTGTACACTCCTCTACACCCCTCTGTCACCCATGTACACTCCTCTACACCCTTATGTCACCCATGTAAACTCCTCCACACCCCTCTGTCACCCATATACACTCCTCTACAGCCCTCTGTCACCCATGTACATTCCTCTACACCCCTCAGCCTCCCAAGTACACTCCTCTACATCCCACTTTGACCCATGTACACTCCTCTACACCCCTCTGCCATCCATGTACACTACTCTACACCCCTCTGCCACCCTTGTACACTCCTCTACACCCCCTGCCACCCATGTACACTCCTCTACACTCCTCTGTCACCCATGTACACTCCTCTACACCCCTCAGCCTCCCATGTACATTCCTCTACACCCCTCTGTCACCCATGTAAACTCCTCTACACCCCTTTGTCACCCATGTTCACTCCAATACACCCCTCTGCCACCCATGTACACTCCTCTACACCCCTATGTCACCCATGTATACTCCTCTACACCCCTCTGCCACCCATGTACACTCCTCTACACTCCTCTGTCACCCATATACACTCCTCTACACCCCTCTGTCACCCATGTACACTCCTATACACCCCTCTGTCACCCATGTACACTCCTCTACACCCCTCTGTCACCCATGTACACTTCTCTACACCCCTCTGTCACCCATGTTCATTCCTCTACACCCCTCTGCCACCCATGTACACTCCTCTACACCCCTATGTCACCCATGTACACTCCTCTACACCCCTCTGCCACACATGTACACTCCTCTACACTCCTCTGTCACCCATGTACATTCCTCTACACCCCTCAGTCTCCCATGTACATTCCTCTACACCCCTCTGTCACCCATGTACACTCCTCTACACCCCTCTGTCACCCATGTTCACTCCTCTACACCCCTCTGCCACCCATGTACACTCCTCTACACCCCTATGTCACCCATGTGCACTCCTCTACACCCCTCTGCCACCCATGTACACTCCTCTACACTCCTCTGTCACCCATGTACATTCCTCTACATCCCTCAGCCTCCCATGTACACTCCTATACACCCCTTTGTCACCCATGTACACTGCTCTACACCCCTCCGTCACTCATGTACACTCCTCTACATCCCACTTTGACCCGTGTACACTACTCTACACCCCTCAGCCTCCCATGTACATTCCTCTACACCCCTCTGTCACCCATGTACACTCCTCTACACCTCTCTGTCACCCATGTTCACTCCTCTACACCCCTCTGCCACCCATGTACACTCCTCTACACCCCTCTGTACACTCCTCTACATCCCTATGTCACCCATGTGCACTCCTCTACACCCCTCTGCCACCCATGTACACTTCTCTACACTCCTCTGTCACCCATGTACACTGCTCTACACCCCTCCGTCACTCATGTACACTCCTCTACATCCCACTTTGACCCATGTACACTCCTCTACACCCCTCAGCATCCATGTACACTCCTCTACACCCCTGCAACCCATGTACACTCCTCTACACCCTTCTGTCACCCATGTAAACTCCTCCACACCCCTCTGTCACCCATGTACACTCCTCTACACCCCTATGACACCCCTTTACACTCCTCTACACCCCTCTGTCACCCATTTACACTCCTCTACACCCCTCTGACACCCATGTACACTCCTCTACACCACTCTGTCACCCATGTACACCCCTGTCACCCCTCTACACCCCTCTGTCACCCATGTACACTCCATTACACCCCTCTGCCACCCATGTACACTCCTCTACACCCCTCTGTCACCCCTCTGACACCCATGTACACTCCTCTACACCCCTCTACACCCCTCTGTCACCCATGTATACTCCTCTATACCCCTCTGACACCCATGTACACTCCTCCACACCCCTCTGTCACCCATGTACACTCCTCTACACCCCTCTGTCACCCATGTACACTCCTCTACACCCCTCTGTCACCCATGTACACTCCTCTACACCCCTCTGTACACTCCTTTACACCCCTCTGTCACCCATGTACACTCCTCTACACCCCTCTGTCACCCATGTACACTCCTCTACACCCTTCTGTCACCCATGTAAACTCCTCCACACCCCTCTGTCACCCATGTACACTCCTCTACACCCCTCTGACACCCATATACATTCCTCTACACCCCTCTGACACCCATGTACACATGGGGACTTTAGGATGCAAATGCGCATGTGCAATGAAAAACTGTATGTTTTCCCGTATGGAACCGTATACATGTGCGTTTTCCATTGACTTCCATGTTAAAAAAAACGTATGCGGTTGCAGTACGGTTATTAAACTGGAGACAAAATCATAGTCAACCACGGTTTTGACTCCGGTTTAAAAACCGTA
Organism: Hyla sarda; assembly: GCF_029499605.1. Lineage (NCBI taxonomy): Eukaryota > Metazoa > Chordata > Amphibia > Anura > Hylidae > Hyla > Hyla sarda. The sequence continues at coordinate 36,578,504 of NC_079195.1, read as the reverse complement.
CTGCAACCTCATAGGTTTTTTTTTTTTTAAATGGACGTCAATGGAAAACGCACATGTATACGGTTCCATACGTGAAAACATATACGGTTTTTACTTTGCACATGTGCATTTGCACCCTAAAGTCCCCACCCAAGATCCCTCCCATTTTCAAAAACTTATGTTTTTTTTTATTTTTTTTAAATGGATGGAACTGTATGCACTTTTAAAAACAGTATACGGTTTAAAAGCGCATACGGTTTACTTTTTCCCGTACTGTTCCATCCGTTTTTTTGCCATACGATTTTCTTTAGAAAAAACGATTGAAAAAAGTATGGTAAAAATGTGATGTGAACCCAGCCTAAACCAGTGTTTCCCAACCAGGGGTGACTCCAGCTGTCGCAAAACTGCAACTCCCAGCATGCCCGGACAGCCAACAGCTGTCCGGGCATGCTGGAAGTTGCAGTTTTGCAACAGCTGGAGGCGCTCTGGTTGGGAAACACTGGTATAGTATATGGTGCAACATTCCAGGAATCTGATTGGTTGGATCCATTCCAGGAGTCGGATTGGTTGGATAAATACCGACCATTGCATTGCCAGTATTTTTTATATAAAAATACCGGCAGGGTCGGCAAAGTAAAGGCTGTGCCGGTAAAATACTGGCCTGGTGGCTGATGTCGCTCCATGTGGCTCTATGGTGGCTGATGTCGCTCTCACATCTCTCCACCAGTGGTGTGTCCTCACACAAGCCACGAATGCTGATGTCACAGCTCACACCGGCAGTACACAGTCATCACTTTCCACCTATTTTAAAATAAGCATATAGACCACGGGTCTCAAACTGGTTGCCCTCCAGATGATGCAAAACTTCAACTCCCAGCATGCCTGCACATGCCCAGACAGACATTTTCTGCAGCTAATGGTTGTCGGGAATGCTGGGAGTTAAAGTTTTGCAACACCTGGTGGGCCACCAGTTTGAGACCCCTGATGTAGACCCAACAATGTAATGGTCATAGAATATGTTCCTCATGCTATTACCTGTTTACTACCAAATAGCCTCATGGTCAGACTTCCCTGCCACCATGTTTTGTCAAACAGCACGCATACCCCAGCAATAAACCACATATACGTTGTGCACACTACTTTAAAGGGGTATTCTGGTGGAAAACTTTTTTTTTTTTTTTTTTTTGTACGTCAACTGGTGCCAGAAAGTTTAACAGATTTGTAAATTACTTCTATTAAAAAAAAAAATCTTAATCCTTCCAGTACTTATTAGCGGCTGTATTCTCCAGAGGTTCTTTTCTTTTTGGATTTCTTTTCTGTCACGACCACAGTGCTTTCTGCTGACACCTCCGTCCATGTCAGGAACTGTCTGGAGTAGAAGCAAATTCCCATCTTAAAGGGGTACTCCGGCCCTGAGACATCTTATCCCCTATCCAAAGGAGTAGAGGAGTGTATATGGGTGACAGATGGGTGTAGAGTAGTGTACATGGGTGAAAGTGGCGTGTAGAGGAGTGTACATGGGTGACTGGTGTGTAGAGGGGTGACAGGGGAGTGTATATGGGTGACAGAAGGGTGTAGAGGAGTGTACATGGGTGACAGTGGTGTGTAGAGGAGTGTACATGGATGACAGAGGGGAGTAGAGGAGTGTACATGGATGACAGAGGGGTGTAGAGGAGTGTACATGGGTGGCAGAGGGGTGTAATGGAGTGTACATGGGAGACAGATGGGTGTATAGGGATGACAGAGGGGTGTACATGGGTGACAGAGGGGTGTAGAGGAGTGTACATGGGTGTCAGAGGGTTGTAGAGGACTGTACATGGGTGAAAGAGGGGTGTAGAGGAGTGTACATTGGTGACAGTGGGGTGTAGAGGAGTGTACAATGGTGACAGAGGGGTGTAGAGGAGTGTACATGGGTGGAAGAGGGGTGTAGAGGGTGGTGACAGATTGGTGTAGAGAAGTGTACATGGGTGAAAGTGGGGTGTAGAGGAGTGTACATGGGTGACAGAAGGGTGTAGAGGAGTGTACATGGATGACAGGGGTGTAGAGGAGTGTACATGGGTGGCAGAGGGGTGTAGAGGAGTGTTCATGGGTGGCAGATGGGTGTAGAGGAGTGTTCATGGGTGGCAGATGGGTGTAGAGGAGTGTATATGGGTGACAGAGGGGTGTAGAGGGTTATGGGTGACAGATGGGTGTAGAGGAGTGTACATGGGTGAAAGTGGCATGTAGAGGACTGTACATGGGTGACTGGTGTGTAGAGGGGTGATAGAGGAGTGTACATGGGTGACAGAGGGGTGTAGAGGAGTGTACATGGGTGACAGAGGGGTATAGAGGAGTGTACATGGGAGACAGATGGGTGTAGAGGGGTGACAGAGGGGTGTACAGGGGTGACAGAGGGGTGTAGAGGAGTGTACATGGGTGACAGAGGGGTGACAGGGGTGTACATGGGTGATAGAGGGGTGTAGAGGAGTGTACATGGGTGTCAGAGGGGTGTAGAGGAGTGTACATGGGTGTCAGAGGGGTGTAGAGGAATGTATATGGGTGTCAGAGGGGTGTAGAAGAGTGTACATGGGTGACAGAGGGGTGTAGAGGAATGTATATGGGTGTCAGAGGGGTGTAGAAGAGTGTACATGGGTGACAGAAGGGTGTAGAGGAGTGTACATGGGTGACAGAGGGGTGTAGAGGAGTGTACATGGGTGAAATAGGGGTGTAAAGGAGTGTACAGAGGGGTGTAGAGAAGTGTACATGGGTGACAGAGGGGTGTAGAGGAGTGTACATGGGTGACAGAGGGGTGTAGAGGAGTGTACATGGGTGACAGAGGGGTGTGGAGGAGTGTACATGGGTGTCAGAGGGGTATAGAGGAGTATACATGGGTGACAGAGGGGTGTAGAGGGGTGTAGAGGAGTGTACATGGGTGTCAGAGGGGTGTAGAGGAGTGTACATGGGTGACAGAGGGGTGTAGAGGAGTCTACATGGGTGACAGAGGGGTGTAATGGAGTGTACATGGGTGACAGAGGGGTGTAGAGGGGTGACAGGGGTGTACATGGGTGACAGAGTGGTGTAGAGGAGTGTACATGGGTGTCAGAGGGGTGTAGAGAAGTGTAAATGGGTGACAGAGGGGTGTAGAGGAGTGTAAATGGGTGAAAGTGGCATGTAGAGGACTGTACATGGGTGACTGGTGTGTAGAGGGGTGATAGAGGAGTGTATATGGGTGACAGAAGGGTGTAGAGGAGTGTACATGGGTGACAGAGGGGTGTAGAGGAGTGTACATGAGTGACAGAGGAGTGTACATGGATGACAGAGGGGTATAGAGGAGTGTACATGGGAGACAGATGGGTGTAGAGGGGTGACAGAGTGGTGTACAGGGGTGACAGAGGGGTGTAGAGGAGTGTACATGGGTGTCAGAGGAGTCTACATGGGTGACAGAGGGGTGTAGAGGAGTGTACATGGGTGTCAGAGGGGTGTAGAGGAGTGTACATGGGTGAAAGAGGGGTGTAGTGGAGTGTACATGGGTGTCAGAGGGGTGTAGAGGAGGGTACATGGGTGTCAGAGGGGTGTAGAGGAGTGTACATGGGTGTCAGAGGGGTGTAGAGGAGTGTACATGGGTGTCAGAGGGGTGTAGAGGAGTGTACATGGGTGACAGAGGGGTGTAGAGGGGAGTACATGGGTGGCAGAGGGGTGTAATGGAGTGTACATGGGTGACAGAGGGTTGTAGAGGGGTGACATGGGTGTACATGGGTGATAGAGGGGTGTAGAGGAGTGCCTACCACGGTTTTTGGTCCGGGTAAAAAAACGTATTGAAATGTATACATTTTTTTTTTTAACATGGGAGTCAATGGGAACCGTACAGAACCATGTGAGCGTATGGTTCCATCCAGTTTTTACCATACGGTTTTTAACTTTGCACAGTTTTTTTCTTGGAATTTCAATCAAACAAGTGAAACTTTATTCATAATGGAATGAAAAGTTTAAAATGTATAAGTTTTTTTCTTACAAAACAGATGCAACTGGACATCATTTTTCAAACCGTATACGTTTTTCAACTGTATACGGATTAGAATTTGTACACATGTTTTGATACAGTTTAGTCAGTTTTTGAGGAAACCGTTTTTTGTTTTTTTTTAAATCAAAAACCTGATACGGGAACTGTATTGGAAAAATGTGGTGTGAACCCATACATTGCCAGCTGTGAGACCTTATATAGACAGGGCTGTGTCTTCCCAAGTCTTGTCCAAACAGCTGAATTTACCACAAGTGACTCTGATCAAGGTGCAAAAACATCTCAAAGAGGATCAAGAGAAATTAGAGGAGCCAGAGCTAAATTTTAAGAGTCCTAGCAAAGGATCAAAACTGATGTTCTCCAATACATCTATGGTGGTAGGTATGGGGGTGTGGACATTTGGTAACTCAGTTATATCTAAATAACTCCATAGATTTTTAGTGGAAAGGCGCTAAATACAGTATAGATGGTCAATGTGTGGCTGCAATGGGAGGGGCAATGAAAACTCCAACCAAGTTTATTGCCAGGGGACACCACCAATCTTAAAGGGGTACCCTGCCCCTAGACATCTTATCTCCTATCCAAAGGATATCCAAAGGATAGGGGATAAGATGTCTGATCGCAGGGGACCCCCACGATCTCAGCTGCGGCACCGTAGACATCCAGTGCACGGAGCGAACTTCGCTCCGTGCCAGATGACTGGCGATGCAGGGCGGAGGCTTGTGACGTCACGGTCACGCCCCGCTCGTGACGCCACGGCCCCGCCCCTCAATGCAAGTCTATGGAAGGGGGAAGTCACGCCCCCTCCCATAGACTTGTGTGGTGGTCTTGGGTGTTGGGGTTATGGTGTAGGGTCTGGTGGTATTAACCCTTGAATGTCGTGACGCCAGGGTGAAGTTTCCTCAATGTAATGGTCCTACCGCCAACCGTCCCACAAACGGCAGGGAGAAATAACGGAATGTCCACAGCAGATTTTATGAATTTTATACAACGGCATGTAACGTAACAGTCTTTTGAGGGAGAGAACCGTGGCACAGGTTCCTCATAGGTTTGCTGGGCCTCCCGAACCAATGAGCTTTGATGCTAGCCACTGTGCTACTATTTTTAGGATATCTGAGTTTGTCACACAGGATTTAGTAGATTGAGCTTGAGATTTGTGGCTGCTAGGTATTAGGCTTCAGGCCTAACTTGAATTGATGCTGAAGATATGAGATTAGTGCTGCTTGATAGTCCGGAACTAACAGAGCGAATTTAGTGGCTGCAGCCCCTTATATATTAAGGGTGTAGGACAAAGCTCATTGGTCAGCAGAACCTGTCAGTCCTGACCCAGTGAACTCTGGGTATCACATGACCCAAAGGTCCTTAAACCATAATACAATTTAATTAAAGGCACGTGACCTCTAAGGTCCTATACAGAGGTTTTCCTATATGACATATTAAATATAATCTATATTTATACATTAAATACCCTTTATATGAGGCAACTAGGGGTTAACCCTACAGGAGAGCCCTGTTGACATGGAGGGACTCTGGCTGAGGGGACTTTAGACAAAGGGACAGGACCAAGTCCTGTACCGGGACACCACACTTGCCTTGAGGGGGCGTGGCCGTGACATCATGAGCCTCTGGCGCTGCACGCGACGCTCTAAACCAGTGTTTCCCAAGCCCGGTCCTCTAGAACCCCCAACAGGTCATGTTTTCAGTATTTCCTTAGTCTTTCACAGGTGATATAATTCTGGTCAGTGCATCAGGCACCATCATTATTATATCACTGTGAGAGATTAAAGAAATCCTGAAAACATGACCTGTTGGGGGTCCTTGAGGACCGGGCTTGGGAAACACTGCTCTAAACTAATGCTGGGTGCAGTAGGGAAATTGTGGGGGTCCCGCGATAGGGGATAAGATGTCTAGGGGCAGAGTACCCCTTTAATCCAACCCTTTAAGAGGCTAAGATGACCAACATGCAGGATAAACTTTTCCACCCATTGCTCTGTAGGTGTCTATAATGGACATGCTATCAATGCTTGTGTAACAATACATTTAGCAAATTGCATGTAAGAGGGAAGAAGGATTCACATTTCCTCTTACCTATAATCACATTGCGATGTTAGAGACTAAAATCATCCATGCTAATCACCCATCACGCCTCAGAATCATCCCCGGCCCACTGTTAAAAGCTCACATTAAATGTTTTAAAAGGGTTAGACCCATCAGTGGTGATCGGTGGGGAATGAAAAAATATACTTAGAATAATAAGCGGTTTTCAAAAGTGTGTTGGTGGAAATGTTAAGAACATTAAGTTTATTTGACTGCGGCCAACTATAGAGAAACGAAATGCATGTTAAACTGTGACTTTTTTTTAGAATGAAATCCCCAAAATTTTGAGAAAATATATATATATATGTTTAATATATATGTTTTTTTTCCCCCCCATTTGTGATTTAACCTCTAAAGTGCTATTCTACGCTTATCCAGGGGACTATGGGGGAGATTTATCAAAACCTGTCCAGAGGAAAAGTTGCTGAGTTGCCCATAGCAACCAATCAGATCGCTTCTTTCATTTTTAATATGGCCTCTCCCCCCTATGTCTATCAGGTGCTAAGGTAGCAGTATAGCCAGATGAATTGGGCAAATTGTAACAGGCCTAGCTGTTCATGGTTCACTGTGATAATGAACCTTATTGCTTAAAGGGGTAGTCAAGTGGAAAACATATATTTTTTTCTTAAATTAACTGGTGCCAGAAAATAAAAAAAATGTGTAAATTACTTCTATTTAAAATTTTTAACCCTTCCAGTACTTATCAGCTGCTGTATGCTCCACAGGAAGTTCTTTTCTATTTGAATTTCTTTTCTGTCTGACCACAGTGCTCTCTGCTGACACCTCTGTCCTTGACATTGACTGTCCTGAGCAGGAGCAAGTCTCCATAGCAAACGTATCCTTGCTTCGGACACGTCCTGACATGGACAGAGGTGTCAGCAGAGAGCACTGTGGTCAGACAGAAAGGAAATTCAAAAAAGAAAAGAACTTCCTGTGGAGCATACAGCAGCTGATAAGTTCTGAAAGGCTTAAGATTTTTAAATAGAAGTAATTTACAAATCTGTTTAACTTTCTGGCACCAATTGATTAAAATTATTATTATTATTTTTTTTTTTACTGGAGTACCCCTTTAAGCACATGTAGCAGAAAGAAGTCCCTTTATATAGTTGAAGCAGAATGGGGATTGACGTAATTCAAAGTGCAGCACATACTGACCCTTTAAATCTAGAAGAGTGATTGCTTAGACTGTAGGACCCAGGAGCAGAACAGTGGCACTGCCAGGAAAGCAGAGAGACCAGGAGAAGGGAACGTGGCAGCATTGACTGCTGGGGACCGTGAAAAGATGACACCAATATTGTACATGGCTGATCGGGTGCCCTGGTACAGAATTTGCTCTGGCCACTGACCAAGAGCTGGGACCCTCAACAAGGAATAGAATCAAGGGCCCATGAAGGGCTATACACCTTTGGTTTTTACCTTCGACAGTCCCCTTAACACCAGGGAACAGGTGGAACTGCAAATATTGTCCCCTCTGTGGCTACACGTGCCATCACCACAGCTTGTAGATACAACAGAGTGGACGAGTTTGTGGTTTACCCTAGCTTTAGACATCTCTGGCTATTAAACTGTGTAAAAGACTCTCTACCCTCTACTTGTTTTAGAATTTGGTTGCCTATAGTAAAAATGGTACCTTCCTCATGTCATCCAAGTGTCTGATCTCTGTGGTAGCCACGGGTGGTGTAGGGAAATACCCGATCACTTTGTGACGCCAGGGCACCGTTATCCTATACACGGTCAGGGGTTGGAGACAGCTTCTCCTGGGCTGGGAGTAAAGGAACACACTGACGTCAGGTTACGGATAATTGTCTTTACTGAGCAGGATGCAGATGGTATTACACAGACAGTATGGTGAGAGTGAGTAGATGCAGCGTAACCCATTGGGAGCCCTGTTGCCTTGCTGGGACTTGTGGTGCTTTCACCAAATGAATGGATACTGACTTGAGACTTGTTGATTGATCCTGGTAGCTAGGGTTCTGTCAAAGTATTGTAGCCTCCTCCACCAGGGCATGAGCTTCCACTGTGTGGGCAATCCTTGCAGAAGGACCGGATAGAATACATTTGATTTGGGCCATTCCCTTGAGCACACAACACACCGTACACCATTACCACACTGATGCTCAGCACCAGAGCTAGACTGGGGCAACTCCTCCCCACTACAAACACTTTTTTTTTTTTTTTTTTAAATCAACTGGTGCCATAAAGTTACTATTTAAAGGGGTACTCTGGTGGAAAACATTTTTATTTTTATTTATTTATTGTTATTTTTTTTTTTACATCAACCAATGACAGAAAAGTTAAACAGATTTGTAAATTACTTCTATAAAAAAAATCTTAATCCTTCCAGTTCTTATTAACTGCTGAATACTACAGAGGAAATTCTTTTCTTTTTTGGAACACAGAGCTCTCTGCTGACATCACCAGCACAGTGCTCTCTGCTGTCCATTTTAAGAACTGTCTAGAGTAGGAGAAAATCCCCATAGCAAGCATTTGCAGCTCTGGACACTTCCTAAAATTGACAGAGATGTCAGCAGAGAGCACTGTGTTCCAAAAAGAAAAGAATTTTGTCTGTAGTATTCGCCAGCTAATAAGTACTGGAAGGATTAAGATTAGAAGTAATTTACAAATCTGTTCAGCTTTCAGGCACCAGTTGATTTAAAAAAATAACAAAACAAAAAAAAAAGGTTTCCACCAGAGTACCCCTTTAAATCAGATTTTATGTGAACCATATTTATTGAGAATTTTTGGTAATTTTTTATTTTATTTTATTTCTTTTAGCATTTTCCTATCTATATTTTTTATAATAATCACGACATCTTGCAGTTTTCATTCTGGCCACTATATCTAAAATTAAGCTAATTCCCAGTAATGTCTTTCTTCTGGATCCACCACCATTCACAGCAGAGCAGGAGAGGTTTGCTATGGGGATTTGCTTCTACTCTAGACAGTTTCTGAGACAGACAGAAGTGGCAGCAGAGAGCACTGTGGTAAGGCAGAAAATAACTATACAACTTCCTGTGGAGCATACAGCAGCTGATAAGTTCTGGGAGGATTAAGATTTTTAAATAGAAGTAATTTACAAACCTGTTTAACCTTTTGGCACCAATTGATAAAAGGGCTGCAAAAAACAAAAAATATATAGTAAATCCAATTTTTCTGCTTAATTATTATCCATATAATTATTTTTCAATAATTCCGCACTAGTAACGGAATCATTTCTGGATTGTTACAATGTGTCCCCTTTAGCCCTTTCCCCTGGACGTAGACTGTGCTGAGATGCTGAAGTAACATTCTCCTCCTTATCATAGTAATATTCTGAACTGAAGATCATTAATATGTGCTTGGAACCTTGAACGTATTCAGTACAATATGTCCTGAACATTAAAGACATTTACATAGCAATCTGTTTAATTGCTTTCTAAAATGTTTTATTCTTTCCAACTTTTTAATGAGCTGAATCCTTCTTTAGGGTGCGTTCACACATACAGGATCCTGCGCAGATCTGATGCGCAGGATTTGTAACTGCTGATTAGAAGCTGTGCTCAGTCATTTAGTTTACATTGAAATCTGCAGCAGAAAATCCTGCGCATCAAATCTGCATACGTGTGAACTTACCCTTAAAGGGGTACTCCGCTGCTCAGCCTTTGGAACAAACTGTTCCGAACGCTGGAGCCGGCGTCGGGAGCTTGTGACATCATAGCCCCCTCGTGACGCCCCACCCCCTCAATGCAAGTCTGTGGAAGGGGGCCGCTATGTGCACAGTGCAGCAGAATCCTATTCAAATTAAAGGGGTACTCCGGTGAAAAACTTTTTTTTTTTTTTTTTAAATGCCAGAAAGTTAAAGGACAACTGCAGCGGTATGACACTTATCCCCTATCCACAGGATAGGGGATAAGTGTTTGATCGCGGGGGGTCCGACCGCTGGGACCCCCCTCAATCTCCCTAATGGGGCGCCGGCATTAGCGCCCATGGTGACGTAGCGTCGACCTAGAGGTCGAGGGTGACGCCCCGTCTCCTCCCCGTCCCCATACAGTTCTATGGGGGATGCGGGGAGGCACGAATGCTGTCTCCCCGCCTCTCCCATAGAGATGTATGGAGGAGGCGTGCCGGCCACAACGTCATGCTGTGGCTGGCACGCCCCCTGCACGGGAGAGCCGCGGCCCCGTACAGGAGATCGCCGGGGGCCCCAGCATTTGGACCCCCCGCGATCAAACACTTATCCCCTATCTTGAGGATAGGGGATAAGTGTTTGTACCGCTGCATGATGTCCTTTAACCTGTACAGGACCTAGGGCGTATGGATACGCCTTCTGTACCTGGGTCTTAAGGACCCAGGGCGTACCTGTACGCCCGTGGGAATTTCGGTCCCCACCGCGCGCCGGGCGGGGACCGGGCCAGGGTGACTGCTGATATCGATCAGCAGGCACCCCGTGCAAATGCCCAGGGGGGTCATCAGACCCCCCCCATGTCGGCGATCGGCGCAAATCACAAGTGAATTCACACTTGCGATTTGCGCCGATTCCGGGTCATACGGGTCTAGGGTGAACCGGAATATAAGGGGGATCGCAGTTGTCTAAGACACCCACGATCCCCCTCTAGCGAGTGAGGTGGCAAAGGTGCCACCCCTCCTATCTCTGCTATTGGTGGTATAGACGCGACCACCAATAGCAGATCAGGGGCGGGGGGGTTTATTTTAGTTTTCCCCGTTCTGCCCACCCACAATAGGCGGGGCAGGACGCCGAAGATCCACTTACCCGTCGGTGGAAGCTGCGGGACGGGATCGGCGGCGGTGATCGGCGCGGGCGGCATGTCGTGCAGCAGAAGAGGACGGCTCCCTGGATCCGACGGAAGCCGGTAAGTTGCCTAGCAACATCTAGAGGGCTACAGTCTGAGACTGTAGCCCTCCAGATGTTGCAAAACTACAACTCCCAGCATGCCCAGACAGCTGCTGGGCATGGTGGGAGTAGTGTTGAGCAGAATAGGCCATATTCGAATTCGCGAATATTCGCGAATATATGGACGAATATTCGTCATATATTCGCGAATATTCGCATATTGGTAATATCCTCGTTTTATTTTCGCATGCGAAAATTAGCACGACAGTTTCATACAGTACTATTAGAGCCTTCTTTCAACCAAACAAGCTAGAAGGAGAGAGGGATGATCACTGATGTGTACTGTGAAAAAAAAAAAAAAAATTATTCGTAAGTACTAATATATAGTGCTATATTCGCGAATTCGCGAATATGTGATATTCACGAATAAAATTCGCTTTGCGAATATTCGCGAGCAACACTAGGTGGGAGATGCAGTTTTGCAACAGCTGGAGGTCTACAGTTTAGAGACCACTGCACAGTGATCTCTATACTGTAGCACTCTAGATCTTGCAAAACTACAACTCCTAGCATGCCCACATAGCCGTTTGCTGTCTGTGCATGCTGGAATGTGTAGTTTTGCAACATCTGGAGGTCCACAGTTTGGAGATCACAGTGCAGTGGTCTCTATCTGTAGCCCTCCAGATGTTGCAAAACTGCAAATCCCAGCATGCCGAAACAGCTGTCTCGGCATGCTGGGAGTTGTAGTTGCGATCCCTCCAGCTGTTGCATAACTAGATCTCCCAGCATGCCCTTCGGCGATCAATGCATGCTGGGAGTTGTAGTTTTGCAACAGCTGGAGGCACACTGGTTGGAAAATACTGAGTTAGATAACAGAACCTAACTGAAGGTTTTCCAACCAGTGTGCCTCCAGCTGTTGCAAAACTACAACTACCAGCATGCACGGTCTGTCAGTACATGCTGGGAGTTGTAGTTTTGAAAAAGCTGGAGGTTTGCCCCCCCCCCCCCCCCCCATGTGAACGTACAGGGTACATTCACATAGGTGGGTTTACAGTAAGTTTCCTGCTTCAAGTATGAGCTGCGGCAAATTTTTCGCAGCAGCGCAAATTTCTAGCGGGAAGCTCACTATAAACCTGCGCCCGTGTGAATGCACCCTAAAAACACTACACTACACTAACACATAATAAAGGGTAAAACACTACATATACACTCCCTTACACTGTCCCCCCAATAAAAATGAAAAATGTATTGTACGGCAGTGTTTCCAAAACGGAGCCTCCAGCTGTTGCAAAACAACAACTCCCAGCATTTTCGGACAGCCACTGACTGTCCAGGCATGCTGGGAGTTTAGCAACAGCTGGAGGCACCCTGTTTGGGAATCACTGGCGTAGAATACCCCTATGTCCACCCCTATGCAATCCCTAATTTACTCCTCAAATGCATATGGCGTTCTCTCACTTCAGAGCCCTGTCGTATTTCAAGGAAACAGTTTAGGGCCACATATAGGGTATCTCCGTAATCGGGAGAAATTGTGTTACAAATTTTGGGGGGCTTTTTCTCCTTTTACCCCTTATGAAAAGGAAAAGTTGGGGGCTACACCAGCCTGTCAGTGTAAAAAAACTTAAAATTTTACACTAACATGCTGGTGTTGTCCTTTACTTTTTATTTTCACAAGTGTTAAAAGGAAAAAAAGACCCTCAAAATTTGTAATGCAATTTCTCCTGAGTATGGAAATACCCCATATGTAGGCGTAAAATGCTCTGCGGGCGCATAACAAGGCTCAAGAGTGAGAGTGCACTATGTACATTTGAGGCCTAAATTGGTGATTTGCACAGGGGTGGCTGATTTTACAGCGGTTCTGACATAAATGCAAAAAAATAAATACCCACATGTGACCCCATTTTGGAAACTACACCCCTCACGGAAAGTAACAAGGGGTATAGTGAGCCTTAACACCCCACAGGTGTTTGACGAATTTTCATTAAAGTTGGATGGAAAAATGAAAAAAATTTCACAAAAATGCTGGTGTTACCCAAAATTTTTCATTTTCACAAGGAAACATAGGAAAAAGCCACCCAAAATTTGTAACCCCATTTTTTCAGAGTAAGAAAATACCCCATATGTGGATGTAAAGTGCTCGGCGGACGAACTACAATGCTCAGAAGAGAAGGAGCACCATTGGGATTTTGAAATATAAAATTTGTCCGGAATTGAAGGCTGCGTGTGTTTACAAAGCCCCCATAGAGCCAGAACAATGGACCCCTCCCCCACATATGACCAAATTTTGGAAACTACACCCCTCACGTAATGTAATAAGGGGTACAGTGAGCATTTACGCCCCACAGGTGTCTGACAGATTTTTGGAACAGTGGTCAGTGAAAATGAAAAATGTAATTTTTCATTTGCACAGCCCACTGTTCCAAAGATCTGTCAAACGCCAGTGGGGTGTAAATACTCACTGCACCCCTTATTAAATTCTGTTGGTGGTGTAGTTTCTAAAATGGGGTCACGTGGGGGGGTCCACTGTTCTGGCACCACGGGGGGGGGGCTTTGTAAACGCACATGGCCCCCGACTTCTATTCCAACCAAATTCTGTCTTCAAAAGCTCAATGGTGCTCCTTCTCTTCTGAGCATTGTAGTCCACCAGCAGATCCCTTGATGTCCACACATTGGGTATTTTCATACTCAGAAGAAATGGGGTTACAAATTTTGGGGGTCATTTTCTCCTATTACCCCTTGTAAAAATATAAAATGTGGGGGAAAACCAGCAATTTAGTGAAATTTTTTTTTTCATTTACACATCTGACTTTAGCAAAAAGTCATCAAACACCTGTGAGGTTTTAAGGCTCACTGTACCCCTTGATGTGTTCCTTGAGGGGTGTAGTTTCTAAAATAGTATGCCATGTGGTTTTTTTGCTGTTCTGGCAGCATAGGGGCTTCCTAAATGCGACATGCTCTCCAAAAACCATTTCAGCAAAATTCGCTTTTCAAAAGCCAAATGTGACTCCTTCTCTTCTGAGCATTGTAGTGCGCCAGCAGAGCACTTGACGTCCATACTTGGGGTATTTCCATACTCAGAAGAGATGGGGTTACAAATTTTGGGGGGCATTTTGTCCTATTATCCCTTGTAAAATTTAAAATTTTGGCGAAAACTAGCATTTTAGTGGAAAAAAATAAATAAATCATTTACACATCCAACTTTAACAAAAAGTCATCAAACACCTGTGGGGTGTTAAGGCTCACTGGACCCCTTGTTACGTGCCTTGAGGGGTGTAGTTTCCAAATTAGTGTGCCATGTGTTGTTTTTTTTTTGCTGTTCTGGTATCATAGGGGCTTCCTAAATGCGACATGCCCCACAAAAACCCTTTCAGAAAAACTCACTCTCCAAAATCCTATTGTCGCTCCTTCCCTTCTGAGCCCTCTAGTGCACCCGCCGAACACTTGACATACACATATGAGGTATTTCCTTACTCGAGAGAAATTGGGTTACACATTTTAGGAAGATTTCTCTCCTTTTACCCCTTGTAAAAATTCAAAAACTGGGTCTACAAGAACATGCCAGTGTAAAAAATGAAGATTTTGAATTTTCTCCTTCAATTTGCTGCAATTCCTGTGAAACACCTAAAGGGTTAACAAACCTTTTGAATGTCATTTTGAATATTTTGGGGGGTGCAGTTTTTATAATGGGGTAATTTGTGTGGCATTTCTAATATGAAAGCCCTTCAAATCCACTTCAAAACAGAACTGGTCCCTGAAAAATTTTTATTTTGAAAATTTTGTGAAAAATTGGAAAATTGCTGCTGCACTTTGAAGCCCTCTGATGTCTTCCAAAAGTAAAAACATCTCAACTTTATGATGCAATCATAAAGTAGACATGTTGTATTTGTGAATATATATATATAATTTATTTGGAATATTCATTTTCCTTATAAGCACAGAGCTTCAAAGTAAAAAAAAAATGCAAAATTTTCAATTTTTTCATAAAATTTGGGAATTTTTCACCCAGAAACGATGCAAGTATCGACAACATTTTACCACTAACGTAAAGTAGAATATGTCACGAAAAAACTTTCTCGGAATCAGAATGAAAGGTAAAAGCATTCCAGAGTTATTAATGCTTAAAGTGACAGTGGTCAGATGTGCAAAAAATGGCCGGGTCCTACAGTGAAAATTGGCTGGGTCCTTAAGGGGTTAAACATATTTGTAAATTACTTCTATTAAAAAATCTTAATCTTCTGAATACTACAGTGGAAATTCTTTTCCGTTTGAAACTCAGAGCTGTCTGCTGACATCATGAGCACAGTGCTCTCTGCTGACATCATGAGCACAGTGCTCTCTGCTGACATCTCTGTCCATTTTAGGAACTGTCCGGGGTAAAAGGAAATCCCCATAGCAAACATATGCTGTTCTGGACAGTTCCTAAAATGGACAGAGATGTCAGCAGAGAGCCCTGTGCTCATGATATCAGCAGACAGCTCTGTGTTTCAAAAAGAAAATAATTTCCGCTGTAGTATTCAGCAGCTAATAAGTACTGGAAGGATTAAGATTTTTTTAATAGAAATTATTTACAAATCTATTTAACTTTCTGGCACCAGTTGATTTGAAAAAAAAAAGTTTTTCACCGGAGTACCCCTTTAATGGAACTCTGGCAGAGGTATATTCTGGCGGAATTCCGCATGGACATTCCGCAGTGTGAACATAGCCTAAGTGAGGAACAGAGGAGACACATATATGCTCCAATAAAATGATCTACTGCAATTTATAATCAATAAAAAATATCTGACTATTAATCCCATATATCATATAACTGGTCTAGATTTATCAAAACTTGTGTAGAGAGAAAGAGTGGTGCGGTTGCCCATAGCAACCAATCAGATCGCTTCTTTCATTTTTCACAGGCCTTTTCAAAACTGAAAGAAGCGTTCTGATTGGTTGCTATGGGCAACTAAGCAACTTTTCCTCTGGACAGGTTTTGATAAATCTCCCCCTAAGGGTATAGGGTCACACGTAGCACATCCACAGCGTATTTGACACTGTGGATGTGCTACTGACCGTCCCTAGAGTGTGTCTCCTGCTGTGCCGTGTGTCCTGCTATGTCTGCTCTTAGCAGCAATCTGCCGCTACGAGCAGGGATCTGTGAGTCGCGCACGTGTGCAGTGTACTCACAGACATCGCGGTCGCCACCCCTGCCCACTGTCAAATATGCTGCGGATGCATTACGTGTGACCCTACTCGAAGGAAGAGCTTTATCAAAACCTGTGTAGAGGAAGAGAGGTGCAGTTGCCCATAGCAACCTATCATTTTGCTTCTTTCATTTTTTACAGGTCTCTTTAAAAATGAAAGAATAAATCTGATTGGTTGCCATGGGCAACTGCACCACTCTTCCTCTACCACCTAGCACAGTTAATACAGTCTATAGAGCGGTGTTTACCAACCAGGGTGCCTCCAGCTGTTGCAAAACTACCACTCCCAGCCCAAAGGCTGTCCGGGCATGCTGGGAGTTGTAGTTTCACAATAGCCAAAGGCACGCTGGTAGGGAAAAAAAAAACCTTTTGGCTATAGAAGCATTATATATATATATATATATATATATATATATATATATATATATATATAAATAAATAAATAAATTGTATATATAATCTAGAACATTATGTAACGAGTTTGTCAGTGAATTATTCAACCATCCACCTCACCACCTATATATGCAAAGTATATAGACGGTATATGAGATGGTATATTGCACTAAGCCGTCGTTAGCAATTATCCGGCTGTGTTTCCCTATAAGATAATAAGCCAATATTATGTTGGTATTACATATAGCTGCAGAAATTACTGGCACAATGTGTGCGGGAAACATACTGGGTCTATTTAGTCTTATATAAAATAATAGCTCTCCCCCCCTTGACGGTCCACTTATTGTGTAATGAATAGCCAAACTAAATCTGCGCCGTTCTGTATTAGTTCACACTGTGTTGTGATACAATAAGTAATAAGTACCGTATATACTGCACAGATAATAAGTGCTCGATGCCTTAGCTAAGAAATCGGACCTAATGGGCGGTTTTCTGTACATACCCCGGGAAAATGCATGTAAACTTTCTTATGACTTGGACAATAGTATAATACAGCCACATAAAACAATGGTTATATTAATAAAAAAATATAATAAAATTATATATATATATATATATATATATATATATATATATACATATACATATATATATATATATATCTCTCTCTCTCTCTCTCGTATATACTCGAGTATAAGCCGAGTTTTTCAGCACGATTTTTCGTGCTGAAAACACCCCCCTCGGCTTATACTCGAGTGAACTCTCCACCCGCGGTGGTCTTCAACCTGCGGACCTCCAGAGGTTTCAAAACTACAACTCCCAGCAAGCCCGGGCAGCCATCGGCTGTCCGGGCTTGCTGGGAGTTGTAGTTTTGAAACCTCCGGAGGTCCGCAGGTTGAAGACCACTGCGGCCTTCGACATCATCCAGCCCCCTCTCACCCCCTTTAGTTCTGTACAGTACTCGCCTCCGCTCGGCGCTGGTCCGGTGCTGCAGGACTGTCCGGTGAGGAGGTCATCCGGTGGGATAGTGGTTCCGGGCTGCTATCTTCACCGGGGAGGCCTCTTCTAAGCGCTTCGGGCCCGGCCCCAGAATAGTCACGTTGCCTTGACAACGACGCAGAGGTACGTTCATTGCCAACGTACTTCTGCGTCATTGTCAAGGCAACGCCTCTATTCCGGGCCCGCAGCGCGGAGAAGAGGCGCCCCCGGTGAAGATAGCAGCCCGGAACCACTATCCCACCAGACCACCTCCTCTCCGGACAGTCCTGCAGCACCGGACCAGCGCCGAGCGGAGGTGAGTACTGTACAGAACTAAAGGGGGGTGAGAGGGGGCTGGATGATGTTGAAGGCCGCAGTGGTCTTCAACCTGCGGACCTCCGGAGGTTTCAAAACTACAACTCCCAGCAAGCCCGGACAGCCGATGGCTGCCCGGGCTTGCTGGGAGTTGTAGTTTTGAAACCTCCGGAGGTCCGCAGGTTGAAGACCACTGAGGGCGGATGATGAGAAGAGGATGATGAAGGGGGGGGTGTGGGATGATGAAGGGGGGTGGGGATGATGACAAGGGGATGATGAAGGGGGGTGGGGATGATGACAAGGGGATGATGAAAGGGGGGGATGTGTGGGATGATGACAAGGGGATGATGATGAGGGTCTGGATGATGACAGGTGGTGATGATGAGGATGTTAATGATGGGTCTGGATGATGACAGGGGGGATGATGTATTTCCCACCCTAGGCTTATACTCGAGTCAATAACTTTTCCTGGGATTTTGGGTTGAAATTAGGGGTCTCGGCTTTTACTCGGGTCGGCTTATACTCGAGTATATACGGTATATATATATATATATATATATATATATATATATATATATATATATATATATATATATTCAAGGGAGACATTTATATGGAGCTTATTCATATAATCACAATCTAACGCACACATCTGGGTGTTCCATGGCCTACAGACCAGTGTTCTTCCAGCTGTTGTAAAAACTATAACTCCCAGCATGCCGGGCAGCTTTCAAGGGGTACTCAAGTGGAAAACATTTTTGTTTAAATCAGCTGGTGCCAGAAATTTAAACAGATTTGTAAATTACTTCTATTTAAAAATCCTAATCCTTCCAGTACTTATCAGCTGCTGTATGCTACAGAGAAAGTTCTTTTCTTTTTGAATTTCCTTTCTGTCTGACCACACTGCTCTCTGCTGACACCTCTGTCCATGTCAGGAACTGTCCAGAATAGGAGCAAATCCCCATAGCAAACCTCTCCTGCTCTGGACAGTTCCTGACATGGACAGAGGTGGCAGCAGGTAGCACTGTGGTCAGACAGAAATGAAATTCAAAAAGAAAAGAACTTCCTCTGTAGTATACAGCAGCTGATAAGTACTGGAGGGATTAAGATTTTTAAATAGAAGTCATTTACAAATCTGTTTAACTTTCTGGCATTGGTTGATGTAAAAATTAAAAATAAAAATAGTTTTTCACCAGAGTACCCCTTTAAATAGTCATCTTCTGCAGAAGGAGGAATTTATCAAAGGATTTAGATTTTTTTCCCTGTGGTTTAGCACAAAAAAAGTCTCACGTGTTTTGGGACTTTTTGCAACAGCTGGAGAGTCATAGGTTGGGGATTGCTGCCTTAACCTGTGTCTCTCTACATAGTACACAACTACAACTCCCAACATGCCCTGAGTTTTAATAATTGTAAATAAGCCCCTCCCTCCCAAAAAATAAAAGACCCTCTTTTCCGATCGTACAAATTGAAAAACATGAAACAATGAAACATATTTGATATCACCGCTTTCAGAAATGTCCCAGCTATTCAAACAAAAATGTAAATAATCCTGTGCCGTGAATGGCGTAAATGTAAAAAAAAATACCCTCCAAAAAAGTAACCCAAAATTGCAGATCACGTGCCCCAAAAAATGCAAAAACAGTGTCCAAAAAGTCACATATTTGCAAAAGTAATACAGAAAAAACTACAGCACAAAAAATGAGCCCTCATATGGAAAAATAGAAAAGTTATCGGGCATCAGCAGAGGACAATTTGACTTTTTTTTAACAGTTTGACTTTTTTTTTTTTATAGCAGTAATAGTAATGTGCTAAGGGTGTTGAAAGGCCAAATGTTGTTAACCCTAAGACAGATGTTATTAACCCTATGTGTTCATGATGCCAGGGCATAGTTATCCTCTACGCCACCCGAGGTATGACCGCTGGTTCCTAGGCCAGGCACGGGGCAAATAATCAACAAGTCACCAACAAGTCACCTGTTCACTTGCACCTTCCTTGGTAACAGATGCCTTAGAAACAATATTTAAAGAGACAAATGCCTCAAAAGATAAACCAGCATATAACATAAAAGATTATTAAACTTTAGAGTCCATGAGAGGGATGTGGACCCAGGGGAACACTGAGAGGGATGTGGACCCAGGGGAACACTGAGAGGGAAGTGTACAGGAGGACAACTCCTGTACTGGGCCACCACAGTAAGGCATGTAAACATGGATATTGTTTTAATCGTATTGACCCACAGATTAAAGAGAGTTTGTCAATCCTTGGCAGGGAGCAGTGCTGAGCTTGTCTGTGTCTCGGCTGCAGTTTTAGATTTAGGACTCCAGCATGAGTCTGAAATCTATTTAAAAAAAAAAGGCTTGGGGCCAGGACTGGTAGGGAGACCCCTAGTGGTCATTTTTTCAAAGTGGAAAATTAAATAGAAAGAAGCATATTTTTTAATAACATGATATTCCAAAATTATTCTGCATACATTAATCTATAATATATCCTGGCACTTGATGGGTCATGAGAAGGAGTCCAAACACAATTGGGATCTTCTTGAGCTTCAACTAAAAACTTTCTCAAACTTCCCCTAAAAAAACAAAAATTCAAAGTTTACAGTCAGTCCTTTTGGAGTCAAGGATTCATACTCAAACATTCTTTGAGTCTCCCCTCTTGACATTTTTGCTAGATAATTACCTCCCCTCCAATCTTTCTTAACTGCTCATATAGCAGTAAAGGTCATTTGACAAGGGTCACTAGAATGAAATTCATTATAATGTACTGCAAGAGGACGATTTCTTTTCTTTCGGATATTGTACATATGCTCTGAGATACGTAGTTTCAGACATCGTGAAGTTCTACCTATGTGCTGTTTGTGACATTGACATTCAATAATGTAGACAACACCCTTACTAGAACAGGTGAGAAAATCTGTTATTTTTTATCCAAAACCGTTAGCCGGCAAATTGATAAAGACCGTTTTGTCAGAAAATTGGGTAATTTTGCAATTAGAACACTGTCCACATCTAAAGAAACCCCTGATGTCCACAATCGTTCTCTTAAATTGATGGCCCATTGTATCTCGAACTGTGGGGGCCACTTTTAATCCCAGATTGGGTGCCTTGGTGTACACAATGGGAGGTTTATCTGGAACAATTCGCCCAAAGCTCTATCTTGTTTCAGAAGTGGCCAATACCTATTAATAATAGTTACAACCTGATTATTCTGGTCTCCAGGTAGCAATGTCTATGTCTTTGTGTCTGACACCTGTGATGGATACAAACACAAAGTGTTTGAGGCAATTGTCAGACACAAAGACGTACACATTGCTCCCTGAAGACCCAATTAATCCCTATGTAGACAATTTAAGAGATTTATGCACTAAGGCACTTGACAGTGACAAACTTTCAAAAACTGAATATGAGTTTATAGTAGATAAACATAAAAAAAAAACCGATATTCTACTGTATACCTAAAATTCAAAAGAGCACAACAGACCCCCCAGGTAGACCCATAGTGTCTGTAGTGTCTGGCATACAATCACTAACAGCCAACCTATAACAATATGTAGACCAGTGTCTTCAACCTTATGTGAAAGAAATCCCTTCGTACCTACGAGACACCACTCAAATGATTAATATCTTAGAGTCCATACATTGGGAAGCAGGGTGGATTCTGGGTACTCTGAATGTGAGCTCACTCTATACAGTTATCAATCCTATTTAAGTAGTAAAAGCTGTTGAAAAGATTTAGTGCAAAAAAAATTATCTTCATCCTAAACAAATGTGTTTTATCCTGGATAGTATCAGTTTAATTTTATTGCACAATTATTTTATGTTTTGGTCTGATTTTTATCTCCAAACTAATGGTACAGCCATGGGCACTAGGTTTGCCCTCAGCTATGCAACCTGTTTATGGCATGATGGGAAGCAGAAACTATAACACCTAAGCTGGGGTCAGGCCTTGTGTCTTGGTATAGATACATTGATGACATTTCTTTAATATGGAATAAGTCTGAACAACAATTGTGTGATTTTATTACACAAATCCCTGAAATCTTGAATTCACTCTACATATTAGCACGATATCTGTAGAGTTTGTAGATGTATTGATCACTGCTACCCCGACGAGATTAATTAGTAGCACCTATCACAAACTAGTCACCAAAAATAGTTTTATTTTACACACAAGTTGTCACTTACCTAGATGGCTCCTCAACATCCCTACCAGTTAATACCGTCGGCTCAAACGAAATTGCACTATACCTGAACAAGTTGAAAAAGAGGCAGATGTGTTAACCAAACAGTTTTCAGCAAAGAAATAATAGGAAAAGTCAAGACTCTAGATAGAATAACATTTTTCAACCAAGCAAGTAAATCTTCTAATATAGAATATGGTGAGACTTCCAAATTAATTTTACTGTTCAACACTCAGTATAAGCAGGTTGAAAGTATTATTAATAGGTATTGGCCACTTCTGAAACAAGATAGAGCTTTGGGCGAATTGTTACGAGATAAACCTCCCATTGTGTACACCAAGGCACCCAATCTGAGATTAAAAGTGGCCCCCACAGTTTGAGATACAACGGGCCATCAATTTAAGAGAACAATTGTGGACATCAGGGGTTTCATTAGACGTGGGCAGTGTCCTAATTGCAAAATTACCAAATTTCCTAGAAAAACGGTCTGTGTCACTTTTCCAGCTAATGGTTTTGAATGGAAAATAACAGATATTCTCACCTGTTCTAGTAAGGGTGTTGTCTACATCATTAAATGTCCATGTCACAAACAGTACAGAGGTAGAACTTCACGATCTCTGAAAAGACTTATCTCAGAGCATGTGTACAATATCCGAAAGAAGAGAAGTCATATTCTTGCAGTACATTATAATGAATTTCATTCTAGTGACCATTGTCAAATGACCTTTACCGCTATACGAGCAGCTAAGAAAGATTGGAGGGGAGGTAATTATCTAGCAAAAATGTCAAGAGGGGAGACTCAAAAAATCTTTAAGTTTTAATCCTTGACTCCAAAAGGACTGAATGTAGACTTTGAATTGGTTTTTTTTAGGTGAAGTTTGAGAAAGTTTTTATTTGAAGCTCAAGAAGATCCCAACTGTGTTTGGACTCCTTCTCATGACCCATCGGGTGCCAGGCTATTTTACCAGCGCACCGATCGGTCGTGAGGATTTAAGAAGTTTGCAAGCTAGTTTATATTTATATATATATTTATTTTACTTTACTAAAAATTTTTTGCATCTTTCATAACACAACTGTTTTCTTCCTACATAGGCCGATATGCATCACATGCAACGTTTTTACACTCACCTATGCTACATCATGTAATACTACTTATTTTCAGGCAATTTAATAATATATTTTTTCTGTCATAATATTTTTTCTGTATTCATATTTTTTCTGTATTAGTACTTTATTTATGGTATTATTACATTTTTATGCTCATGTCTGTACTCCTAATGAGTACTATTTTCAATTTTTATTTTTCCTGCTACAGCTCTAATTTTTTTTAAATATTTAGTGTACTATCTAATCATTTTTCATTTATCATTCATTACTAATTTTTTATCCATTTGCATTTATTTATCTTCATACATATTAGTTTTCCACACATGTGGCTGACATAGATTGATCCTTATTTTATCCATCTGCATATTATTATTATTATTTTTATATTTATATTTTTATCATACATTCATCATTATTTTTACACTTTCACCTGTATTCTTACGTATAGGTTTATAGCAGTTAGCTCAATTTAAACAGTTCATATTGGTCATTCCCTATGGAAGTGTTGATCCAGTCCATATCTTAGTTTTTACCAAGAGACAGCAGTAATTAAAGGGGTATTCCAGGAAAAAACTTTTTTTTTATATATCAACTGGTTTCAGAAAGTTAGAAGTAATTTACAAATCTGTTTATTAAAAAATCTTACTCCTTCCAATAATTATCAGCTGCTGAAGTGGAGTTGTTCTTTTCTGTCTGGCAGCAGTGCTCTCTGCTGACATCTCTGCTTGTCTCTGGAACTGCACAGAGTAGAAGAGGTTTTCTATGGGGATTTGCTTCTACTCCGGACAGTTCCCGAGACACGTGTCGTCAGAGAGCACTTAGACAGAAAAGAGAAACTCAACTTCAGCAGATCATAAGTACTGAAAGGATTAAGATTTTTTTAAATAGAAGTAATTTACAAATCTGTTTAACTCTCTGGAGCCAGTTGATATATATAAAAAAAGTTTTTTCCTGGATAACCCCTTTAAGATTGGGGAATCCATATGTAAGGATCCCAGGCTCAGTTATCAGATATTTCAAATCCATATGTATCTATTTTGCTGAGGAAGGTCCCTATGGTAGGATTGAAACGCATCTAAAGAGAAACAATATATCACCACATTCATAAAGTAACAACATCCGAGATTGGCTTTAGTGACTTGCCTTAAGGTTTATTTCTAAGCACCGATCAACGCTTGGAGCGCAACCCTATCACGAGGTTATCCGCTGTAGTGCTGTAGAATGTGTTTTGCCATAGAATGTGAGAGGGTGACTCAGCACTTTTCAGTGCTTGAGCATCAAAACCCCATCACATTCAATTGGCTGACACTCACACACCCGCCCCCTACCATTGGTTACTGCGGGGGCTGGGGGGTGTGTGTGCGCGTGTCACGTGTCATATATATTCATCCCCAAACACCGTTCATTGCAGTGCCACTTCGGCTACCACAGCAAGAGGATGTCTCTCTGTGATAGTTGAAGCTTCATCGGGGGCTTGTGGGGGACAAGATGTCAGCGGGAGGATGGATGTCTCCTCCTGCTGTCAGCCCTGTGCCCGTGGCTCACAGTGTACTGAATACCCTGTATCAGCGCTGCGGCTGACATGTAACACATTCCCTGCCATGGGGACACAGCGCCTGTTGGGGGAATCAGTGTATCAGTGCAGCACCTGACAGTTAAACTGTTCCCCGCCATGGGGACCGTGCGCCCGTGGGGGGAATCAGTGATGCAGCTGACATTTTACTAATTCCCCCACCATGGGGACCATGCACCCGCGGGGGGGAATCAGTGTATCATCGCAGTGGCTGACAGTTAACCTATTCCCCTGCCATGGGGACCGTGCGCCTGTGGGGGGAATCAGCGATGTGGCTGACATGTTGCTAATTCCCCTGCCATGGGGACCGTGCGCTCGCGGGGGGAATCAGTGTATTATCGCAGCAGCTGAGAGTCAACCCGTTCCCCGCCATTAGGACTGTGCACCCGTGGGGGAATCATAATAGCGCTGCGGCAGACATGTTACGAATTCCCCCGCCATGGGGACCATGCGTCCGCGGGTGGGAATTAACAATGCGGATGAAATGTAACTCATTCCCTGCCATGGGGGACCGTGTGCTCCTCAACATCCCTAGCAGTCAATACCGTCGGCTCAAACGAAATTGCACTATACCTGAACAAGTTGAAAAAGAGGCAGATGTGTTAACAAAACAGTTTTCAGCAAAGAAATAATAGGAAAAGTCAAGACTCTAGATAGAATAACATTTTTCAACCAAGCAAGTAAATCTTCCAATATAGAATATGGTGAGACTTCCAAATTAATTTTACTGTTCAACACTCAGTATAAGCAGGTTGAAAGTATTATTAATAGGTATTGGCCACTTCTGAAACAAGATAGAGCTTTGGGCGAATTGTTCCAGATAAACCTCCCATTGGGTACACCAAGGCACCCAATCTGGGATTAAAAGTAGCCCCCACAGTTAAAGATAAAATGGGCCATCAATTTAAGAGAACAATTGTGGACATCAGGGGTTTCTTTAGATGTGGGCAGTGTCCTAATTGCAAAATTACCAAATTTCCTAGAAAAACGGTCTGTGTCACTTTGCCAGCTAATGGTTTTGAATGGAAAATAACAGATATTCTCACCTGTTCTAGTAAGGGTGTTGTCTACATCATTGAATGTCCACGTCACAAACAGTACAGAGGTAGAACTTCACGATCTCTGAAAAGACTTATCTCAGAGCATATGTACAATATCCGAAAGAAGAGAAGTCATATTCTTGCAGTACATTATAATGAATTTCATTCTAGTGACCATTGTCAAATGACCTTTACCGCTATACGAGCAGCTAAGAAAGATTGGAGGGGAGGTAATTATCTAGCAAAAATGTCAAGAGGGGAGACTCAAAAAATCTTTAAGTTTTAATCCTTGACTCCAAAAGGACTGAATGTAGACTTTGAATTTTTTTTTAGGGGAAGTTTGAGAAAGTTTATTTGAAGCTCAAGAAGATCCCAACTGTGTTTGGACTCCTTCTCATGACCCATCGGGTGCCAGGCTGTTTTACCAGTGCACCGATCGGTCCTGAGGATTTAAGAAGTTTGCAAGCTAGTTTATATTTATATATTTATTTTACTTTAGTGAACCCCTCTTCTTCAGATTGGCATAGATATGGTCTGTCTTTTATACACAAGCAAAATGGCTTCACATCATTGGTGGGTGGAATTACAGATCAAGACATGTCTCAATAAAATCACAAAAACATACACACACACATAAACAATAAAATGTGATGTCCCAGTATGGGATACAGTCCCGTACAGTACTTAGGCCCTTTCAGGTTCAGTCACTCTCTGTCCTCGGGGCCCTCCTGTAGTGTCTCCCCCATAGTAATATATATAATATAGTGTTATGTGTGTTATGTATAAAGGACCTTTAAGGACCTTTGAGTTAGTCACATGATAATGTGTTCACATTATGTGTTTGTTACCCAGAGAGCACCAGCTAACCTGGTGACCTGCAGCTTGACCTATGGGCTTCTGGCTCAGCCCCCTTCATAAGAGGGACAGCCATTACAATCTCTCTTCTACCACACTTCATACTGAGGCACAGTAAAGAACAGACGTCTCAGAGCTAGTGTCCAAGCTACGAGGTCCTTCTGTGTTACTGCCCACCTCTCTGGGATCCTGGCCTAGCTGTAAAGACTATTTCCATCTGTCTACCTCAGTAAAGCTACCGTTAACCCTAACCTGGTCTTGGACTATTATTGCCCTGCCTAACCTTGGGATAGCGGTACTACCGTTTGGGTGGTTACCATGAAAACCACGCCCTGGCGTCACGAACATTTAGGGGTTAATAACACCTTGCCTCTGGGCTACAACATCTGCCCCATACACCTCACTTTCGCACCTCGTGACACCCGAGACACCACAAAAACATATGTTAGGGTTTCATACATACAATATGCTAAAAATAGAAATGTTTCTAAAGGCAGAGTGGTACAGGAACAGGCTCCTTTATAACAACTATGCCCGTAGGACTGAAATCCTACAATTTCCTCAAGGTCCCGCTGCTCAAAAAGGCACATGTACAGGCCTATCTTAAATTCGCCAATGAACATCTAAATCATTTAAAGAGGACCTTGGGGGTGCTGCATGGTTTCAGTCCTTCACAGTTTAGTGTGTTCACAATTGGTCCCGGCTGCCTTGAGATCATTGACAAGATCCTCCCGTATGGTGTTAGGCTGAATCTGCCACATGATGAGATCTCGCATGGAGCTCCCGACCGAATATTCACACCAACTGTTGTAAAAAGCTGCTTGGGTCTTGTAGCCAATTCCAGCCTTGTGTAGGTCTACAATCTGGTCCCTGACATCCTTGGACAGCTCTTTGGTCTTGGCCATGGTGGAGAGTTTGGAATCTGATTGATTGCTTCTGAGGACAGGAATCTTTTATGCAGGTAACAAGCTGATACTAGGAACACTCTCATTAAGAGAGTGCTCCCAATCTCAGCTTGTTACCTGTATAAAAGATTCCTGGGAGCCAGAACTCTTTCTGATTGATAGCGGGCCAAAAATAAAACCTGCTTGTCCGGCACTAGCTAAACACTTTAAAGGGGTACTCCGGTGCTTAGACATCTTATCCCCTATCCAAAGGATAGGGGATAAGATGCCTGATCACGGGAGTTCCGCTGCTGGGGACCCCCCAGGATCTTGCACGCGGCACCCTATTTGTAATCAGTCCGAACACGCTCCAGGTCTGATTACCGGCGACCACCGGCTTGCCCCTCAATGCAAGCCTACGTTAGGGGGTGTGACAGCTATCACGCTCCCTCCCGTAGGCTTGCATTCAGGGGCGGAGCGTGACGTCACACGGGGGCGGAGGCTTGACGACACACGTCGCCGTTCGTGTGGTCGCCGGTAATCAGACCCGGAGCGAACATGCTCTGGGGACTGATTACAAACGGAGTGCCACGTGCAAGCTCCCGGGGGTCCCCAGCGGCGGGACTCCCGCGATCAGGCATCTTATCCCCTATCCTTTGGATAGGGGATAAGATGTCTAAGCACCGGAAAACCCCTTTAAATGATTGTCACTTCACAGGTAGCTTACTACATCGACACTCAGCATAACAACTTTTAAATGCGTTGCCCCACACAACTGGCAATTGTCACAAAGCCCTTTTTTTTTTTTTTAAGCTACAGAATTCCAGAATACGACTCCCATCTAAGGGTCAGGTTCCTCTCAGCCTCACTAGTAGACTAACTTTTAGCTAGTTGACACCCAGTATACAGCACCTGTGCTGACTAGGCTCCTCTGAAACCTTGCAGTGGCTCAGAAGGTGGAATTAAAGGCCCCACTGCCAATCCTGCCTCTCATTCCATAAAAATCCAGGCCCAAAAACTTTTCACTACTAACTTTTCCCCCTTGGGAGGGAGCACATTGCATTGCATACAGTCTAATGTGATGTAACATCTGTATGTGATATATACCCTATTTTTCGCCCTATAGGACGCTCCGGCATATAAAAGCACCCAATTTTAAAGGAGGAAAATTTAGAATACAATGTAAAGTATAGGACAGTGATCTTCAACCAGTGGACCTCCAGATGTTGCAAAACTACAACTCCCAGCATGCCCGGACAGCCGTTCGCTGTCCGGGCATGCCAGGAATTGTAGTTTTGCAACATCTGGAGGTCCTCAGGTTGAAGACCACTGGTATAGGAGGTAATAATCACGTGTCCCTGCCGATCCGGACCCATCACCGCTGCCCTGGATGTCGCCCTCCATCGCTGGGGTGTCCCCGTCGCTCCGGAACGTCTCTGCTGCCCGGTATCCTCACTCTCCGTCGCCGCCATCACGTTCCTATTGGATGACGGGGCGGCGTGCGCGACGACGTGATGACGAGGAAGGAGAGCGCTGGCCATGCAGGGGATCCCGGCACGGAGCAGACACCGAGGAGGCAGGTAAGGTCCCTCCCGGTGCAGCCAGGTTAGTGTCACTTTCGCTTCAGACGCGGCGGTCAGCTGTGATCGCAGCGTCTGAAGGGTTAATACAGGGCATCACTGCGATCGGTGATGTCCTGTATTAGCCGCGGGTCCCAGCCGTGGTTGATGGCTGCAGGGACCGCCGCGATAGGACAGGTTTTTAACCCCTTAAGGACCGGAGGTTTTTCCGTTTTTGCATTTTCGTTTTTTGCTCCTTGCCTTTAAAAAATCATAACTCTTTCAAATTTACACCTAAAAATCCATATGATGGCTTATTTTTTGCGCCACCAATTCTACTTTGTAATGACGTCAGTCATTTTGCCCAAAAATCTATGGTGAAGCGGGGAAAAAAATCATTGTGCGACAAAATTGAAAAAAAAAAACGCTGTTTTGTAACTTTTGGGGGGCTTCCGTTTCTATGTAGTAAATTTTCCGGTAAAATGACACCTTATCTTTATTCTGTAGGTCCATACGATTAAAATGATACCCTACTTATATAGGTTTGATTTTGTCGGACTTCTGGAAAAAATCATAACTACATGCAGGAAAATTAATACGTTTAAAATTGTCATCTTCTGACCCCTATAACTTTTTTATTTTTCCGTGTATGGGGCGGTATGAGGGCTCATTTTTTGCGCCGTGATCTAAAGTTTTTAACGGTACCATTTTTGCATTGATAAGACTTATTGATCACTTTTAATTCATTTTTAAATGATATAAAAAGTTACCAAAAATGCACTATTTTGGACTTTGGAATTTTTTTGCGCGCACGCCATTGACCGAGCGGTTTAATTAATTATATATTTTTATAATTCGGACATTTCCGCACGCGGTGATACCACATATGTTTATTTTTATTTACACTGTGTTTTTTTTTTTTATTGGAAAAGGGGGGTGATTCAAACTTTTAATAGGGGAGGAGTTAAATGATATTTATTCACTTTTTTTCTCACTTTTTTTTTGCAGTGTTATAGGTCCCATAGGGACCTATAACACTGCACACACTGATCTTCATCATTGATCACTGGTTTCTCATAAGAAACCAGTGATCAACGATTCTGCCGGATGACTGCTCATGCCTGGATCTGAGCAGTCATTCGGCGATCGGACAGCGAGGAGGCAGGTAGGGGCCCTCCCGCTGTCCTGTCAGCTGTTCGGGATGCCGCGATTAGCAGCGGCTATCCCGAACAGCCCGACTGAGCTAGCCGGGAACTTTCACTTTCACTTTTAGCCGCGCGGCTCAGCTCTGAGCGCACGGCTAAAGGGTTAATAGCGCGCGGCGCCGCGATCGGCGCTGCGCGCTATTAGAGGCGGGTCCCGGCTTCACTATGACGCCGGGCCCACCGTGATATGACGCGGGGTTACTGTGTAACCCCGCGTTATATCAGAAGAGCAGGACCAAGGACGTACCGGTACGTCCTTGGTCCTTAAGGGGTTAATGTGTATTCGCCGTATAAGACACACCAACTTTTCCCCCCCAGTTTTGGGGAAGAAAAAGTGCGTCTTATGCGGCGAAAAATACGGTAACTGGTTTCAACTACGCATTGTGCAACATATTCATTCATCAGAAAATGATTGATTGCTGCCTCTGTATTGTGCACTTTAGACAGTTTTGTATTGTAGCTATGATTTTTTCTTTTCAAATTATTTTAAGTGAACATTGAACAGTTCATAACTGATAAATCGAATTCTTCTTTCCTTCTGGTATTCATAATAGCACAGAGGACAATGCAAAGGCTGCTATTCAAGGACACGAGTCGGGACTAAGCTCAATCTAAAAACAAGGATGATAATAATAATTTCCAAGCTGGCTGTAAAAACACCCCCACAATGTCATCTGAAATTTAAAGTTACAAAAACAGACATATACAGTGACCCCCCCCCCCCCCCCGACCTACGATGGCCCCGACATACGATCATTTCAACATACGATGGCCTCTCAGAGGCAGCATCAACATACGATGCTTTTGTATGTCGGGGCCATCGCATAAACGGCTATCCGGCAGCGCAGACTGCTTCAGCTGCCCCCGGATAGCCGTTTACGGTGCCCCGTGTGGTCCGCTGACAATCACTTACCTGTCCTTGGGGCTCCGGCGCGTCCTCTTCGGGATCCCCTGCATCGTCGGCGCTCTCCATCGTCGTCATCATGTCGCTGCGCACGCCGTCCCGTCATCCAATAGGAGCGGCGTACGTAGCGACGTGATGGCGGCAACTGAGAGTGAGGATGCCGGGGAAGCAGAGGCCTTGCCGGAGCATTGGGGACACCTCGGGGACGCGGCAACAGCGATGGAAGGCGACATCCAGGGCAGCGGTGACGAGCGGTGACGGTCCGGAGCGGCGGGGACACGTGAGTATAACCTCCAATAACAGTGGTCTTCAACCTGCAGACCTCCAGATGTTGCAAAACTACAACTCCCAGCATGCCCGGACAGCCGTTGGCTGTCCGGGCATGCTGGGTGTTGTAGTTTTGCAACATCTGGAGGTCCGCAGGTTGGAGACCACTGTCCTATACTTTACATTGCACGGATCCCTCAACATACGATGGTTTCAACAAACGATGGTCCATTTGGAACGGATTACCATGGTATGTTGAGGGACCACTGTAAATTGTAGAGTTTTTATCTCATATGAATGGCAAAAAATGAATCCAATAGCTCCATGGTCTTCTTACAGCATTATTGTAATTTAAATAAACAATTGTCAAGTCGCACAGATATGTAAAAGTTTAGCTTTGTCGGGGTCACAGTGCTGGTGATTTTATGAAGACTTAAAGGGGTACTCCGGCCCTAAGACATCTTATCCCCTACCCAAACGATAGGGGATAAGTTATCTGATTGCGATGGTCCCGCCACTGGGGACCCCTGCAATCTCACATGCAGCACCCACCTGTGATTGCTGCACAGAGTGACGATCGCTCCGTGTCTGAAGGGTCACGACTACGGGGCCGGAGTATCAGGTAAGGGATCTCCCCGTCTGATGAAACACATACATGAGGTCCACGATAGCCATATAGAAGATATGTCATTTATGGGCTCAGTACACATTAGTGCAATTCCTACCGGGGAAGCAATGTACTGTGGTCCCTCAAGTTACAATATCATTGGTTCCAGGATGACCATTGTATGTTGAAACCATTGTATGTTGAGACCAGAACTCTATGGAAACCTGGTAATTGGTTCTAAAGGCACCAAAATGTCATCCAAAAATAGGAAAAAGTGAGAATTGAAGAAAAATAAGTAGATAACTAATACAGATAAAGCAAATCCTTACATATAAAAGTAAGAAAGATCTGCTGGGAGCTGTAAATCACTGTCTATGTCAGTGTTTCCCAAGCAGGGAGCCTCCAGCTGTTGCAAAACTACAACTCCCAGCATGCCCGGACAGCCAAAGGCTGTCCGGGCATGCTGGGAGTTGTAGTTTTGCAACAGCTGGGGGCACCCTGCTTGGGAAACACTGGTCTATGTAGAGGACAGAAGCTTCTTCGGGGTCCTGTACAGTACACAGTGTCCTAAAAAAAGTAATGGAGTCGCCCTCACCTGGTGTCCAAAGGAGCAGCTAACCCTGGCACAGGTAAAGTGTACAGAACATGTAATACCTCCCTGTACTGTAGGGGGCGCTACCAGACACCAGTCAGTGCATACGCTTCAGTAATACAGGTGTTTTACCAGTGAATGCCCATTCTGATTGCTCGGTTCTTCCAGCCATTGACAGGTTTCACAGATCTGGACTGTCCGTAGCATTGTATGTTGAGTCTGGTTTCAACTTACAATGGTCCAGAAAAGACCATTGTATGTTGAAACTATTATATGTTGAGGCCATTGTAAGTTGAGGGATCACTGTATTAACAAGTCTCATGGCCATTATACATTTATCACACATAAGCAAATCAGCTTTTTTCCTCTGTTCTGTTTTCCATTTTGAGATTTTGCTCATGTAAGCAAAATCTGTAACCTAGGGTGGAGCTGGAGTAAATGTACGGCATTTTTTTTTTTTTTTTTTTTTATGGTGTGCAACTTTTTTTGCACACATTATAAATCTCTGACCACTGCAAGTAGAGCTGGGCGAATTTTTTTTATATATTGGATTTGGCCTCATATAGTGGATATGGAGAGCCTCAATAGGGGTGTAGAACACTTTGCCTTGCTGTGACACGCATAGGGAGTGTGCAATGACAGAGTACCAATGTGTGTGTATATACCCCTGCTTTTACACTAACAGGCCACTATACGCTTGAAACAGAAAACATGTACAACAGCGGAGTGCGTCTATATTTTACCTTTTATAGAGCAATACGCCCCTTTACGTCTGCAACAGAAACTTGCGGAACGCTCAATGTGTGTATATATATATATATATATATATATATATATATATATATATATCCTTGCCTTTACACTAACAGGCCACCATACGCTTGAAACAGAAAACAAGTACAACAGCAGAGTGCGTATATATTTCACTTTTTTTTTGGAGTAATACGCCCTAGTACGGTTGCACCAGAAATAAGTGGCAATCTAGTGCGTAAATCTTTTAGTTCTCTTACACTTACTGACCCCTTTTAGCTTTAACCAAAAAAAAACTTAGAACTGCGGAGTGCGTATATATTTACCTTTTTTTTTTTTTTTTAACTGAGTAATACGCCCCTGTACAGTTGCACCAGAAATAAGTGTAACAATTTAGTGCGGAAGTCTTTTATGCTTTTACACTTACTGCCTCCTATTAACTTTAACCAGAAAAAAAAAAAAAAAAAAAAAACGTAGAACTGCGGAGTGCGTATATTTTTCACTTTTTTTTTTTTTTTTTACCGCAATACACCCCAGTATGTTTTCAACAGAAAAAAGTGTACTCTCTCTCTCTCTCTGAACCGCCCCTTCCTGCACTATGGTTGCTTGCAGTCTTTGAATGGGGAGTGCTTCCGGTGATAATCTCAATTGGCAAACTATGAAACGACTTCTAAACTCTCCCAGCCTGCCTGCAGTGATGCGGGCTTGAAGTCAATGGATTTCCCCTGTGCTGATCTGTATTGTCAGTAACACTGATTAGTGACCACACAGTGTCTGCTTTCTCTCAAGCCAGAATGAATGCAGGCTTGAGGTGAATGGATTTGCCAGTGTAAAGATCTGTGTTGTCAGTAACGGTGATTAGTGCGCGCACATACAGTCATTGCTCTCTCAGCAAAATGTCCGGGAAATGCCCGTCTTTGGCAATGGCTGCTGAATATATAGGGCTGTGACATCGCAGGGTTGGCTGGGTGCTGATAGGCTGCTGATTTTTCATGGGATTCAGAACTAATTCGACTTCGTCAGCTTCGATTCGTCCATCTCTAACTGCAAGTCATTTTTGAAAATGTGCTTACATAAGCTAAACAGAAAAGTGCCTAGTTGCATGTGAGACATTCGAGAGACAAATATAAGCAAAAATCTACAAAATGCTTTTATAAATGTTCCCCATTGAGTTTTATATACATAGATAAAATTCATAATAATTAATAAGGGATAATGTAGGAATGATAAAAAAAAATAAAAATAAACACACAAATAATGAAATAGGATTGTGTCATGTGAATAGAGTGTTTATCAATGAAATGAAATTAAA
Organism: Hyla sarda; assembly: GCF_029499605.1. NCBI lineage: Eukaryota > Metazoa > Chordata > Amphibia > Anura > Hylidae > Hyla > Hyla sarda. Next base: position 36,543,896 of record NC_079195.1, on the reverse strand, counting down.
TAAACTAAAAACTAGTAGCAAATAAAAGAAAAGTAAATTAAAGATTAATTAAATGTAAAAAGGGCAGACGGCCGCAAAGGTAAGTATACAGAGCACATGGGTCAAACTGCAATAAATATTAACCCCTTAAGGACTGAGCCCTTTTTCACCTTAAGGACTCGGCCATTTTTTGCAATTCTGACCACTGTCACTTTAAACATTAATAACTCTGGAATGCTTTTAGTTATCATTCTGATTCCGAGATAGTTTTTTCGTGACATATTCTACTTTAACTTAGTGGTAAAATTTTGTGGTAACTTGCATCCTTTCTTGGTGAAAAATCCCAAAATTTGATGAAAAATTTGAAAATTTTGCATTTTTCTAACTTTGAAGCTCTCTGCTTGTAAGGAAAATGGATATTCAAAATAATTTTTTTTTTTTTATTCACATATACAATATGTCTACTTTATATTGGCATCATAAAATTGATGAGTTTTTACTTTTGGAAGACATCAGAGGGCTTCAAAGTTCCGCAGCAATTTTCCAATTTTTCACAAAATTTTGAAACTCGCTTTTTTTCAGGGACCAGTTCAGGTTTGAAGTGGATTTGAAGGGTCTTCATATTAGAAATACCCCACAAATGACCCCATTATAAAAACTGCACCCCCGAAAGTATTCAAAATGACATTCAGTAAGCATTTTAACCCTTTAGGTGTTTCACAGGAATAGCAGCAAAGTGAAGGAGAAAATACACAATCTTCATTTTTTACACTCGCTTGTTCTTGTAGACCCAATTTTTGAATTTTTGCAAGGGGTAAAAAGGAGAACATTTTTACTTGTATTTGAAACCCAATTTCTCTCGAGTAAGCACATACCTCATATTTCTATGTTAATTGTTCAGCGGGCGCAGTAGAGGGCTCAGAAGGGAAGGAGCGTCAAATGGTTTTTGGGGGGCATGTCACCTTTAGGAAGCCCCTATGGTGCCAGAACTGCAAAAAACCCCACATGGCATACCATTTTGGAAACTAGACCCCTCGGGGAACGTAACAAGGGGTAATGTGAACCTTAATACCCCACAGGTGATTCACGACTTTTGCATATGTAAAAAAAAAAAAAAATTTTTTTACCTAAAATGCTTGGTTTCCCTAAAGTTTTACATTTTTAAAAAGGGTAATAGCAGAAAATACACCCCAAAATTTGAAGCCCAATTTCTCCCGATTCAGAAAACACCCCATATGGGGGTGAAAAGTGCTCTGCTGGCGCACTACAGGTCTCAGAAGAGAAGGAGTCACATTTGGCTTTTTGAAAGCAAATTTTGCTCTGGGGGCATGCCGCATTTAGGAAGCCCCTACGGTGCCAGGACCGCAAAAAATTCCCACATGGCATACCATTTTGGAAACTAGACCCCTCGGGGAATGTAACAAGGGGTTAAGTGAACCTTAATACCCCACAGGCGTTTCACGACTATTGCATATGTAAAAAAAAAAAAAAAATTTTTACCTAAAATGCTTCTTTTCCCAAAAACTTTACATTTTTAAAAAGGGTAAAAGCAGAAAATACCCCCCAAAATTTGAAGCCCAATTTCTCCCGAGTACGGCGATACCCCATATGTGACCCTTAACTGTTGCCTTGAAATACGACAGGGCTCCAAAGTGAGAGCGCCATGCGCATTTGAGGCCTAAATTAGGGATTGCATAGGGGTGGACATAGGGGTATTCTACGCCAGTGATTCCCAAACAGGGGGCCTCCAGCTGTTGCAAAACTCCCAGCATGCCTGGACAGTCAACGGCTGTCCGACAATACTGGGAGTTGTTGTTTTGCAACAGCTGGAGGCTCCGTTTTGGAAACCATGGCGTACCAGATGTTTTTCATTTTTATTGGGGAGGGGAGGGGGGCTGTGTAGGGGTATGTGTATATGTAGTGTTTTTTACTGTTTATTTTATTTTTTGTGTTAGTGTAGTGTAGTGTTTTTAGGGTACAGTCGCACGGGCGGGGGTTCACAGTAGTTTCTCGCTGGCAGTTTGAGCTGTTGCAGAAAATTTGCTGCAGCTCAAACTTGCAGCCCGATACATACTGTAAGCCTCCGCCCATGTGAGTGTACCCTGTACGTTCACATTGGGGGGGACATCCAGCTGTTGCAAAACTACAACTCCCAGCATGCGCTGACAGACTGTACATGCTGAGAGTTTTAGTTTTGCAACAGCTGTAGGCACACTGGTTATGTATCACGGAGTTTGTGACCTTACTCAGTGTTTCAAAACCAGTGTGCCTCCAGCTGTTGCAAAACTACAACTCCCAGCATGTACGGTGCATGGTGTAAGGTGACTGCTGGGAGTTGTAGTTTGCAACTGCTGGAGGTACACCGGTCGTGAAACACTGAGTTAGGTAAAAAAAACAACTCTAAGTTTCACAACCAGTGTGCCTTCAGCTGTTGCAAAACTACAACTCTCAGCAGTCACCGACAGCAAACGGGCATGCTGGGAGTTGTAGTTATGCAACCAGCAGATGCACCACTACAACTCCCAGCATGCACTTTAGCTGTTTGTGCAAGCTGGGAGTTGTAGTTATACAACAGCTGAAGGTTTACTTTTCCATAGAAATAATGTGCCTCCAGCTGTTGCAAAACCATAAGTCCCAGCATGCCCATAAGGGAATGCTGGGAGTTGTGGTGGTCTGCCTCCTGCTGTTGCATAACTACAGCTCCCAGCATGCCCTTTTTGCATGCTGGGAGCTGTTGCTAAGCAACAGCAGGAGGCTGTAACTCACCTCCTGCTGTTGCTTCATCGCTGGACTGTCCCTCGCCGCCGCCGTCGCTCCTGGGGCCCCGATCCCAACATGGACGCCGGGGATCGGGGTCCCCAGCACCCGGGGTCGTCTTCCCGCACCCGCTCACGCCCTCCGGAAGAGGGGCGGAGCGGGTGCGGGAGTGACGTCCGCAGCAGGCGCCCTGATTGGTCGGCCGGTAATCCGGCCGACGAATCAGGGCGATCGTGAGGTGGCACCAGTGTCACCTCACCCCTGCAGGCTCTGGCTGTTCGGGGCCGTCAGAGACGGCCCCGAACAGCCAGTAATTCCGGGTCACCGGGTCACTGGAGACCCGATTGACCCGGAATCGCCGCAGATCGCTGGACTGAATTGTCCAGCGATCTGCGGCGATCGCCGACATGGGGGGGCATAATGACCCCCCTGGGCGATATGCCGGGATGCCTGCTGAACGATTTCAGCAGGCATCCGGCTCCGGTCCCCAACCGGCTAGCGGTGGGGGCCGGAATTCCCACGGGCGTATGGATACGCCCTGCGTCCTTAAGGACTCGGGATGCAGGGCGTATCCATACGCCCTGCGTCCTTAAGAGGTTAAAAATGTCAAAGGTGCAACAAAGCCTGAGCAAAAAGATACCAGACCTACAGGAATACTGTGAAACTCACTATAATGGGGGGAAATGCAATAAATAAACAATCCAAAGGGCAAAGTGTGGTGCAAAAGTAATTATTAAAAGGTCAAAAGATTAAAATACAAAAACTGAGAAGACACTGTGAAGTACAGCGATATACACGGCAGGCCTGGAGTAATATTTTTTTTAAAGATGTTTTTATGTACTTGATGTACCGTATATACTCGAGTATAAGCCGAGTTTTTCAGCACGATTTTTCGTGCTGAAAACACCCCCCTCGGCTTATACTCGAGTGAACTCTCCGCCCTCAGTGGTCTTCAACCTGCGGACCTCCAGATGTTTCAAAACTACAACTCCCAGCAAGCCTGGACAGCCATCGGCTGTCCGGGCTTGCTGGGAGTTGTAGTTTTGAAACCTCTGGAGGTCTGCAGGTTGAAGACCACTGCGGCCTTCGACATCATCCAGCCCCCTCTCACCCCTTTAGTTCTGTACTCACCTCCGCTCGGTGCTGGTCCGGTGCTGCAGGACTGTCCGGTGAGGAGGTCGTCCGGTGGGATAGTGGTTCCGGGCTGCCATCTTCACCGGGGAGGCCTCTTCTTCTCCGCGCTTCGGGCCCGGCCCTGGAATAGTCACGTTGCCTTGACGATGACGCAGAGGTACGTTCATTACCAATGTCCCTCTGCGTCATAGTCAAGGCAAAGCCTCTATTCTGGGCCCGAAGCGCGGAGAAGAGGCCTCCCCGGTGAAGATGGCAGCCCGGAACCACTATCTAACCGGACGACCTCCTCACCGGACAGTCCTGCAGCACCGGACCAGCGCCGAGCGGAGGTGAGTACAGAACTAAGGGGGGTGAGAGGGGGGTGGATGATGTCGAAGGCCGCAGTGGTCTTCAACCTGCGGACCTCCAGAGGTTTCAAAACTACAACTCCCAGCAAGCTGGGAGTTGTAGTTTTGAAACCTCTGGAGGTCCGCAGGTTGAAGACCACTGTATCAGACATTGACAAGCGGTGATGATGATGAAATGTGGTGATGATGACAAGGGGATGATGAAGGGGGGGGGGGTGGGATTATGACAGGGGGATGATGAAGGGGGGGTGGGATGATGACAAGGGGATGATGAAGGGGGGTGGGGATGATGACAAGGGGATGATGAAGGGGGGTGGGGATGATGACAAGGGGATGATGAAGGGGGGTGGGGATGATGACAAGGGGATGATGAAGGGGGGGTGGGGATGATGACAAGGGGATGATGAAGGGGGGGGTGTGGGATGATGACAAGGGGATGATGAAGGGGGGGTGTGGGATGATGACAAGGGGATGATGACAGGCGGTGATGATGAAGGGGGGATGATGACAGGCGGTGATGATGAAGGGGGGATGATGAAGGGGGGATGATGAAGGGGTGATGATGACAGGGTGATGATGACGGGGGTCTGGATGATGACAGGGGGGGGGGATGATGTATTTCCCACCCTAGGCTTATACTCGAGTCAATAACTTTTCCTGGGATTTTGGGGTGAAATTAGGGGCCTCGGCTTATATTCGGGTCGGCTTATACTCGAGTATATACGGTATATATCAATAAATATAAATAAATATATAAAGATACCTGGAGATGGTTTAGAACCCTGTGCTGTCACCGTAAGCTGTACAAGGAGGTGCGCGCCGGCCGCAGTGTCTTCAGTGTGTTTTGCATTCACAACCTGTGGTGCAAAGTGTTTATTTGAGAGTTTCTATTTGCGTTAGAGAATACAAGAATTTGATTGTTTCTTGTCTGAAGAGAGAACCACAAGGTAAGTCTCAGCCTCTTCTATTCATACATACACAGAGCATTTTGTTTGTTTGTAATTTTTTTATTTATTTTTTGCTAAAAGAAACAACAAAAGTTATATTCCTCATAGCATTTGTCACGATGCCGGCTGGCAGGTAGTGGATCCTCTGTGCCAGAGAGGGATGGCGAGGACCGCGCTAGTGGACCGGTTCTAAGCCACTACAGGTTTTCACCAGAGCCCGCCGCAAAGCGGGATGGTCTTGCTGCGGCGGTAGTGACCAGGTCGTATCCACTAGCAACGGCTCACCTCTCTGGCTGCTGAAGATAGGCGAGGTACAAGGGAGTAGGCAGAAGCAAGGTCGGACGTAGCAGAAGGTCGGGGGCAGGCGGCAAGATTCGTAGTCAGGGGAGATAGCAGGAGTTCTGGTACACTGGCTTTAAACACACAAAACGCTTTCACTAGGCACAAGGGCAACAAGATCCGGCAAGGGAGTGCAAGGGAGGAGACTAGATATGGCCAGGAAACAGGTGGGAGCCAATTAAGCTAATTGGGCCAGGCACCAATCATTGGTGCACTGGCCCTTTAAATCTCAGGGAGCTGGCGCGCGCGCGCCCTAGAGAGCGGAGCCGCGCGTGCCAGCACATGACAGCAGGAGACGGGAACGGGTAAGTGACCTGGGATGCGATTCGCGAGCGGGCGCGTCCCGCTGTGCGAATCGCATCCCCAACGGCCATGACAGGACAGCGCTCCCGGTCAGCGGGACCGACCGGGGCGCTGCGGAGAGAGAGACGCCGTACGCGCTCCGGGGAGGAGCGGGGACCCGGAGCGCTAGGCGTAACAGTACCCCCCCCCCCTTAGGTCTCCCCTTCTCTTTGTCTGGTAACTGCCTCCCCTGGGATGAGGACACCGGGAAAGGATGGAGGGATTCCTCAACAGCAGGCGGAACAGCAGGAGTAGGGAAGGGGAGGGAGGGCAGAGGGCGAGACTTGGCACGGGGCAGTGTGACACCAGGACGAGGGCCATGAGGGGACACAGAGGTTTGCCTGATGGGACTGGGAGGGGGGGAGAGGTATTTCTTGTGGCAGGCAGAGTCCTTAATGACCTTAGGGGGACCGGATACAGGAGGAACCACAGGGTCACGGCAGGGAGTACTGGGGACCGGTTGAAGGCAGTCCTTGGAACAAGAGGGACCCCAACTCTTGATCTCCCCAGTGGACCAATCCAGGGTTGGAGAATGGTGTTGAAGCCAGGGTAGTCCAAGGAGAACTTCAGAAGTGCAATTAGGAAGGACAAAAAATACAATTTCCTCGTGATGAGGTCCGATGCACATTAGGAGGGGCTCCGTGCGATAACGCACGGTGCAGTCCAATCTGGCTCCGTTGACCGCGGAAATGTGGAGTGGCTTGACAAGACGGGTCACCGGAATGCGGAATTTATTCACTAAGGATTCCCGAATAAAATTCCCAGAAGCTCCAGAGTCCAGGCAGGCCACGGCTGAGAGGGGAGAGCTGGCTGACGTAGAAATCCGAACAGGCACCGTGAGACGTGGAGAAGTCGACTTAGCATCAAGAGACGCCACACCCACGAGAGCTGGGTGCGAGCGTGCGTTTCCCAGACGTGGAGGACGGATTGGGCACTCCACCAAAAAATGTTCAGTACTGGCACAGTACAGACAAAGATTCTCTTCCTTACGGCGATTCCTCTCTTCCAGGGTCAGGCGAGACCGATCCACTTGCATGGCCTCCTCGGCGGGAGGCCTAGGCGTAGATTGCAGTGGAGACTGTGGGAGAGGTGTCCAGAGATCTAAGTCTTTTTCCTGGCGGAGCTCTTGATGCCTCTCAGAAAAACGCATGTCAATGCGAGTGGCTAGATGAATGAGTTCATGCAGGTTAGCAGGAGTCTCTCGTGCGGCCAGAACATCTTTAATGTTGCTGGATAGGCCTTTTTTAAAGGTCGCGCAGAGAGCCTCATTATTCCAGGAAAGTTCAGAAGCAAGGGTACGGAATTGTATGGCGTACTCGCCAACGGAAGAATTACCCTGGACCAGGTTCAGCAGGGCAGTCTCAGCAGAAGAGGCTCGGGCAGGTTCCTCAAAGACACTTCGAATTTCCGAGAAGAAGGAGTGTACAGAGGCGGTGACGGGGTCATTGCGGTCCCAGAGCGGTGTGGCCCATGACAGGGCTTTTCCAGACAGAAGGCTGACTACGAAAGCCACCTTAGACCTTTCAGTGGGAAACTGGTCCGACATCATCTCCAAGTGCAATGAACATTGCGAAAGAAAGCCACGGCAAAACTTAGAGTCCCCATTAAATTTGTCCGGCAAGGACAGGCGGAGGCTAGGAGTGGCCACTCGCTGCGGAGGAGGTGCAGGAGCTGGCGGAGGAGATGATTGCTGATGAAGTTGTGACTGAAGTTGGTGCACAATGGTGGACACTTCCGGCAGCTGGTGGGTTAGATGGGCGATCTGTCGGGCTTGCTGGGCGACCACCGTGGTGATATCAGAGGCAACTGGCAGGGGAACCTCAGCGGGATCCATGGCCGGATCTACTGTCACGATGCCGGCTGGCAGGTAGTGGATCCTCTGTGCCAGAGAGGGATGGCGAGGACCGCGCTAGTGGACCGGTTCTAAGCCACTACAGGTTTTCACCAGAGCCCGCCGCAAAGCGGGATGGTCTTGCTGCGGCGGTAGTGACCAGGTCGTATCCACTAGCAACGGCTCACCTCTCTGGCTGCTGAAGATAGGCGAGGTACAAGGGAGTAGGCAGAAGCAAGGTCGGACGTAGCAGAAGGTCGGGGGCAGGCGGCAAGATTCGTAGTCAGGGGAGATAGCAGGAGTTCTGGTACACTGGCTTTAAACACACAAAACGCTTTCACTAGGCACAAGGGCAACAAGATCCGGCAAGGGAGTGCAAGGGAGGAGACTAGATATGGCCAGGAAACAGGTGGGAGCCAATTAAGCTAATTGGGCCAGGCACCAATCATTGGTGCACTGGCCCTTTAAATCTCAGGGAGCTGGCGCGCGCGCGCCCTAGAGAGCGGAGCCGCGCGCGCCAGCACATGACAGCAGGAGACGGGAACGGGTAAGTGACCTGGGATGCGATTCGCGAGCGGGCGCGTCCCGCTGTGCGAATCGCATCCCCAACGGCCATGACAGGACAGCGCTCCCGGTCAGCGGGACCGACCGGGGCGCTGCGGAGAGAGAGACGCCGTATGCGCTCCGGGGAGGAGCGGGGACCCGGAGCGCTAGGCGTAACAGCATTGTGATAATATTTGGCTTAGGCATTACAAAAATGAAACGCACAGATAGTATCATGACCAGAGCTTTTTCTTGCAAAAGTGCTAAAATGCAATTACACCCAAAAAAGCCCCCAAGAAAATGAGTCCTAATTCATAAAGTTCTAAAAGATATAAGTCTATGTGAAAGATTTGGTGGTGTAGTAAAAGAATGACAGAAAGATTAGGGCAGAGATATAATAGTATATAATAGAATTCTGTGTGTACTAACAATAGAAATACTCCGGGTACTCCGAAAGGGAAATAATTTTTCAAATCAACTAGTGGCAGAAAGTCATATAGGGTACGGATAGATCCCAATGAGGTGGGGTAGGTTCATTATTAGTAAATGTATATAGCGGGATAGCCCAATTGTATCTACAGTATGAACTTACTATTGGCCAGTGAACATACAGCCAAGCTCAGGGGTGGACACAGACAACAGAGGGCCCCTGTGCAAAGAATGTGCCTGGGCCCCCCCCCCCCCCCCCAAAAAAAAAGTAATATGCCATAAAATTGCACTGCAACTCACATTAATCTGCATTAGGTAGGCAGCAGTTCCCCCACATTAGGTAGCATAGTTTCCTCACATTATGTAGCATATATTCCCCACATTAGGTAGCATTGCATAATTTCCCCACATTAGGTAGCGTAGCATATATTCCCCACATTAGGTAGCATAGCATATATTCCCCACATTAGGTAGCATAGATTCCCCACATAAGGTAGTGTAGGATAACCCCAACAAACAAACACACACACACTCTCACTCACCCACACACTCTTACCTTGCCTGCACTACTTACATCTGCCTGAGAGGACTTCCTGGCAGAGGTGCGCGCTATAAGTGACGTTATCGAACGCTCTGCGCTGGACGTCAGCGTCCAGGTGCTTGCGATGACGTCACTCACCGCACGAACCTCAGCCAGGAAGTCCCCATGGGCAGATGTAAGTAGCAGTTTAGTGACTGGGCAAGACTGGTTTCCCTGTCATATGTGCACTGGCAGGGCTGCCATCAGAAATTTCGGGGCCCCTTACACAACTCAAGGCCTGAGACCCCCACCGATCACCTTGGTTGAAGTGGTTCTCCAGCTGTTTGAAAGCTAAAACTCCCATCATGTCTGAAGAGCCTCTGGCAATGGGAGTTGTAGTTTTGTAACAGCTGAAGAGAGACAGATTGGACACAGTTTTACCCATCATCACTGTAGAACTTACAAGTGACTACAGCTCTGATGGGACAGTCATAAGAACACACAATGATGTCAGTGACCTGAGTGACGTCTTCTGACTTTAGTGACATCTTCTCTGTTATCTTTTCTTCTTCATCTCGTCCAGAGACCAGGTCTTCCTCCAGCTCCATCTTCTCTGCAGAGTCTGACATCCGGACATCATTGGCTCCTCACTTTGTCAGCAGATCCTCATCCTCTGCATGAAGACAATAATCATTATAACCTTGCCAGAAAGTGTAACCTAAATAAAATACTACCCCACACTGTACCCTGAATATAATACTGCCCCACACTGTACCCTGAATATAATCCTGCCACACACTGTACCCTGAATATAATCCTGCCTCACACTGTACCCTGAATATAATCCTGCCACACACTGTACCCTGAATATAATCCTGCCACACACTGTACCATGAATAGAATACTGCCATACACTGTACCCACTAAATATAATACTGCTATTCACTGTACCTACTAAATATAATACTGCCCTACACTGTACCCTAAATATAATACTGCCAGACACTGTAACCTGAATATAATACTGCTGTACACTGTACCCACTAAATATAATACTGCTATACACTGTATCCACTAAATATAATCCTGCCACACACTGTAACCTGAATATAATACTGCCACACACTGTACCCTGAATATAATACTGCTATACACTGTACCCTGAATATAATAATGCTATACACTTTACCCTGAATATAATACTGCTATACACTGTGCCCACTAAATATAATCCTGCCACACACCGTACCCTGAATATAATACTGCTATACACTGTACCCTGAATATAATACTGCTATACACTGTGCCCTGAATATAATACTGCTATACACTGTGCCCACTAAATATAATCCTGCCACACACTGTACCCTGAATATAATACTGCTATACACTGTACCCACTAAATATAATCCTGCCACACACTATACCCACTAAATATAATACCTCTTATCCTCTGTGTCCTCATCATTCCTCATCACCCCCATAACCCCTGCCAAACCTCTCCTCAACACTATTATAACCACCCCCGCACCTCTCCTCATTGCTACTATAACCCCCTGCACCTCTCCTCATCACTACAATAACCCCCACACACCTCTCCTCATCACTACTATAACCCCCCCGCACCTCTCCTCATCACTACTATAACCCCCCCAGGCACCTCTCATCACTACTATAACCCCCCCACACCTCTCTTCATCACTACTATAACCCCCCACACCTCTCCTCATCACTATTATAACCCCCCGCACCTCTCCTTATCACTACTATAACCCCCCCACACCTCTCCTCATCACTACTATAACCCCCGCACCTCTCCTCATCACTACTATAACCCCCCGCACCTCTCCTCATCACTACTATAACCCCCCACACCTCTCCTCATCACTACTATAACCCCCCCACACCTCTCCTCATCACTACTATAATCCCCCTGCACCTCTCCTCATCACTACTATAACCCCCCCTGCATCTCTCACCACCCCCATAACACCCCCCTGCACCTCTCTTCACCCCCATAACACCCTCCTGCACCTCTTATCACCCCCATAACCCCCCTGCACCTCTCATCACCCCATAACACCCCCCTCTCATCACCCCCATAACACCCCCTGCACCTCTCATCACCCCCATAACACCCCCTGCACCTCTCATCACTCCCATAACCCCCCTGCATCTCTCATCACCCCCATAACCCCCCTGCATCTCTCATCACTCCCATAACCCCCCCTGCATCTCTCATCACCCCCATAACCCCCCTCTCATCACCCCCATAACCCCCCTGCATCTCTCATCACCCCCATAACTCCCCCTGCATCTCTCATCACCCCCATAACCCCCCTGCATCTCTCATCACCCCCATAACCCCCCCTCTCATCACCCCCATAACACCCCCCTGCACCTCTCATCACCCCCATAACCCCCCTGCACCTCTCATCACCCCCATAACCTCCCCATGCACCTCTCATCACCCCCATAACACCCCCCTGCACCTCTCATCACCCCCATAACACCCCCCTGCACCTCTCATCACCCCCATAACCCCCCTGCACCTCTCATCACCCCCATAACCTCCCCATGCACCTCTCATCACCCCCATAACCTCCCCATGCACCTCTCATCACCCCCATAACACCCCCCTGCACCTCTCATTACCCCCCATAACCCCCCTCTCATCACCCCCATAACCTCCCCATGCACCTCTCATCACCCCCATAACCTCCCCATGCACCTCTCATCACCCCCATAACACCCCCCTGCACCTCTCATTACCCCCCATAACCCCCCTCTCATCACCCCTATAACACCCCCCCAAGCACCTGTTCCCCTGCACCTCTCATCACCATTGTAGTCTGCAAACAACATAGCCCCCATCCAACCCCCCCCCCCCCCCCGTTCACTTACCCTGCCGGGGTTCGGTGCAGCTGCTGCTCCTGTCACAGTGTTCCACTGCACGGGGAGGATCCGTCGGGAGGCTGCTGGACTGGAGATCGCGCCGGGACAGGTCAGGTGACTGGAGTAGACGTGCGTGCCTGCACGGGGCACGTCGACTCCCATCAGCCCCCGGCCTGTCCGGCCCTGCCGTACTTCTTAAGGAGAAATAAAGACAAAAAAGACAACCGGGAGGCAGCGCCTCGTGTATTACCCTTGGCAGGTGAGGGAACCAAAAAGTATGCTGAATGTACACCCAGGACTTAAGTCAGGGTGGCCGCTCACCTTAAAGTAGAAGAATTGCGCATATCACCCCTTGATTGGGGTACCAGATAGAGTTGGATGAGCTGCCGAGCCTGATGGTCACAGGAACGTGTCAACGCCCTGTAGAAACTGGAATACTTGTGAGAAAAAAGACCAATGGATCCAGGCGCTGCTCTATCCAGGTATACACAGGATGCAGGTAAGTGTTCTTAATCAAGCAATTTTATTGAACACAAAACAACAAAAGGATCATGACGCGTTTCGGGGTAAATTCCCCTTCCTCAGATGTACTTCTTAAGGGGCCCGCGCCCTAGAAAGAGCGGGCCTCATAGTCCTGCGGCCCCCCCAGACTATGAGGCCCGGTCATAGTTCTGACAGTTACCCAGCCAGGAGTCAGTGAGTGACAGTCGCAGTCACTCACTGACTAGCCGGAAAAAAAAAAGTACATGTGTATGGGTTTACCCCCTGATGGTGGCCCTGTGCACTGGGTCCGATGGTAGGACCGGCCCAGCGTGTGAGGGCGGGCCCCCTCACACGCTGGGCCCCTGTGCAGCTGAACCTGCTGCACAGGCGATATGTCCGCCCCTGGCCAAGCTCTTATAATCCGCCATTACTAGGACCGGACAGGTTCAGGGTTATCAGATATTACTGGGACCGGACAGGTTCAGGGTTATCAGATATTACTTGGACCGGACAGGTTCAGGGTTATCAGATATTACTAGGACCGGACAGGTTCAGGGTTATCAGATATTTACTAGGACCGGACAGGTTCAGGGTTATCAGATATTACTAGGACTGGAAAGGTTCAGGGTTATCAGATATTACTAGGACTGGACAGGTTCAGGGTTATCAGACTACATGGTCTGCGGCAAGGGAGACGCTCCGTCGCCGAATACACCGCCGAGTTTCGCCGTTGGGTCATGGACACCACCTGGAACCCAGCAGCACAGAGAAGCCAATTCCGGCGAGGCCTGTCCGAATTAATAAAGGACGAACTCGCCAGAGTTGAGTCCCCGGACGATCTGGATGACTTCATTCAGTTATGCATCCGAATGGATCAAAGACTCTCCGAGAGGAAGGAAGAAAGAAAGACTCTGGTCCTCGGACCACAGACCCACTTACTCCTTCTCTTCCACCGCCCAGCGCGACCCCCAGTCAGTAACTGAACCTATGCAGGCCGACGCTCTACGTAGGTCTCTATCCACAGCTGAGAAGGAGAGAAGGCTGGCCGAAAACCTCTGCCTCTACTGTGGGGAGCCAGGTCATTTTGCCATCAAATGTCCTCATAAGATCCGAAAGACTATTGCCGTCACGGAGCTAAAGGAGCAACTACAGACCCCAACTCCGCCTGCAGCCCCCGAAAATAACAACACGGCGGCTCATGGATCCCACTTCATCGTCCCCATCCTCATCGACATTGAGCATTGAGGGGCAACAACTTCCCTGTTCAGCGATGTTAGACCTCGGGGGCGGGAGGCAACTTCATGGATCTAACCTTCACCCGCGAAAAGAACATTCCACTGACAATCAAGGCAGCCCCCGTTGACCTGGAAACCGTTGACGAATCCCCACTCTCCTCGGGGCCGGACACTCACGAGACCACCGAACTACAACTCCTCATATAACCAGATCACTGTGAAAAGATCCACTTCTCTCTGATCGCCTCCCCGAAGTTCCCAGTGACCTTGGGCATCCCATGGTTGGCCACCCACAACCCCTCGGTGGACTGGGAAACCCGTTGCATACAATTCCCGTTCGAGTTCTGCTCGCTAAATTGCTCCCACAAACCCGTCCTTCCACCCGAAGACACCACCATCTCAAAACTATCCGTCAAAAAAAAAAGTGAATGAATATCATTTAACCCCTCCCCTATTAAAAGTTTGAATCACCCCCCCTTTTCCCATAAAAAAAAACACAGTGTAAATAAAAATAAAAATAAACATATATGGTATCACCGCGTGCGGAAATGTCCAAATTATAAAAATATATCATTAATTAAACCGCTCTGTCAATGGCGTGCGCACAAAAAAATTCCAAAGTCCAAAATAGTGCATTTTTGGTCACTTTTTATATCATTTAAAAATGAATAAAAAGCGATCAATAAGTCATTAATGCAAAAATGGTACCGTTAAAAACTTCAGATCATGGCGCAAAAAATGAGCCCTCATACCGTCCCATACACGGAAAAATAAAAAAGTTATAGGGGTCAGAAGATGACAATTTTAAACGTATTAATTTTCCTGCATGTAGTTATGATTTTTTCCAGAAGTACGACAAAATCAAACCGATATAAGTAGGGTATCATTTTAATCGTATGGGCCTACAGAATAAATATAAGGTGTCATTTTTACCGAAAAATGTACTACGTAGAAACGGAAGCCCCCAAAAGTTACAAAACGGCGTTTTTTTTCCAATTTTGTCGCATAATGATTTTTTTTCCGTTTCACCGTAGATTTTTGGCTAAAATTACTGATGTCACTGCAAAGTAGAATTTGTGGTGCAAAAAATAAGCCATCATTTGGATTTTTAGGTGCAAAATTGAAAGCGTTATGATTTTTAAAAGGTAAGGAGGAAAAAAACGAACGTGCAAAAACAGAAAAACCCCTGGTCCTTAAGCTAAAAACCATCAGTGCATCCAGTCCGGTATCTGTCCGGTATCTGTCCGGTCCAGGCATTGCAAAATATCTCTGGTGCAACGAACCCGGCTCCAGCAGCAGCTGACGTCACATGCCGGCAACACGAGGTGAGCTCCTCGTATCCAGCGCACGGTCCCCGTCTCCATCCAGCCAGCGGTGAGGACTTACCATCTCCAGCGCTTGCCAGCGCCAGCGTCCTCCCGGCGTTCTGCGACCATCGGCGCCTGCCAGCGCCATCAGCCAGAAGTGACCGCCACCGCTCCTACTTGGATCTTGCTGGATCACACCGTTACCATCTGGGACCGTTGCACAGAGGATCCAGTGTACTGACACCATCTAGACACTGCGGTAACAACGCCTCCTACCCAGGTTGCCACTACAAGGATCGGTAACATAAATTTGAAACTGTTGCAGACTGTTTAAATATTAAAGAAAAGATACATTTTATTCTGAGCATCCAAAGAGGGAAACAATTACTTCAGCACTTTCAGCTACATTTTTCTTGTCTTGTGCAGTCGGTGTCTGCTTATTAGCGGACGAACACCAGCTGCACATTAGAAATTACATTTATGCCAGTGATATTGTTATAATCTATGCTATTTTAATTTTATGCATAATTATTATTGAATGGTTGCTTTTATTGTATATGTTCTTCTCACATGGGCCCTGTGAGAAGCAACTAATCATAGTATTATTTATATATTATTTTAATAAATTGTTTATATCATTATTATTGAAGCACGATCCAGAGAATCATTTATATAAATACCTATAATTATACTCATTCACTTAGAAGGTCCGGGCAATTTTTTACCATTGGTTCTCCTTTTTGAGCAATTAAGGTATAGTTGCATGCCCTAGTTTGACCTCGGTGTGTATCAATAATTGTGAGCTGCACATACACCCTTTTTTATCTAGATTTGTAAATTACTTCTATTTAAAAATCTTAATCCTTTCAATAATTATCAGCTGCTGAAGTTGAGTTGTTGTTTTCTGTCTGGCAACAGTGCTCTCTGCTGATATCTCTGCTTGTCTCGGGAACTGCAAAGAGTTGAAGAGGTTTGCTATGGGGATTTGCTTCTAAACTGGGCGGTTCCCAAGACACGTGTCATCAAAGAGCACTTAGACAGAAAAGAACAACTCAACTTCAGCAGCTCATGAGTACTGAAAGGATTAAGATTTTTTTAATAGAAGTAATTTACAAATCTGTTTAACTTTCTGGAACCAGTTGATATATAAAAAAAAGTTTTTTCCTGGATACTCCCCCCCTAGACATCTTATCCTCTATCCAAAGGATAGGGGATAAGATGTCTGATCGCGGGGGTCCCGTCGCTGGAGACCCCCGCAATATAGCACGCAGCACCCGCCTGTATCTTCTTCCGGCAGCGCTGGAGGTTCTGGCTCCCGACCACGGGAACGGAAGATCGTGACGTCACGACTCCGCCCCTGTGTTACGTCACGCCCCACCCCCTTAATGCAAGTCTATGGGAGGGGGCGTGACAGCTGTCACGCCCCCTCCCATAGGCTTGCATTGAGGGGGCAGAGCGTGATGTCGCACGGGGGCGGGGCTGTGTTGTCACAATGCTCCGGCCCCGTGATCGACAGTAATCAGACCCGGAGCGAACATGCTCCGGGGACTGATTCTAAGGGGGTGCGACGGGCAAGATCACGGGGGTCCCCAGCGGCAGGACACCCGCGATCAGGCATCTTATCCCCTATCCTTTGGATAGGGGATAAGATGTCTAAGCGCCAGAGTACCCCTTTAAGTAAAGAACCTGATGTGAAGGAGATTTAAGTTTCTTTTATACCGCATGCTGCAAGTAGAGATGAGCGAACTTACAGTAAATTCGATCTCGGCAGTTGATGACTTTTCCTGCATAAATTAGTTCAGCTTTCAGGTGCTCCCGTGGGCTGGAAAAGGTGGATACATTCCTAGGAGACTCTTTCCTAGGACTGTATCCACCTTTCCCAGCCCACCGGAGCACCTGAAGGCTGAACTAATTTACGCAGGATAAGTCATCAACTGCCGAGCCAAGAAGTTTGTGACGAATCGAATTTACTGTAAGTTCGCTCATCTCTAGCTGCAAGCGGAACTTATTGGTGTATGTGAATTATTACACTATAAACCCGAGACTACTGAACAGTGCCACCTGCCTGTTTGGGTCGGTTTGCTTGGTTGAAAGACAGTTTGAAGGGTCCCTTACTAATCCCTATGATTTTTTTATTTTGCCATATACGGGGATGTATGAGCGCAATGATCTGTAGTTTTAATCGATACTATTTTAGTCTTGATGGGACATTTTGATGACATTTTATAATTTTTTTTTAAGTGACCAAAAACCTGAACTTTGTTTTTTTTTATTTTTTTATTACGTTTACACCATTGACTGTGTGGTTTACTTAACATTTTATTTTTTTAGGTCAGACATTTATTCGCATGGTGACACCACATATGTTTACCTTTGTTTATATTATTTTATTTAAAACAAAGTGGAAAACAAGTGATTTTCAAATCAACTGGTGCCAGAAAGTTATATAAATTTGTGAATTACTTCTGTATAAAAATCTTAACCCTTCCAGTACTTATCAGCTGCTGTATGCTCCAGAGTTAGTTGTGTAGTTCTTTCCAGTCTGTCCATAGTGCTCTCTGCTGACACCTCTGTCCATCTCAGGAACTGTCTGAAGCATTAGCCAATCCCCATAGCAAACATCTCCTGCTCTGGACAGTTCCTGACACGGACAGAAGTGTCAGCAGAGAGCACTGTGGTCAGACTGGAATGAACTTCACAATTTCCTCTGAAACATACAGCAGCTGATAAGTACTGGAAGGATTACATTTTTTATATAGAAGTAATT
This sequence comes from Hyla sarda, assembly GCF_029499605.1. Lineage (NCBI taxonomy): Eukaryota > Metazoa > Chordata > Amphibia > Anura > Hylidae > Hyla > Hyla sarda. The sequence goes on along the minus strand of NC_079195.1, from coordinate 36,526,041 downwards.
TAAAATCTGTATACCTTTCGGGCACCAGTTGATTTGAAATACTTTTGTTGTCCACCAGAGTACCCCTTTAAGGTATATCTACAGCTGATTTATAGCTTAAGGGCCACAGTTTGGAGACCACTGCTGTGGATGCCATAAATACTCTTTCCTTTGACCATAGCAGGTAAATTCCTCAAAAGGAATGAAAAAAAGATTGTTTGTGAAATTATTGCAAGCGATATGGAGAGCCCCCCGTGGTCTTCTCTTACAGAAATACATTGGGATCAGAAACAATCTATATAATGGACTGATAAATGCATTCTACTGAGCACTAAACTGCAATTATACCCCACAAAGAACAATGTAGTGCACCCGGGTATTCACTCTCCACCCTTCTGAATGCAGCACATGGCAGGGGGGGGGCAGGTATTTATTTTAAAACCACTTCTTCTACATTACATCTACTATTCTACTTATTTGCTGTATTTTCTGGATTAAAAGAGTCCCTCAATGATGAGTTAATTGTCGGTTCTCGTAAAAAAAGGTAGGGGAAAATTGCAACTTTAACCCTTTCTGTGGTTGTCTAATGACATACCCTTTCCATATGCAAATGGCCACCATAAATGCGGGTACCCTGCTCACAACTCTCCTCCAGTAGTCAAAGAAGAGAGGTGCTAAAAAAGAACATTTCAAGGGGATTGAGCCAGTCCATATATTACCAGATTTCCACTGTGGGACTATAGGTACAGTCTGGGTTAGGGGAGTGTGTTGGTGCATGTGGCGCCCATTTCGATCTTTGTTATGGAGCTCCCCTTTCTTCTATGTATGTCACTGGCAAAAATGTGAGTTTCAAGGCTGTAGCTGTATTACAGATTTATGTGTTATAGATCTATGTTATAGTACCTATGTCATGTCAGGTAGGGATCACTGCAGACCTAAGCTCACCCCATACGACTGTCCCTAGCTACTTGGCTGATCCATCCTAAATGGCAACCATCCCGGCACTGGACTAATGCACAGGGCAAGGGAAGAACTACAAAATCATCAGACAATGCGTTAACCAAGGATGAGCCAGAGAGTCAAGACCTACAGGGGAGCACAGTACAAAATCACAACCAGAAACAGATTCAGGACAAGAAATGGTCAAACCAGGAGGGTGGCATAGTACAAAATCAATAGGCAAAAAAAATCAAGAGGTTAGGGACACCTGTGAAGGGTATAAACCTCATTCACTGGTGTTACGCCGAGCGATCCAGGTCCCTGCTCCTCCCCGGAGCGCTCGTGGCGTTCTCCTCTCTGCAGCGCCCTGGTCACACCCGCTGACCGGGAGCGCTGCACTGACACTCACGACGGGGATGCGATTCGCATATCGGGACGCGCCTGCTCGCGAATCGCATCCCAAGCCACTTACCTGTCCCGGTCCCCGGCTGTCACGTTCTGGCGCGCGCGGCTCCGCTCTCTAGGGCGCGCGTGCGCCAGCTCTCTAAGATTTAAAGGGCCAGTGCACCAATGATTGGTGCCTGGCCCAATCAGTCTAATTAGCCTCCACCTGCTCCCTGCTCATATAACCTCACTTCCCCTTCACTGCCTTGCCGGATCTTGTTGCCTTGTGCCAGAGAAAGCGTTTAGTGTATGTCCCAAGCCTGTGTTCCAGACCTTCTGCTGTTGCCCCTGACTACGACCCTTGCTGCCTGCCCTGACCTTCTGCTACGTCCGACCTTGCTCTTGCCTTATCCCTCTCAGCAGTCAGAGAGGTTGAGCCATTACCGGTGGATACGACCTGGTTGCTACCGCCGCAGCAAAACCATCCCACTTTGCGGCGGGCTCTGGTGAATACCAGTAGCAACTCAGAACCGGTCCACCGGTACGGTCCACGCCAATCCCTCTCTGACACAGAGGATCCACCTCCAGCCTGCCGAATCATAACAACTGGTATTTGGAGACATCAGAAGTCCCTCTTGCTTCCAGAAGGTGTATGTTCCAGCACCACAAGTGATTGCTAGGTGGTCCCACCTCCTTATTGGCTAGACCAGTTATGCCAAACAGTGAAGGGTGGTCCTGCACTGTGGAGGACCAGTCATCACAGAATATGAATGACATTTGCTGCAGTGCTTGTAAGAAGTCAAAGGCATCACTAGATCTGGGACAGCTACGATAAAACCTATGTATTGCATGGGTAAATAGTGTACCTTCCTTGGAAAGGAAAAATTGTACCAATCAAAATTATACATGTTACAAGACTACAAATAGGCACATTGCGGTATATACTCACTTTTCCCATTTTCCTATATTGCAAAGTCCTGCCTTAAGGTAAATCCACACATATCGTATCTGCAAATAGTTTTCTGCTGTGCTCAACTATTTATTAATATTAATTCAGAGTCAAATCATGAAGTGTTTATTGAAAAATAAAAGATTGCCAGTACAAGCCAAAATAAGGCAAGAACAGCCCTATCGGGCAAAGAAGAGAAATGACAAGACACTGATACCATTGCATGTAGAAATAGACAGAAATATAAAACATAGGTAAAATACAGAATGGAATGTAAACACAGTTGGTCTCTCTCCCCCTCCCATAAGTAAACGGAAAATGTACGGGGCCTCTTTAGTACAAAGAAAGGCAGTGGCATAAATAAGGTCAATGAGGGGATGATAGCCAGGGATCCCAGCCCGCCTCAAACTGATCCACGGTGTCTCCTCTGATAGCCAACAGCTTCTCATTCAAGATAATAGTATTAATGAGACCTATAGCCCGGGTTATCTCCAGGGTGGGGGATTTCCATTGGGAAGCTAAATAAATATGGGCGTCCAATAAAATACATTGGTTAAAGGTGGAAAGAACGATACTTCATTCTAGAAGGTTCATGACCTAAAAGGCATAACGCCAGAGTTCGAGACGCGACACGACATGATGCTATCCAATTTATTGATTGATATTAATTAAACAGCATCACACGTGCAGAATCAAATCCACAGATACGATAAGTGTAAATTGACCATTATAGTCAGATCTGACTCATACATCGTCAATAGTAGAAAGGAGTAGCTTCGAAGGAGACGCCGGCTCAACGTGGCGCTGGTAACAGGTAGCAAGAACAGGTAAAAGCAAGGATATTTAATTTTCCCAGAATGCAACGCGTTTCACTGCATAAGCAGCTTCATCAGTTGCGTTGCATTCTGGGAAAATTAACCCCTTAAGGACGCAGGACGTAAATGTACGTCCTGGTGAGGTGGTACTTAACGCACCAGGACGTACATTTACGTCCTAAGCATAACCGCGGGCATCGGAGCGATGCCCGTGTCATGCGCGGCTGATCCCGGCTGCTGATCGCAGCCAGGGACCCGCCGGCAATGGGCGACGCCCGCGATCTCGCGGGCGTCCACCATTAACCCCTCAGGTGCCGGGATCAATACAGATCCCGGCATCTGCGGCAGTTCGCGATTAAAATGAACGATCGGATCGCCCGCAGCGCTGCTGCGGGGATCCGATCATTCATAACGCCGCACGGAGGTCCCCTCTCCTTCCTCCGTGCGGCTCCCGGCGTCTCCTGCTCTGGTCTGTGATCGAGCAGACCAGAGCAGGAGATGACCGATAATACTGATCTGTTCTATGTCCTATACATAGAACAGATCAGTATTAGCAATCATGGTATTGCTATGAATAGTCCCCTATGGGGACTATTCAAGTGTAAAAAAAAATTTAAAAAAATGTAAAAGTAAAAGTAAAAAAAAAGTGAAAAATCCCCTCCCCCAATAAAAAAGTAAAACGTCCGTTTTTTCCTATTTTACCCCCAAAAAGCGTAAAAAACATTTTTTATAGACATATTTGGTATCGCCGCGTGTGTAAATGTCCGAACTATTAAAATAAAATGTTAATGATCCCGTACGGTGAACGGCGTGAACGAAAAAAAATTAAAAAAGTCAAAAATTCCTACTTTTTTAATACATTTTATTAAAAAAAAATTATAAAAAATGTATTAAAAGTTTTTTATATGCAAATGTGGTATCAAAAAAAAGTACAGATCATGGCGCAAAAAATGAGCCCCCATACCGCCGCTTATACGGAAAAATAAAAAAGTTAGAGGTCATCAAAATAAAGGGATTATAAACGTACTGTCACGATTCGGCTTACGGGTTGTGGATCCGCTGTGTCAGCGAGGGATTGGCGTGGACCGTGCTAGTGGACCGGTTCTAAGAGGCTACTGGTTTTCACCAGAGCCCGCCGCAAAGCGGGATGGTCTTGCTGCGGCAGTAGCAACCAGGTCGTATCCACTAGCAACGGCTCTACCTCGCTGACTGCTGAGAAGGCGTGGGACAGAAGGACTAGGCAGAGGCAAGGTCAGACGTAGCAGAAGGTCGGGGGCAGGCGGCAAGGTTCGTAGTCAAGATGGATAGCAGGAGATCAGGTAACACAGGCTTTGGACACACTAAACGCTTTCACTGGCACAAGGCAACAAGATCCGGCAAGGGAGTGCAGGGGCAGTGAGCAGATATAGTCTGGGAGCAGGTGGGAGCCAATTAAGCTAATTGGGCCAGGCACCAATCATTGGTGCACTGGCCCTTTAAGTCTCAGAGAGCTGGCGCGCGCGCGCCCTAGAGAGCGGAGCCGCGCGCGCCAGCACATGACAGCAGGGGACCGGGACGGGTAAGTGACCTGGGATGCGATTCGCGAGCGGGCGCGTCCCGCTGTGCGAATCGCATCCCCGACGGCCATGACAGTGCAGCGCTCCCGGTCAGCGGGACTGACCGGGGCGCTGCAGGGAGAGAGACGCCGTGAGCGCTCCGGGGAGGAGCGGGGACCCGGAGCGCTAGGCGTAACAGTACCCCCCCCCTTAGGTCTCCCCTTTTTTTTGTCCGGTAACTGCCTCCCCTGGGATGAGGACACCGGGAAAGAATGGAGGGTTTCCTCAACGGCAGGCAGTACAGCAGGAGTTGGAATGGGGAGGGAGGGCAGAGGGTGAAGCTTGGCACGGGGCAGGGTGACACAAGGACGGGAGCCATGAGGAGGCACAGAGGCTTGCCTGACGGGACTGGGAGGGGGGGAGAGGCACTTCCTATGGCAGGCAGAGTCCCAGTTCTTGATCTCCCCGGTGGTCCAATCAAGGGTGGGAGAATGAAGCCGGAGCCAAGGCAGACCGAGGAGGACCTCAGAGGTACAGTTGGGGAGAACGAAGAGCTCAATCCTTTCGTGGTGGGGTCCAATACACATCAGGAGGGGTTCTGTGCGGTAACGCACGGTGCAATCCAGTCTGACTCCATTGACCGCGGAAATGTAGAGCGGCTTGACGAGACGGGTCACCGGGATGCGGAATTTATTCACAAACGACTCCAAAATAAAATTCCCAGAGGCACCAGAGTCCAAGCAGGCCACGGCTGAGAGGGAGGAGTTGGCTGAAGGAGAAATCCGCACGGGCACCGTGAGACGTGGAGAAGCAGACTTAGAGCCAAGAGACGCCACACCCACGTGAGCTGGGTGCGTGCGTGCGTTTCCCAGACGTGGAGGACGGATAGGGCAATCCACCAAGAAATGCTCGGTACTGGCACAGTACAGACAGAGATTTTCTTCCCTACGGCGATTCCTCTCTTCCTGGGTCAGGCGAGACCGATCCACTTGCATGGCCTCCTCGGCGGGAGGCCCAGGCGTAGACTGCAAAGGATGCTGTGGGAGAGGTGCCCAGAGATCTAAGTCTTTTTCCTGGCGGAGCTCTTGGTGTCGCTCAGAAAAACGCATGTCAATGCGGGTAGCCAAATGGATGAGTTCTTGGAGGTTGGCAGGAATCTCTCGTGCGGCCAGCACATCCTTGATGCGACTGGATAGGCCTTTTTTAAAGGTCGCGCAGAGAGCCTCGTTATTCCATGATAACTCGAAAGCAAGAGTACGAAATTGGATGGCGTACTCGCCCACTGAAGAATTACCCTGGACCAGGTTCAACAGGGCAGTCTCGGCAGAAGAAGCTCGGGCTGGCTCCTCGAAGACACTCCGGACTTCAGCGAAGAAGGCCTGGACTGTGGCTGTGGCAGGATCATTGCGGTCCCAGAGCGGTGTGGCCCAAGACAAGGCCTTTCCTGAAAGAAGGCTTACTACGAACGCCACCTTAGATCGTTCTGTAGGAAACAAGTCCGGCAACATCTCCATATGCAGGGAACACTGAGACAAAAATCCACGGCAGAGTTTAGAGTCCCCATCAAATTTGTCCGGCAGGGACAAACGGAGGCTAGGAGCGGCCACTCGCTGCGGAGGAGGTGCAGGAGCTGGCGGAGGAGATGGTTGCTGCTGTAGCAGAGGCAGAAGTTGCTGTAACATGGCGGTCAACTGCGACAGCTGCTGTCCTTGTTGGGCAATCTGCTGCGATTGCTGAGCGACCACCGTGGGAAGGTCAGCGAGACTTGGCAGCGGCACCTCAGCGGGATCCATGGCCGGATCTACTGTCACGATTCGGCTTACGGGTTGTGGATCCGCTGTGTCAGCGAGGGATTGGCGTGGACCGTGCTAGCGGGATGGTCTTGCTGCGGCAGTAGCAACCAGGTCGTATCCACTAGCAACGGCTCTACCTTGCTGACTGCTGAGAAGGCGTGGGACAGAAGGACTAGGCAGAGGCAAGGTCAGACGTAGCAGAAGGTCGGGGGCAGGCGGCAAGGTTCGTAGTCAAGATGGATAGCAGGAGATCAGGTAACACAGGCTTTGGACACACTAAACGCTTTCACTGGCACAAGGCAACAAGATCCGGCAAGTGAGTGCAGGAGCAGTGAGCAGATATAGTCTGGGAGCAGGTGGGAGCCAATTAAGCTAATTGGGCCAGGCACCAATCATTGGTGCACTGGCCCTTTAAGTCTCAGAGAGCTGGCGCGCGCGCGCCCTAGAGAGCGGAGCCGCGCGCGCCAGCACATGACATCAGGGGACCGGGACGGGTAAGTGACCTGGGATGCGATTCGCGAGCGGGCGCATCCCGCTGTGCGAATCGCATCCCCGACGGCCATGACAGTGCAGCGCTCCCGGTCAGCGGGACTGACCGGGGCGCTGCAGGGAGAGAGACGCCGTGAGCGCTCCGGGGAGGAGCGGGGACCCGGAGCGCTAGGCGTAACACGTACTAATTTGGTTAAAAAGTTTGTGATTTTTTTTAAGCGCAACAATAATATAAAAGTATATAATAATGGGTATCATTTTAATCGTATTGACCCTCAGAATAAAGAACACATGTCATTTTTACCAGAAATTGTACGGCGTGAAAACAAAACCTTCCAAAATTAGCAAAATTGCGTTTTTCGTTTTAATTTCCCCACAAAAATAGTGTTTTTTGGTTGCGCCATACATTTTATGATATAATGAGTGATGTCATTACAAAGGACAACTGGTCGCGCAAAAAACAAGCCCTCATACTAGTCTGTGGATGAAAATATAAAAGAGTTATGATTTTTAGAAGGCGAGGAGGAAAAAATGAAAACGTAAAAATTAAATTGTCTGAGTCCTTAAGGCCAAAATGGGCTGAGTCCTTAAGGGGTTAAATATCCTTGCTTTTACCTTTTCTTGCTGCCTGTGTCCAGTGCCACGTTGAGCCGGTGTCTCCTTCGAAGCTACTCCTTTCTACTATTGTTTTAAGCCAGAGGGCTGCGGACCCCTTTATATCATATGCTCACCATTGTTGTGTATGTGGTTACATAACTACATCAGGTGTGCAGCTTATACAGCTTTTATATGTTCATATTGTCCTTTTTTATCACACCATGGAGCACTGTTACTTCCTTCTTTCAGATTCACACATTGTCAAGTCTATGAACTCTCCGCTCAACCTCCAACAACCACTGCGGGAGACTTAATATTATGAATACATACGAATAGTGTGCCAGTCTCTCTCCCAGCTGACTTGTCATGTTTATGAACTGCGTTGGAAATCCTTAATATTTTAACATTTTATTTGACTATTTAACATTGTGTTATGCAAAATTCTGCCTTCTGAGTTCTATTTGTTTCAGCGTATTTAAGCCAGAAAATTGTCATAAATACAATGAAACATCTTCCCTCTGAAAACTTTAACAGTACAGCTTTTGTACAATTCACAAGCACACTGGTTTTGCTTCTTGTCGTACCCCACTACTATTTCACAGATAATACATCACATCTCTAATGGCCCTGATTTACTAAGAGTGGAGTGTAGGTTTCTTTGTAGGTTTTGATTCCTTACAATTTTTTTTCCACCGTATTCACTTTCCCTACATTTTGCACTTTTCCCTATATTTTGCTTTTTTTTTTTTTTTTTTACACATGCTCTGATCTGTCTGATTTTCCTCAGCTCAAATCCACCACATTTTCTGTGGAAACCTTAGTAAATATGTAGGTTTTTTTGTTAAAATGTCGGGAACACGCCCCTTTTGTGTGACCATGCCCCCTTTCCAGACAGACACGCCCCTTTTTCATGTTTTATCAGTAAAATGGAGAGTTGGTTGGGTTTTTCATTGCTGGCGCAGACAGAATTTCTAGCGCAATGAGATCTGCGCACAACCCAACAAAATATTTCGGGTTTACAATAGTAAATCAAGGCCATTGTGTCGATTGATACCTGAGTAAATCAGGGCCATCTTAGTCGATTGATACATAAGTGGTCGTAATTTTACATAAAATGTCCTACTAGGCTAAATAAACTGGATACCAAATCTAAGTCAAGATCTTTATGTATGCTACTTGCCTACTGGATTCAGGGATACTTTGAGTAAATCAATAGGACAACATATAATCCCCTTTCTATTCTGAAAAAAATAATTTCTTTCTTTTGCAGCTCTCTTATGAATAATGTATATGCATGTTTTCCTCTATACAATAGTAAAAGGCAAAGCTTCTTAGTGATGGAAAGCTTCAGTATACATTTGCAAATTTTGTTATAGTTGAAAAAAATGTCACCGCTAAATAAATCATGGACGAATACTACCAGAATAAATATATGATAACTAGGGCTTTTATGTGGCACCATCCTGCAGCTTTGTCTAAAAAATAAAATAAACGGAAATAGGCGCTGGGAAAAACACAACAAAACCATTTGTTTAGCAAAACAAGACTAAGTCCTTCTCTCTAGAACTCTACAATCTCCATTTTAAAGGCCTAAAAATAATGTTATTATAGGGCTTTTATGTTGCTCAAATATGGCACCATCCTGTAGCTTTGTCTAAAAAAATAAAAATAAAAAAATAATGGAAATTGGGACTGGGAAAATCACAACAAAACACATTTGTTTAGCATACAAGGCAAATGAATGGCAGCCGGTATCTGATATAATTGTAGGCGAAAGCTTGGGATCTAGTGATCACCAGTCAGTGGGGTTTGATATAAGAACAGTGACTGAGTCACACCACACAAAAACTAAAGTTTTAGATTTTTAGAAGAAAAAAAAAAGACTTTTCTAAAACGAAATTAGGGGTAAATGAGTCCCTATCAGACTGGAAAAGTTTCAATGGAGTCAAGGAGAAATGGGACTACTTAAAGCGTACCCGTCAGATCCAACAAAAAAAACATTTTTTTTAATATATCACTCTGATCCTGACCATGTACATCTAATTTTTATGTGTCTAGCACCTTTATTTTTTTTATTACACTTTTAATTTAGCTCACTAGTCTGAATTCCTCTCAAAGGGAGGGGTGTGGCCTCACTGCTCAGGTATCCGCCCTCTCCCTCAGTATGCTGTCTGCTCACATCTCCCCTAGCATTAGCAAAACTACAACTCCCAGCTTGTCCTCACTGACGGTAGCGGGACACAAGCTGACAGTGGGAGGATTTTTCCTCCAGGTGTGAGCCCTGCGCTTACAGCTGTCAATCAAGGAAGTGTGTCCATGACATAGGTGATGACTCATGGACACAGCAGGACTAGTATGTGTCCAAGCAGGCAGGGGGGCGGTTGTTTGACTGGATTTTTCAGCATGAAATACTGAAAATTTTCTAATTAAAGCAATTACAAAACATATTGATTTTGCATGCTTTACAACATATCAAAAGTTTTTGTATCTGACAGTGCCCATTTAAAAGTTGCATGGTTGGCAACAGAAAATGGTGTCAGTCTTGTCAATAAAAGCAACTAAAGGATGAGACCACTGTGGTACAGTGGTCAAAAAAGTCATAAGAGCTTCTAAAGTAAAGGCAGAAGAGAAACTAGCTCAGTCAGTGAAAAAAGGAGATAATACATTTTTCAGATATATAAATGAAAAAAAGAAAATTAAAACAAGGAATAACTAAATTAAATTAAAGGGATTTGTATGAGGACCCATTTTGTTCAATGTCTTTATTAGTAATATTGTAGAAGGTCTTGATGGTAAGGCAATGGTCTTATTGCTGATGACACAAAGATTTGTAACTGGGTTGATGTTCCTCGAGGGATATACCAAATGGAAAAGGACTTGGGTAAAGTAGAGGAATGGTCAGAACTCTGGCAACTAAAAGTTAATGTGAATAAATGCACCTTCAAGATCATAAGGGCAGAATATAGAATGTGTGAGGCAGTCATAACCTCAGTATCTGAGGAAAGGGATTTCGTGGTCATTATTTCAGGAGACTTAAAGGTAGGTAGATAATGTAATAGAGCAGTAGGAAATGCTAGCAGAATGCTTGGGTGTATAGGGAGAGGTATTAGCAGTATAGGGAAGTGCTCATGGGTATATAGGGAGAGGTATTAGCTGTTGAGCGAAGTGCTTATGGGTGTATATGTAAAGGTATTAGCAGTAGAGGAAAGTGCTCATGAGTGTATTTTTTGGCAGCCTAGGAGAAAACCCCTGATCGCGGGGGCCTGCCACTGTCCTTCAGCTGTCACGCCCCCTCCCATAGGCTTGCATTGAGGGGGCGGAGCGTGATGTCACACGGGGGTGGGGCCGTGACATCACAGTGCTCCGGCCCCATGATCGCCAGTAATCAGACCCGGAGTGAACATGCTCCGGGGACTGATTATAACAGGGTGCTGCGTGCAAGATCATCGGGGTTCCTAGCGGGGGGACCCCCGCGATCAGGCAAAGGATAGGGGATTAGTGTTGCTTGCGAATATTCGCAATGCGAATTTTATTCATGAATATCGCATATTCGCGAATTACCGAATATTCGCGGATATAGCACTATATATTCACAACTACGAATATTTTTTTGTTTTTTGTTTGTCTTTTCACAGTACACATCACAGTGATCATCCCTCTCTGCTTCCATCTTGTGTGGTGTAAATAAGGCTCTAATACTACTGTGTGAGACTGTCGTGCGAATTTTCGCATATGCCAATTTTTGTATCCGCTAATTTTTGCATATGCTAATTTTCGCATATGCGGAAAAAAAAACGTGAATATTACGGATATGCGAATTTAGCAAATATATGACGAATATTTGTCCATATATCCGCGAAATATCGTGAATTCAAATATGGCCTATGCCACTCAACACTATAGGGGATAAGATGTCTTAGCGCCGGAGTACCCCTTTAAGACGAAAAAAAATAAATAAAAATTCTGACTCAAATGGATTTTAGAAGCAATAAATCTATGGCACAGCAGAATGCGATGGAAATTATATTACATTTGATTATAGTTTTGAGCAATGAAGAGATGACAAGTAATATGGGGGTATAAATTACACAGGTCCCATCTGATTAGTGGTTGCTGTTGGGTTCTGCCAAGGCGTCCATCATTTTGATGGGAAAAAGAAGAGCTGCGTGTGGTCTGATACTACTCATTACGTCCGGCAGACGTGGAGATGAAATGCGCAAACTTCTCAGAAAATCAAGAAAAATGTCAAAAAGTGAAGTTTCACAACTCTTCAGAAACAGAAATAAATTACACAAAGACCACAATAAAAAAAAACAAAAAAAAAAAAAACCTTTTGATAGAAAGTATACTTGATCAAGAATAATAAGAAAATCAGCAAACCATGATTTCAGACTGGCAACTTGTTTATGGCGGGTGATAACAGCGACAAATTGTTTCCAGGGAAACCATTCCTGTCTGACAGTTCCTGCCGGTGTCAGCTTCTGGTACACGGTAATATATAGAGCTTGGACATTTAATATAAAGGTGGCATTATTTACTAGTTAAAGAAATTCGCCAGTGTCGACGTTCATCCAATTACTGTCCATCAGCTTCAAAGAAAAGTCACAAGTGGCAGCCACCATCTAACTGGAACCTCAAACAATGTATAAAATGTATAGGCAGTATATAACACAAGTCACTGTGATAATCCCTCATTTATTCCTGTGTGTGAGTCTAAAGGGTTGTCTTGGTTTGTATTTTAGTATGAAAATTGGCCAGGTGAGGCCAAAAAAAAAAAAAAAAAAAGGTGTACAGTGGTCCCTCAACATACGTGTTACGCCGAGCACTCCGGGTCCCCGCTCCTCCCCGGAGCGCTCGCTACACTCTCCTCACTGCAGCGCTCCGGTCAGATCCACTGACCCGGGGCGCTGCGATACCGCCTCCAGCCGGGATGCGATTCGCGATGCGGGTAGCGCCCGCTCGCGATGCGCACCCCGGCTCCCGTACCTGACTCGCTCTCCGTCGGTCCTGTCCCGGCGCGCGCGGCCCCGCTCCTTAGGGCGCGCGCGCGCCGGGTCTTTGCGATTTAAAGGGCCACTGCGCCGCTGATTGGCGCAGTGGTTCCAATTAGTCTGATCACCTGTGCACTTCCCTATATCACCTCACTTCCCCTGCACTTCCTTGCCGGATCTTGTTGCCATCGTGGCAGTGAAAGCGTTTCCTTGTGTGTTCCTAGCCTGTGTTCCAGACCTCCTGCCGTTGCCCCTGACTACGATCCTTGCTGCCTGCCCCGACCTTCTGCTACGTCCGACCTTGCTTCTGTCTACTCCCTTGTACCGCGCCTATCTTCAGCAGCCAGAGAGGTGAGCCGTTGCTAGTGGATACGACCTGGTCACTACCGCCGCAGCAAGACCATCCCGCTTTGCGGCGGGCTCTGGTGAAAACCAGTAGTGACTTAGAACCGATCCACTAGCACGGTCCACGCCAATCCCTCTCCGGCACAGAGGATCCACTACCTGCCAGCCGGCATCGTGACAATACGATGGTAATCCGTTCCAAATGAACCATCGTTTGTTGAAACTATTGTATGTTGAGGGATCCGTGCAATGTAAAGTATAGGACAGTGGTCTCCAACCTGCAGACCTCCAGATTTTGCAAAACTACAACTCCCAGCATGCTGGGAGTTGTAGTATTGCAACATCGGGAGGTCCGAAGGTTGAAGACCACTGGTATTGGAGGTTATACTCACGTGTCCCCGCCGCTCCGGACCGTCACCGCTCGTCACCGCTGCCCTGGATGTCGCCTTCCATGGCTGTCGCTGCGTCCCCGTGGTGTCCCCGATGTTCCGGGAAGGTCTCTGCTGCCTGGGAACATCGCTCTCCGTCGCCGCCATCACGTCGCTACGCACATCGCACCTATTGGATGACGGGACGGCGTGCGTGGCGACGTGATGACGACGAAGGAGAGCGCCGGCGATGCAGGGGATCTCGAGGACACTACTCAGCCCCGAGGACAGGTGAGGGATTGTCAGCGGACCACACGGGGCACCATAAACGGCTATCCCGCGGCAGCTGAAGCTGTCTGCGCTGCCGGATAGCTGTTTATGCGATGGCCCCGACATAAAAAAGCATCGTATGTTGATGCGGCCTTCAACATGCGATGGCCTCTGAGAGGCCATCGTATGTTGTAATGATCGTATGTCGGGGCCATCGTAGGTCGGGGGGGTCACTGTACTTATCTGCTGTTCCAATGGTGCCCTGTCCCCACTGCTCCCAACTTCCTGTGCCCCCATCCAGTACCAGCTCAGCCAATCGCTGGCTGAGGTGTGTCACAGAATGTGCTTCAATACTCCCATAATACTCTCTAAACCTGTCTCCTACTAAAGCTACCAAGGATATTGTAACCTTTTCTCATACACTGAAGTTAAACGAGTACTCTGCCCCTAGACATCGTATCCCATATCCAAAGGATAGGGGATAAGATGTCTAATCATGGGGGTCCCGCCACTGGGGATCTCGGCTGCGGCACCCCAGACATCCGCACCATGCCGGATGACTAGCGCACCATGCCAGATGACTAGCGATGCAGTGCAGAGGCTCGTGATATCACGGTCACGCCTGCTCGTGACGTCATGGCCACGCCCCATCAATGCAAGTCTATGGGAGGGGGCATGAAAATAAGTCATGTGTTCCAAAAGTTCATATGTCCTGCAAGCTGATTTTACTGTAAAGTATTGAGCGTGACTGAGTTTACTGGACTCGGCTAACTCATATCTATTGATCATCATCAGGATTTATTATTGTTTATGATCCTAATACCGTATTTATCGGCGTATAACACGCACTTTTTAGGCTAAAATTTTTAGCCTAAAGTCTATGTGCGTGTTATACGCCGATACCGCCTCAGGAAAGGCAGGGGGAGAGAGGCCGTCGCTGCCCGCTTCTCTCCACCTGCCTTCCCTGGGGTCTAGAGCCCTGCTGCCGGCCCTTCTCACCCCCTGGCTATCGGCGCCGCTGCCCGTTCTGTCCCCCTGACTATCGGTACCGGCGCCGATAGCCAGGGGGAGAGAAGGTGCAGCGGCACCCATTGCCGGCGCCGCTGCCCTGTTGCCTCCCCCCATCCCCGGTGGCAAAATTACCGGGTCGGGTCCGCGCTGCTGCAGGCCTCCGGCGTACGTCCCCTTCGTCGTTGCTATGCGCTGCACGGCGCGGCGCATGACGTCAGTGCGCCGCGCCGTGCATAGCAACGACGCAGGGGACGCACGCTGGAGGCCTGGAGCAGCGCGGACCCGACCCAGGTAATTTTATATTCTCGGTCTAAGTGACTGCGTTCTATCTTTCTTGCTTTTCCTACATAACTACATTCCTACTCCTGAACTTATGAACTAGAGATGATGGGTACCTTATCTTCAAGAATGCAGACAATCTTTTTTCTACCCCAAATGCGTCCTTGAAACAATGGTTCATTTTATTTCAGCTTAAGCAACTTTCAACTTTCTACTGACTATGCAAAAGATTTATGGTTTCCTGTATTTGTATTTGTAAAGTTTACTGTGCATGCCTTATTTGAAAATGGGCTATATAAAATACACTTGAAAAGAGGGCCAGACCAGTACTGCCCTCAGCTTACAGAGACAGCTCTTGTGTCTGTGTCTTGATTTGTGTGGCAGGTAGCGTTGGAAGGAAAGTTGGGTTACTTCAGCCCCTTACAGGCTTTCCACGCACTAATTGGGAATCCGCCGACAGAAGACGTCTCGACCTTTTGGGGTCGAACCTAACATTATTCGGCGCCCGAACAGGGACCTGCTGCCGAATCACAAGGAGCATCTTAACTATTGTGCGGGACCACTACTGCTCAGGCCACCGGAGACCACAGACTGCACAAAACCTGGCCAGGTAAGAAAAGCTTTATTTATTTATTTATATCTGTGCCCTCCTAAGATCTGTGGCTGTGGGTCCTGCACTTAGACAGGGTTTTAGAATAGCTAAACTCCTGTGATAGTGGGTCTATTTTGAAGTGACAAAGAACCAATATACCTTCTGTCGGTTGGATAAGTACACTGTTACTCCGCAAGGAGACATGGAATGAATGTATGAGCCAAGAGAGGATGGTATGTGATTTTATGAGGGTATTGCCGAACTGATCTGTGAAAGCGCCTAACGGGGTCATAGATTATGCTTAAATCCCATGTTATCACATAAACCATTATCTGGTTGCTATCATGAGCCTGGAATAACTCATAAGTCCAGGACAGGATTCGTGTGATAAGCCCGTGTAGTCTGGGGGGAATAAGGTGTGATAAAACACATCTAGACGGACACTGACCCTATAAGAGTGATGTGGATGACAGTGAAAAGGCCATGTGAGCCTTTTAGCATATTAGTCGCCTAGGAGGACGGCAACGAGGGAAAGACACCTTATGAGGGTTTCCCCAATAAGCTACCTAGGATCGCACGGCTAGTATGAGTTAGCTAATGTCTAATACAGAATTGTCATGCATCACAGGAAAAGGCCAGGAGAGCCTTTTAATATACTAGTTGCCTAAGAGGAAGGCAACGAGGGAAAGACACCTTAAGAGGTTTCCCCAATAAGCTACTTAGGACCGGACAGCTAAGGATGGGTCAGCTAATGCCCAAGAATGCAGACGGAGAACCCCAGATACACGCTCTTAAAACAATCCTTGAAGAGTTACACGCAAAGGATGCAGTAGGGAGAATACTGAAGGAATTCCATGTTCCAAAAAAAAAAAAAAGACCAATTGAATCCAGAGTTTTGGGAAAATATTTCAGAGAGAAAGAAAGGCATAGTGAAAGATCACAATTGGGATTATCAAGTCAGATGCCTGATCAGTACCTCCACACAATGTGTAGAGGAAGGTTGGACATATGACGATAAGAAGAAAAAAATGGAAAATAGAGACCTCCAGACAGACGTTTATTACCTCTCTTAAAAACTCTTGTACGCAAGACAGAGAGAAAGGGGGACGGGGACAGTAGTTACTCAAATCCCGATCCAGACTGTATCTGACTATTACCCTAGTCTAGAAGGTTCGGACATGAGCAGTGATGCAATACAAAGACTGTTTGTACGTGCTTTTGTGGACGGTCTAAGAACCCAGAGAAGGGAACAACTGAAAGGACAGGGGATAGGACCTGACCTACGGGGAGCCCCTAGAAAGACTACAATAGCATATGTCTCTGAAAAATCCCAAGGTGGGGGTCAGAATAACAAAGGATAAGTGTAGGAGTAAGCAGCTTCAAAGGAGACACCGACTCAGCATGGCGCTGGACACGCCACGCTGAGCCGGCGTCTCCTTCGAAGCTGCTTACTCCTATACTTATCCTTGGGCCGGAGGGCTGCGGACACCTTATACTATGTGCTCACCATTGTTGTGTATGTGCTTACACAACCTTACCAGGTGAGCAGCATACATGCCTTTTTAAACATTTGATTGTCCTCTTTTATTACACCACAGAGCACTGTTTCCTGTTCTTTTCAGGAATAACAAAGAAGACAGACCCCGGAAACCCCCAATTTGTTATTATTGTGACATAGTTACATAGTTACATAGTTAGTATGGTTGAAAAAAGACATACGTCCATCAAGTCCAACCAGGGAATTGAAGGGAAGGGTGTAAGGGGATAAGGGAAAGGGATGTAGTTTTATAATTCTGCATAAGCATTAATGTTATTTTGTTCCAGGAATGTATCTAACCCTGTTTTAAAGCTGTTAATTGTTCCTGCTGTGACCAGTTCCTGAGGTAGACCGTTCCATAAATTCACAGTCCTCACGGTAAAGAAGGCGTGTCGCCCCTTTAGACTAAACCTTTTCTTCTCCAGACTGAGGGAGTGCCCCCTCGTCCTTTGGGGGGGGGGTTAACCTGGAACAGTTTTTCTCCATATTTTTTGTATGGGCCATTTATATACTTATATACGTTTATCATATCCCCCCTTAAACGTCTCTTCTCAAGACTAAACAATTGTAACTCCTTTAATCGCTCCTCATAGCTAAGATGTTCCATGCCCCATATTAGTTTAGTCGCGCGTCTCTGCACCCTTTCCAACTCCGCAGTGTCCCTTTTATGAACAGGCGACCAAAACTGAACAGCATATTCCAGGTGAGGCCGTACCAATGCTTTATAAAGGGGGAGTATTATGTCCCTGTCCCTTGAGTCCATGCCTCTTTTGATACATGACAATATCCTGCCGGCTTTGGAAGCAGCAGCCTGACATTGCATGCTATTCTGTAGTCTGTGATCTACAAGTACACCCAGATCCTTCTCTACCAGTGACTCTGCCAGTTTAATCCCCCCTAAGACATACGACGAATGCATGTTATTAGTACCCAGATGCATAACTTTACATTTATCCACATTGAAACTCATTTGCCAAGTGGATGCCCAGACACTTAGTCTATCCAAGTCATCTTGTAACCTATACACATCCTCTATAGACTGTACCGTGCTACAAAGCTTGGAGTCATCTGCAAAGATAGAAACAGAGCTGTTAATACCATCCTCTATATCATTGATAAATAAATTAAACAGCAGCGGGCCCAGTACTGAACCTTGGGGTACACCACTAATAACCGGGGACCAATCAGAGTACGAATCATTGACCACCACTCTCTGGGTACGATCCATGAGCCAGTGTTCAATCCAGTTACAAAGTAAAGTTTCCAAGCCCAAGGACCTTAACTTACCTGTCAGACGTCTGTGAGGGACAATATCAAACGCTTTGGCAAAATCCAGAAACACTATATCCACAGCCATTCCTCTGTCAAGGCTTCTACTCACCTCTTCATAAAAGCAAATTAGATTGGTTTGACAACTTCTATCCTTAGTAAACCCATGCTGGCTATCACTTATAATACTATTATCCCCTATGTATACCTGTATGTAATCCCTTATAAGTCCTTCAAACAATTTACCCACAATGCACGTTAGACTTACCGGTCTATAATTGCCTGGCGAAGACCTAGAGCCCTTTTTGAAGATTGGCACCACATTCGCCTTGCGCCAGTCCCTTGGCACAATACCAGACACCAGAGAATCTCTAAATATCATGAACAGGGGTACAGATATTACTGAACTTACCTCTCTAAGAACTCTTGGGTGTAGTCCATCCGGCCCTGGAGATTTGCTTACATTTACTTTACTTAACTTACCTTGTACCATCTCTACATTAAGCCAGTTCAGTACATTTCATGATGTGTTACCAGCACTGACCTGGCCAATGTCAGCTCCTTCTTCCATAGTATATACAGAACTAAAGAACCCATTCAGTAGCTCCGCCTTCTCTTGATCGCCCGTGACAAGCTCCCCATTATCGTTATTAAGGAGTCCTACATGCTCTGTCCTTGGTTTTTTTGTATTTATATATCTAAAAAAATATTTAGGATTAGTTTTGCTTCCTTTGGCCACCTGTCTCTCATTTTGAATTTTTGCTGTTTTTATTACATTTTTACAGATTTTATTAAGCTCCTTGTACTGTTTAAATGTTATAGCTGACCCATCAGATTTGAATTTTTTGAAGGCTATTTTTTTTTGTTGTTTATTGCTCTTTTAACCTCATTTGTCAGCCATGTAGGATTTAGTTTTAATCGTTTATATTTGTTCCCCTTTGGTATATATTTAGCTGTATAGTTATTTAGAGTTGATTTAAAGATGTCCCATTTACCTTCTGTATCAGTATTTGACAACACCTCCCCCCAGTCTATGTCCTGTAGTGCAGCCCTCAGCCCAGGGAAATTTGCCTTTTTAAAGTTATATGTTTTTGCCTTCCCCGTCTGTCTTTGTTTTCTACATTTTAAGTCAAAAGTAACTATATTGTGGTCGCTATTACCAAGGTTTTCCCGCACAGTTACATTACCAACCAGCTCTGCGTTGTTGGAAATGATCAGATCCAACAAGGCATCACTTCTTGTTGGGTCCTCCACAAACTGGCCCAGAAAATTATCCTGCAATAAATTTAGGAATTTTCTCCCCTTTGTAGTTTTAGCCAACCCCGGACCCCAATCTATATCTGG
Source organism: Hyla sarda (assembly GCF_029499605.1). NCBI lineage: Eukaryota > Metazoa > Chordata > Amphibia > Anura > Hylidae > Hyla > Hyla sarda. The sequence goes on along the minus strand of NC_079195.1, from coordinate 36,506,555 downwards.
ATAGTTAAAATCTCCCATTATTACCACTGTACCTGCCCGGGCGGCCCTCTCTATTTGTTTATACAGCCAACCTTCTATCTCTTCATTGATATCAGGACACATAAAAAAAGAACTACAGAAAAAGTTTTGCTAACGAGGGGGGTGACACGCAGGACTAAAGGGATGTACGGAGTTAAGAATGAAATCAGAATGTGACAGTGATGGAATCAACATTTGGAAAGACAGTAGGTTATGGGAATGTTGACAAGTTGAGTTGACTAAAACAAAAGAAGAAAATAGAAGCTTTCTGTGAAATCTATGTGTATGTTTGTTATTTCCATACAAGTTTTTTTTTAGTTTTTTTCAAGTTGTGTTGTCTACTGTGTATGTAGGACATGGTGTGTCTAACATGCTACATTTTTAAGTGAGTCTTGTGATGGTAGAGAACGTGAAATTTAACTCTTTTTTTCTCTTATGTGAGGTATGATACCTTTATGGTCTAAAAATGCTGTCTAGGGACTAGCCAGCACCCAAAATTCCAAGAGGAGGGGTTTGTACGTTACATACTGTAGACAAAGAAATAAGTGTTTACCTTATGGGATAGTTTGTGAATACTTTAGTAAATGTGGAAGTTGCCGGATTAGTGGAAATTCTGGAGTATGCAATGTTTTAGTTGAATGAAGCGGAATATGATCTCTCAGTGAGGCTGCTTTAGAATGCTACTGATAAGCTTTTGTGCCTGAGTATGTTTATATATATATATATCTTTGTGTCACTATCAGTTTTGTTTGGTTGTGATTTCTGATCTCCAAAGATAATATTCAATGTTTGTGTTTGAACACTAGGTCTTTGTGACTTTTTTTTTTACTAATCCTGATCCTGTGTCACGATATCTGTTTAATATTTTAGTGTTCCCTATCTAATTGTATGTCACTGATCATTCTTGGATTAGTCATTTAACCCTTGCCTCTTCTGGCTTATGCTGTTCTGTTTAGACACTGTTGTATTTTAGTTCAGACATAGACTGGTGACTAGTTGTCATGCAATCTGTGATTTATTGCTATGTGAATCCCCTTTTTCTGTGTTTGTATTTTTTGAGTCTCTTATGGTCTGTAAACAAAGATGACAGAGCTTTCAGTGACGCTGCAGAAGGGGTGGTGGTGGGGGGGCAGCCCCCTCCTTTTTTTCTTGTCTGAGAGCGGCATTGATAGTTGTCTTACTTTTTTTCTCTCCCTCATGTGACCTTGTAGTAACAAGCTGTTGTTACGCCGAGCGCTCCGGGTCCCCGCTCCTCCCCGGAGCGCTCGCAACATCCTCGCAACTGCAGCGCCCCGGTCAGATCTGCTGACCGGGTGCGCTGCGATACCACCTCCAGCCAGGATGCGATTCGCGATGCGGGTGGCGCCCGCTCGCAATGCGCACCCCGGCTCCCGTACCTGACTCGCTCTCCGTCGGTCCTGTCCCGGCGCGCGCGGCCCTGCTCCCTAGGGCGCGCGCGCGCCGGGTCTCTGCGATTTAAAGGGCCACTGCGCCACTGATTGGCGCAGTTGGCTTAATTAGTGTGTTCACCTGTGCACTCCCTATGTATACCTCACTTCCCCTGCACTCCCTCGCCGGATCTTGTTGCCATTGTGCCAGTGAAAGCGTTTCCTTGTGTGTTCCTAGCCTGTGTTCCAGACCTCCTGCCGTTGCCCCTGACTACGATCCTTGCTGCCTGCCCCGACCTTCTGCTACGTCCGACCTTGCTCTTGTCTACTCCCTTGTACCGCGCCTATCTTCAGCAGTCAGAGAGGTTGAGCCGTTGCTAGTGGATACGACCTGGTTGCTACTGCCGCTGCAAGACCATCCCGCTTTGCGGCGGGCTCTGGTGAATACCAGTAGCAACTTAGAACCGGTCCACTAGCACGGTCCACGCCAATCCCTCTCTGGCACAGAGGATCCACCTCCTGCCAGCCGAATCGTGACAGTAGATCCGGCCATGGATCCCGCTGAAGTTCCACTGCCAGTTGTCGCCGACCTCACCACGGTGGTCGCCCAGCAGTCGCAACAGATAGCGCAACAAGGCCACCAGCTGTCTCAACTAACCGTGATGCTACAGCAGCTACTACCACAGCTTCAGCAATCATCTCCTCCGCCAGCTCCTGCACCTCCTCCGCAGCGAGTGGCCGCTTCCGGCCTACGACTATCCTTGCCGGATAAATTTGATGGGGACTCTAAGTTTTGCCGTGGCTTTCTTTCACAATGTTCCCTGCACCTGGAGATGATGTCGGACCAGTTTCCTACTGAAAGGTCTAAGGTGGCTTTCGTAGTCAGCCTTCTGTCTGGGAAAGCTCTGTCATGGGCCACACCACTCTGGGACCGCAATGACCCCGTCACTGCCTCTGTACACTCCTTCTTCTCGGAAATTCGAAGTGTCTTTGAGGAACCTGCCCGAGCCTCTTCTGCTGAGACTGCCCTGCTGAACCTGGTAAAGGGTAATTCTTCCGTTGGCGAGTACGCCATCCAATTCCGTACTCTTGCTTCCGAATTATCCTGGAATAATGAGGCCCTCTGCGCGACCTTTAAAAAAGGCCTATCCAGCAACATTAAAGATGTTCTGGCCGCACGAGAAATTCCTGCTAACCTGCATGAACTTATTCATCTAGCCACTCGCATTGACATGCGTTTTTCCGAAAGGCGTCAGGAGCTCCGCCAGGATATGGACTTTGTTCGCACGAGGCGTTTTTTCTCCCCGGCTCCTCTCTCCTCTGGTCCTCTGCAACCCGTTCCTGTGCCTCCCGCCGTGGAGGCTATGCAAGTTGACCGGTCTCGCTTGACACCTCAAGAGAGGACACAACGCCGCATGGAGAATCTTTGCCTGTACTGTGCCGGTACCGAACACTTCCTGAAGGATTGTCCTATCCGTCCTCCCCGCCTGGAAAGACGTACGCTGACTCCGCACAAAGGTGAGACAGTTCTTGATGTCAACTCTGCTTCTCCACGCCTTACTGTGCCTGTGCGGATATCTGCCTCTACCTTCTCCTTCTCTACTATGGCCTTCTTGGATTCCGGATCTGCAGGAAATTTTATTTTGGCCTCTCTCATCAACAGGTTCAACATCCCGGTGACCAGTCTCGCCAGACCCCTCTACATCAATTGTGTTAACAATGAAAGATTGGACTGTACCGTGCGTTACCGCACGGAACCCCTCCTAATGTGCATCGGACCTCATCACGAAAAAATTGAGTTTTTGGTCCTCTCCAATTGCACTTCCGAAATTCTCCTTGGATTACTGTGGCTTCAACGCCATTCCCCAACCCTTGATTGGTCCACAGGAGAGATCAAGAGCTGGGGTACTTCTTGTTTCAAGGACTGTCTTAAACCGGTTCCCAGCACTCCCTGCCGTGACCCTGTGGTTCCCCCTGTAACCGGTCTCCCTAAGGCTTATATGGACTATGCTGACGTGTTTTGCAAAAAGCAAGCTGAGACTTTACCTCCTCACAGGCCTTATGACTGTCCTATTGACCTCCTCCCGGGCACTACTCCACCCCGGGCAGAATTTATCCTCTGTCCGCCCCAGAGACTCTTGCTATGTCTGAATACATCCAGGAAAATTTAAAAAGGGGGTTTATCCGCAAATCCTCCTCTCCTGCCGGAGCTGGATTTTTTTTTGTGTCCAAAAAAGATGGCTCCCTACGTCCTTGCATTAATTACCGCGGACTTAATAAAATCACGGTAAAGAACCGCTACCCCCTACCTCTTATCTCAGAACTCTTTGACCGCCTTCAAGGTGCCCACATCTTTACCAAACTGGACTTAAGAGGTGCTTATAATCTCATCCGCATCAGGGAGGGGGACGAATGGAAAACTGCATTTAACACCAGAGATGGACACTTTGAGTATCTGGTCATGCCCTTTGGCCTGTGCAACGCCCCTGCCGTCTTCCAAGACTTTGTTAATGAAATTTTTCGTGATCTCTTATATTCCTGTGTTGTTGTGTATCTGGACGATATTCTGATTTTTTCTGCCAACTTAGAAGAACACCGCCAGCATGTCCGCATGGTTCTTCAGAGACTTCGAGACAATCAACTTTATGCTAAAATGGAGAAATGTCTGTTTGAACGTCAATCTCTTCCTTTCCTAGGATACTTGGTCTCTGGCCAGGGATTACAAATGGACCCGGATAAACTCTCTGCCGTCTTAGATTGGCCACGCCCCTCCGGACTCCGTGCTATCCAACGTTTTTTGGGGTTCGCCAATTATTACAGACAATTTATTCCACACTTTTCCACTATTGTGGCTCCCATCGTGGCTTTAACCAAGAAGAATGCCAATCCCAAGTCCTGGTCTCCCCAAGCGGAAGACGCATTTAAACGGCTCAAGTCTGCCTTTTCTTCTGCTCCCGTGCTCTCCAGACCTGACCCATCTAAACCCTTCCTATTGGAGGTTGATGCCTCCTCAGTGGGAGCTGGTGCGGTCCTTCTACAAAAAAATTCTTCCGGGCATGCTGTTACTTGTGGTTTTTTTTCTAGGACCTTCTCTCCGGCGGAGAGAAACTACTCCATCGGGGATCGAGAACTTCTGGCCATTAAATTGGCACTTGAGGAATGGAGGCATCTGCTGGAGGGATCAAAATTTCCAGTTATCATTTACACCGATCACAAGAATCTCTCCTATCTCCAGTCTGCCCAACGGCTGAACCCTCGCCAGACCAGGTGGTCGTTGTTCTTTGCCCGTTTTAACTTTGAAATTCATCTTCGCCCTGCCGACAAGAACATTAGGGCCGATGCTCTCTCTCGTTCCTCGGATGCCTCGGAAGTAGAGGTCTCTCCGCAACACATCATTCCTCCTGACTATCTGATCTCCACTTCTCCAGCCTCCATCAGGCAAACTCCTCCTGGGAAGACCTTCGTTTCTCCACGCCAACGTCTCGGGATTCTCAAATGGGGTCACTCCTCCCACCTCGCAGGCCATGCAGGCATCAAAAAGTCCTTGCAACTCATCTCTCGTTTCTATTGGTGGCCGACTCTGGAGACGGATGTTGTTGATTTTGTGCGGGCCTGTACTGTCTGTGCCCGGGATAAGACTCCTCGCCAGAAGCCTGCTGGTCTCCTTCATCCTCTGCCTGTCCCCGAACAGCCTTGGTCTCTGATTGGTATGGACTTTATTACAGACCTACCCCCATCCCGTGGCAACACTGTTGTTTGGGTGGTCGTTGATCGATTTTCCAAGATGGCACATTTTATTCCTCTTCCTGGTCTTCCTTCAGCGCCTCAGTTGGCAAAACAATTTTTTGTACACATTTTTCGTCTTCACGGTTTTTCCACGCAGATCGTCTCGGATAGAGGCGTCCAATTCGTGTCAAAATTCTGGAGGGCTCTCTGTAAACAACTCAAGATTAAATTATACTTCTCTTCTGCTTATCATCCTCAATCCAATGGGCAAGTAGAAAGAATTAACCAGGTCCTGGGTGACTATTTACGGCATTTTGTTTCCTCCCGCCAGGATGACTGGGCAGATCTTCTACCATGGGCCGAATTCTCATACAACTTCAGAGTCTCTGAATCTTCTGCTAAATCCCCATTTTTCGTGGTGTACGGCCGTCACCCTCTTCCCCCCCTCCCTACTCCCTTGCCCTCTGGTTTGCCCGCTGTGGATGAAGTGACTCGTGATCTTTCCACCATATGGAAAGAGACCCAAAATTCTCTTTTACATTCTTCATCTCGCATGAAAAGGTTTGCCGATAAGAAAAGAAGAGCTCCCCCCATTTTTGCTCCCGGAGACAAGGTATGGCTCTCCGCTAAATATGTCCGCTTTCGTGTCCCCAGTTACAAACTGGGACCACGCTATCTTGGTCCTTTCAAAGTCTTGTGCCAGATTAATCCTGTCTCTTACAAACTTCTTCTTCCTCCTTCTCTTCGTATTCCCAATGCCTTTCATGTCTCTCTCCTTAAACCACTCATCATCAACCGTTTCTCTCCCAAACTTGTTTCTCCCACTCCTGTTTCCGGTTCTTCTGACATCTTCTCCGTGAAGGAGATACTGGCCTCCAAGACGGTCAGAGGAAAAAAAATTTTTTGGGTTGATTGGGAGGGCTGTGGTCCTGAAGAGAGATCCTGGGAACCTGAGGACAACATCCTAGACAAAAGTCTGGTCCTCAGGTTCTCAGGCTCCAAGAAGAGGGGAAGACCCAAGGGGGGGGGTACTGTTACGCCGAGCGCTCCGGGTCCCCGCTCCTCCCCGGAGCGCTCGCAACATCCTCGCAACTGCAGCGCCCCGGTCAGATCTGCTGACCGGGTGCGCTGCGATACCGCCTCCAGCCGGGATGCGATTCGCGATGCGGGTGGCGCCCGCTCGCGATGCGCACCCCGGCTCCCGTACCTGACTCGCTCTCCGTCGGTCCTGTCCCGGCGCGCGCGGCCCCGCTCCCTAGGGCGCGCGCGCGCCGGGTCTCTGCGATTTAAAGGGCCACTGCGCCACTGATTGGCGCAGTTGGCTTAATTAGTGTGTTCACCTGTGCACTCCCTATGTATACCTCACTTCCCCTGCACTCCCTCGCCGGATCTTGTTGCCATTGTGCCAGTGAAAGCGTTTCCTTGTGTGTTCCTAGCCTGTGTTCCAGACCTCCTGCCGTTGCCCCTGACTACGATCCTTGCTGCCTGCCCCGACCTTCTGCTACGTCCGACCTTGCTCTTGTCTACTCCCTTGTACTGCGCCTATCTTCAGCAGTCAGAGAGGTTGAGCCGTTGCTAGTGGATACGACCTGGTTGCTACCGCCGCTGCAAGACCATCCCGCTTTGCGGCGGGCTCTGGTAAATACCAGTAGCAACTTAGAACCGGTCCACTAGCACGGTCCACGCCAATCCCTCTCTGGCACAGAGGATCCACCTCCTGCCAGCCGAATCGTGACAGCTGTTTCTCTCTACTTTTGGCTCCAAGGGGGGAGGAAGGAGGGGAGAGAAGATTGCAAACTCTGTGTATAATAATGATGATGAATGCCTGTATAGAGTTAATGCTACAGGAGACAGCAGGGTTCTACATGACGGGGTATGCATTCTGCATGACACCAAGTAGTCAAAAGTACTGAACAACTCTACCTGGTTGCCCAGGGCAGAAAGGTACTGGCCCACATTTACTATAGTGTTTACACACTTTTTTCCCGTACATTTGGCGCAATTTTGGAGCATCTTTCAAAAATTTGCGCCTTTTGTAGCTAGACGTTTTTGCTTCTTCCAGATATTTTGATTAGTCTGTAGACGTGATTTTATAAAATGCGCCTTTTTGTAAAAAGGTGCAAAAAAAGGCGCAAGTCGGGCAAAAAGGTGCAAATCTACACCAGCCCAGACCTAGTGTAGCTTTTTAATGTATGTATAGACAGAAATTTCGGAAATTGTAACCTGCACAAAATTTATCACATGCTCTGTGACCATTTAATAAATTTGGTGCTCCTACACATTACCAGCACACAAAAAATAGGTGTATAAAAATGCTTCACTTAAACCTACCATGATAAATGTGGGCCAATGAGTTGGCTGCACTAACTGGAGCTTACAGACTTGGTTAGGGTAAAACCACTAACAGACTTATCTGAAAGACTTTGCTCACCTCTTCAGGCAGACCAATCAAAGATGCAGAGAGTTGTAGCACTCATGGAAGGGGCTGCTAGTGTCAGAGGAGGTGGGAATTGTCAGAATTAGGGCCCACATGAAGACTGGTACTTTAGAAGCCAAAAATAATGAGTTGGCTGACACCACTACAGAGGCAGTCGCCGCACTGCCAGTGATATCTGTCAGAGACATGGAGGTGAGCGTGGAAAAAAAACCTTCACAACAGGCAGATGTTGCTGTAAAAAGAATCTTGGAGGATGTTAAGGGACAGAGGAGAAAAGACGGCATAAGGGGGACTTCTGAAAAGGTCAGCCTGCCTAGAACTCTGCTTCCCAATGATAGTCCAAGTAATACATGGTAAAACACATTTGTCCAAAGGGGCCATGCTTCAAGTCATAGACAAATCCTGGATAGCCCCTGGTATCTCCACTACCGTAGTAGCTTTTCTTCAAGCCTATATGACCTGTGCTTTATACAATCCAGGGAGGACTATACCAGCCCCCTGAAAGTATACCCAAAGCCAGACTGGCCCTCATTTACTATTCTAAACCCGACCTCTTTTGTCGGTTTTTTTTTGTCGCATCTTTGTCTGCGCCATGTCGCAGACATTGTGCGCCAGTCTGCGACACCATGCAACATTTTTTCCCGACGGACCCGATGTGGATTCTCCCAAACCCGAAAAAGGGGCGTTACCCGACATTTCTGAGCTTTCCCACGTATTTATTAAGGTTTCCAACCCGAATTTGTTGTATTGTTGTGGATTTTTTCCCGACAGCTCAGAGGAGTTGGAAACCAAAACCAACAAAACCCACGTGCGACAAACAAGATGCGACATAATAATAAATACCAGGGGAAAAAAGCAGTCGGGTAAGAAAGCAAGATAGACTTACAACCCGATTTTCTTAGTAAATGAGGGCCACTGTCTGCTCTAGAGAGTCCAGGTAGATTACATACCCATTGTTCAGGCCCATTGTTCAGGCTATGTGTTTTGTCTTGGTGTGTGTTGATCTCTTTAGGCTGACCTGAGGCCTACCCCATGGGGAGGATGTATGACAGTTATAACATTAGTATTAGAATCTGTCCTCATATGTGCAGTTCTTGTGAAAGTATCTGAAACTAACATGTGGGCAAGTGTTGTCTTTCCTCCCAGATCCGGACAACATTGAAGGAACCCACACGCTACAGCCTGGAGACTACGTGTATGTAAAGAAACATACCAAGAAGTCCCTCGAGCCCTGATTTGAAGGACCATATCAAGTCCTCTTGACTACAGCCACTGGATTCATGCATCACACTGCAAAAGGGCGGTATCTGACCATGACAATACTTTGGTTTCTGTTTAACTGTCTAATATGTTACATCACAACCTTACATGATGAGCTAGAAAAGCATCCAGATAACAAATTCTTGAAACACCAATTAATGTTGGCACAAAATCTCACAGTGAAAGATTGCTGGATATGCACACATGCTCCTACATCTGCCCAGAGTATGCCTGTACCACCACATGAGATGTTCCAGGGGGATTGCTTCGACACATTAGCAAACAACAAGACACGGTGCACAAAAAATTGGAACACTTCAGTGGGGATTCCAATAGTGGGGTGGACTGAGCAGTTTTGGACAAGAACCACAGCAGATACTGACCTTTACGGGGGGCTCCTGGGGAGCACGTGAAGTCACACAAATACTAGACCTAGGACGAATATAGTGTTGCTCGCGAATATTCGCAATGCAAATTTTATTCGCGAATATCGCATATTCGCGAATATAGCGCTATATATTCGTAATTAGGAATATTTTTTTTTTTTTTTCCCCTCACAGTACACATCACAGTGATCATCCCTCTCTGCTTCCAGCTTGTGTGGTGTAAAGAAGGCTCTAATACTACTGTTTGAGACTGGCGTGCGAATTTTCGCACATGCGAAAATTTGCATATGCTAATTTTCGCATATGCTAATTTTCGCTTATGTTAATTTAGGTTTATGCTAATTTTCGCATATGCTAATTTTCGCATGCGCGAATATTCGCATATGCAAAAATAAAACTTGAATATTACGAATATGCGAATTTAGCGAATATAGGATGAATATTCGTCCATATATTCGCGAAATATCGCGAATTCGAATATGGCCTATGCCGCTCAACACTAGACGAATACCCACACAGGGGATCAAGGTCAGTTTTATCAGAACATCTGTAAGTACTGATACATTTAAGCCTAGTCAAATAGAGAGGTGCTTACATGACAAAAACTGGCTGAATAATACACTTTTTCCTCAAGGTACCGGAGAAGAGAAGAAGAGTGTCATAACATGACAGGACACCAAAAATGTAGTGAATCTTCATATTACCAGCCCTATGACCCGACATGTAATAACCCAGATGTAGGTTACTGTGGTACATTAGGACAGAAACCTGGATGGTGCTACATGACTAACGCCTCAAGACTGATTGGCATAGTTAATAAACTGATAAATCAACATTCCTCATATTGGGAACTCCCAAGAGACATATATTGGGTATGTGGAAGAGGGGCCTACAAGTGGTTGCCAGTAGGGGTTAATGGTACATGCACCCTAGCCAGACTCACTCCTTCGACTTTTGTGATACCCAACAAAGATGTTGACATGAGAGCAGTCCCAAGACACATGTTATACCAGAGAGCAGCAAACAACAAGGAAAGAGAGAATGGAAGACCACATGTAGTTCAGATGGGAACAGCCAATAAACTCTTCAGCACTCTCTTTGTATACCCCATGATGATGCAAAGTTGGGACAAATGAGTTGAGGCCACTGACTACCTTGACGACCAAATATATGACATTCTGGAAATCACTAACACCTCTGTGTCTGTACAAAATCAGCTGATGATAGTGACTAACCAGCACACAACAGTTCTTGATTATCTCACAGCTGCTCAATAGTGTTGCTCGCGAATATTCGCAATGCGAATTTTATTCGCGAATATCGCATATTCGCGAATTTGCGAATATTCGCGAATATAGCACTATATATTCGTAATTACGAATATTCTTTTTTTTTTGTTTTTTTTTTCACAGTACACATAACAGTGATCACCCCTCTCTGCTTCCAGCCTGTGTGGTGTAAAGAAGGCTCTAATACTGTGTGAGACTGGCGTGCGAATTTTCGCATATGCGAAAATTTGCATATGCTAATTTTCGTGTACGCGAATTTTAGTTTATGTTAATTTTGGATATGCTAATTTTCGCATATGGTAATTTTCGCATACATGAATATTCGCATGTGCGAAAATAAAACGAGAATATTGCGAATATTCGCGAATATATGACGAATATTCGTCCATATATTCGCGAATATTCGCGAATTCGAATATGGCCTATGCCGCTCAACACTACTGCTCAAGGGGGAATGTGCCAGATTATAGGCCCCACTTGCTGTCACTACATAGACACCACAAGTACCATCCAGATGCACCACCAACTGGAAAACATACAAAAACTAAGGGAACAGTACGCTAAAGACAATGACCAAAATAAAGATAAATGGTGGGGAGACACTTTCTCCATAATGAACCCAGCCACCTGGTTGAAAGGTATTGGAGGATGGGTAGGACGTGCCTTACACTTTATATTACAAGTCGCAGTTGTTATTCTTTTATCTTATTTAGTTATAAAGCTTTTGATGATATGCAAAAGTTGCTGCAAATATAGAATGAGTAAATACTGAGTATTGTTTACTTCAAATGAATGGGTTAACATAAACATTTTATGCTGTTTTCCCAGGATGTAGAAGAAATAATGATCAGCATTTGTTTTCAGGTTCTCATGTCTCCTCTTTTCCTTTTGTTTCTAGATTGACATCACACCTAAAACACTCTTCCTGGTGAGGATTCCGGTCCATTACTCAGGGGACAGAGCCAATTTAAGAAGACTTGGTTCCCTCGGACAACTCGTGGTCTGGGATAGTACCCGAGGAAAGACCTGCTATACACCGGACCTGGAGGATCCAGTTCTTTCAGATGATGATGTCAAAGGGGGAAATGATAGAATTGGGTAGATGAGAATCCATTTTGTCTTAAGAGAATCCATTTTGTGTTCAAAATCTTCATATTCTCGGTCCAAGTGACTGCATTCTATCTTTCTTGTTTTTTCTACATAACTAACTCCTGAACTTATGAACTAGAGACGATGGGTACCTTTTCTTCAAGAATGCAGACACTCATCTTTTTTCTACCCCAGATGCGTCCTTGAAACAATGGTTCATTATATTTCAGCTTAAGCAGTGCATCTTTTTTTATTCAACTTTCTACTGACTATGCAAAAGATTTATGGTTTCCTGTATTTGTACAATGTAAAGATTACTGCGCATGCCTTATTTGAAAATGGGCTATATAAAATACACTTGAAAAGAGGGCCAGACCAGTACTGCCCTCAGCTTACAGAGACAGCTCTTGTGTCTGTGTCTTGATTTGTGTGGCAGGTAGCGTTGGAAGGAAAGTTGGGCAACTGCAGCCCCTTACAGGCTTTCCACGCACTAATTGGATATCCGCCGACAGAAGACGTCTCGACCTTTTGGGGTCGAAACCTAACAAAAGCTATCAGGACCTGGTCTTGAATGAAGGTCTATATATTGCTTTCAAAAAAATAAATAAAAAAAATGATGAATACGGAAGGGTTTAAAAATAAATCTGGATATCTTGTAGCTATATATGTTATGTGAATGAAGAAAATGTCCAGCGCAGGTAGATCAGACGACTTTCTTTATTAAATCTTGCTTCAGCACATGGAAAACATACAGAGTGACGCGTTTTGGCCCGAACGTTGAGCCTCAGTCATACAAAGTATAACCAGACGTACAAATCTTAAATAGGGAGCACTGCACCGGATCAGCCAATAACCTGGTCTGAACTGTGCAGTGCACACCTACTACTCAATTAACGTGCAGGTACGGCAGCACCATGTGTTATGCATGCGGCACAGCAGCACAGAATGGAGTATTATAACAATATAACTCTAGGAGTTTGGATCTAGTGTTACCTCCCCTGATAGGAGGTATAACTCGTTCGAGACCCTATAGATATGTTATATCTTCTTTCTGTTTAGCAGTTTTACTGAGTTTTCAATTAAACTGAAGATGTGTAATTTTAAGCGTAACAAATAGTGGTTTATGATCTAAGTGGAGCAGATATATTGTCTACTACTTGATGTGGCATGGAATGAAGGGGAGCGTTAGAATTGCCGCCCACAATCATAGATCCCTCTGAGAAGGTTTATAAGGGTTTGTCTGATGATTTTATCTTGGTTTATGTTCAGAGAATAAGGGCAAAATTTATAAAAACCTGTCCAGAGGGTAAGTTGCTGAGTTCCCATAGCAACCAATCAAATTGTTTCTTTCATATTTCAGAGGCCTTTTCAACTTTTCTTCTGGACAGGTTTTGCTAAATCTCCCCCTATATGTTTGCAAAGGTGAAAAATGTGTTACATACTAGACTCTTACAGGGGTTATCTAACATCAGGTGATTTTAGCAATTAAGTGTCATACAGTAATGGTTACCAAGGATCTGTGTTTGTGTTGGTTGTAAATGGTCGCGTCCTGTGTCCCCCATCATGCTGCGGGCTTGTTTTTTGGAACTGGCAATTTCCTGTTTCTATGGCCTCCCTTAGAATATATTCCTCTGGAACCTTTATTTCATGGTGGGAGGTGACTTATTTCCTTCCCACTCATCGTTCGCCCCACCTATTGCAGCACAGCACAACCTGACACACAAGCTGTGGTTCTGTGCAATGATGAATACAGTGGTCCCTCAACATACGATGGTAATGCGTTCCAAATGAACCATTGTTTGTTGAAACCCTCGTATGTTGAGGGACCCGTGCAATGTAAAGTAAAGGAAGGAATACTCACCTGTCTCCGCCGCTCCAGACCCGTCACCGCTGCCCTGGTTGTCGCCCTCCATCGCTGTCTCCGCGTCCCCGGGGGTCCAGCGATGCAGCGGAGCCCGAAGAGGACCTCTGGAGCCCCGAGGACAGGTGAGTGATCCTTTTTGCAGCACACAGGGCACCGTAAATGGCTATCCGGTGGCAGCTGAAGCAGTCTGCACTGCCAGATAGCCGTTTATGTGATGGCCCCGACATACAAAAGCATCGTATGTTGATGCTGCCTTCAACAAGCGATGGCCTCTGAGAGGCCATTGCATGTTGAAATTATCGTATGTCGGGGCCATTGTAGGTCGAGGGGGTCACTGTATACACACATTTGCACCGGTAATGCCATCAGAGGGCTTCACACACAGCAGACAAAGCAGCCAAGCCCCCTTTCAACACCTGACTTGGGATGTATTGTCTCGGGATGCTCAGCAAGCTGGGAAAGGTCTGAGACAACACTCATTTTTAGGTTGCAGAAAATGAACTTCGGGGGAAAAGAAAGACAAAGAAATTGGATACCAGCCACCATACACTGGTAAGTAAAGTATATTAGTAACTAGACTAACTTTACTGCCCCTGTCTTATATTCAAAGAACCAAAAATCCTGGAATAGCCCATTAAAGGCTCACTGTCATCTGGACCTCAGGAAGAGTTATTTTTTTATTTCTTGACCTAACAAAGTGAGGTCTACTCATCTTCCACAAGTTTGGATTTTGTCTGTGTGTATGTATTGTGATAACGTAAAAAAGTCCCAATATATATCTTTCAAATTTAATGTAAGGGGTGGACACACAATCCTATTAAATTTGGCTTAAATCAGTCAAACAGAAGGGGACGACTACCTCTTTTTTTTATACATTCTAGATAGCACATTGTATTCACAAAACAGCTATGCAGTTTAAGTTTGTTTTACAATATGGTGATTTGCTACAGTTTCACACAACATCTGCAGCTTTGTCTGTGCGTCGCATTTGTGCGCAACATGGGCGCAACATCTCTCTTTCAAGAACTGGCATACTGCAAAACGGATGTCCCTTTCAGATCTGTTGCACATACTTGGCAGTAGGTCAAAGTGTCATGTTCATGGGTTCTCTTTCCGCTTATCCTGCTTTGGGTGGGGACAAACAATAAGTCACAAGGACTAACACTTTGTATGATAGTGGATATCAGCAAAAGAAAATTTGCCATTGGATACACATATGTTGCTCCTTCAAGGGGGGCGCAGATTGGAAGTCTTAGGGAGACAAATAAAAAAAAATGTGCTTAGTTTTTCTAAGACTATGCCGTAAGATTGCGTGAGATTTTTAAAAGTGACTCAGGATGCCTGAAAATCTGGCACAGTTTACAATGTGCTCAGTAAAACAAAAACAGAGAAACAGAAACATAGAAACTTTGCTGAGAAACAAGTAGATCAAAATACAAATTGTGGATGTGCGGCTATGTTTTATGTTTCTGTTTCTCTATTTTTGTTTTACACTGCGCTCAGTCTACACCACCACTGAGGTCTTTTAGTTAGGCCTCGTTCACATTGCCGTTGGACGCTATGCGAAGTTCCATCGGCAATTCTGTCAGAACAATGGAAGTTTAGCAGAGAAAAAAACTAGTGCATGCACCTTTCTTTATGCCGCTAAACTCCCCTAAACTACCGGATCCCAGACGGACCCCATTTAAGTGAATATTGTCCATCCGGACCCGGCAGTGTCCATTGTGTTCTGACCCCTTTCAAAGTCTGTTCTGCTCAAGAAAAAAAAAAAGAGCCGAACGAGCCCTGAACGGGACGGAAGACGTCAATGTGAACCTAGCCTTAAATGGAGCGAGATCTACTATTCACCTAACTACTAGTTTTACAGCATCTCTTTTATTTCTTTCAATTGGCAAAGGAGAGCT
This sequence comes from Hyla sarda, assembly GCF_029499605.1. Lineage (NCBI taxonomy): Eukaryota > Metazoa > Chordata > Amphibia > Anura > Hylidae > Hyla > Hyla sarda. The sequence goes on along the minus strand of NC_079195.1, from coordinate 36,491,194 downwards.
ACACCATAGTAAGAAAGTTTGGCTTTTAGTCTATTGCCTGTAGGGTTTTGTTTTGTCTCTTGCATAAGGATGATATTGACTTTCTTCTTCTCCTGGTATTGGTATACTTGTAATTCCTTTTTTGCATCAGCATTAATGCCCCTTGTATAAAGCAAGTGTTATATAATTCATAACTAGTGTATATTAAAGCATGTTAGACTGTCAGCAGAGAGCAGAAAAAGGAAGAAAAGAGGAAACACTTAGCAGAGATCAATTTGAACATCTTTAGCAAAAAAAAATAAAAAAAAACACTTTGATCAAAAAGAGTCATTTAAACTTTCTGCTTCTAGAAAAGTGAAGATGAAAGAATATTTATCCTTGACTAGGAATAAGTAGCATAAGAAATCATTATTATTATTAATAATAATAATAATAATAATATTAATAATCACATTATTTATATAGCGCCAACAGATTCTGCAGCACTTAACAATTTTGGGGTACAATTAAAGACAAGTATCAGACATAACAATATTAACCCCTGAAGGACCGAGGGTTTTTCCTTTTTGCACTTTCGTTTCTTTCCTCTTTACCTTTAAAAAATCATAACTTTCAATTTTGCACCTAAAAATCCATATGATGGCTTATTTTTGGCGTCACCAATTCTACTTTGTAATGACATCAGTCATTTTAGCCAAAAATCTACAGCGAAACGGAAAATAAAATCATTGTGCGACAAAATTGAAGAAAAAAAATAATTTTTTAACTTTTGGGGGCTTCTGTTTCTACGCAGAAAATTTTTTGGTAACAATGACACCTCATCTTTATTCTGTAGGTCCATACGATTAAAATGATACCCTACTTATGTAGGTTTGATTTTGTCAAACTGCTGTAATAAATCATAACTACATGCAGGAAAATGTGTACGTTTAAAATTGTCATCTTCTGACCCCTATAACTTTTTAAATTTTTGCGCTGTGATCTGAAGTTTTTATCAGTACTATTTTTGTATCGCTTTTTATTCATTTTTTTATGGTACAAAAAGTTACCAAAAATATTTTTTGGTGCTTACGCCATTGACCGTGCGGTTTAATTAATTATATATTTTTATAATTCAGACATTTCCGCACGCGGCGATACCACATATGTTTAATTTTATTTTTATTTACACTGTTTTTTTTTTTAAATGGGAAAGGGGGGGTGATTCAAACTTTTATTAGGGAACGGGTTAAATGATCTTTATTCACTTTTTTTTCACTTTTTTTTTGCAATGTTATAGCTCCCATAGGGGGCTATAACATTGTACACACTGATCTTTTACATTGATCAATGGTTTCTCATAGGAAACCACTGATTGATGATTCTGCTGCTTGACTGTTCATGCCTGGATTACAGGCACTGAGCAGTCATTCAGAGATCGGGCACAAGGAGGCAGGTAAGGGGACCCTCCTCATGTCCTAAAGCTGTTTGGGATGCCGCGGTGATCCTGAACAGCCCCCTGAGCTAACCGGCATTAGTTCAGTTACACTTTAGACGCGACGATCAACTTTGAACGACGCGTCTAAAGGGTTAATAGCGTGCGGCACAGCGATATGTGCCAAACTCTATTAGCCACGGGTCCCCGCCATTGTTAACAATGCTAACAATGGCCGGGCCCGACCCGCTATGACGGAAGTGGACTCAGGACGTACAGGTACGCCCTGGGTCCTTAAGTGGTTAAACACTAACTATTCAAACAGAAGTAGTGAGGGCCCTGCTTGTGAGTGCTTACAGTCTATGAGGAATGGGGTTGAGACAGAAGGCAGAAAGGGCTTTGATATAATGGCTCAGCCATATTTTATTAATAAAAAGGTTACATACAGGAGAGTGAACCAGTCACCAGCTAATCTCTGAAGATCTAAAGTACATAGAGAATAGGGGAAGACTGTCAAATATGAAGCTTTTGATCTCTCCAAGATCTAGAGGCCTCAAAAGGGGAAAAGTGGTAGTAATGGAAGCAATTAGGCTATGTTATAGGCCTGCTTGAAGAGATGTGTCTTTAGGCCATGTTTAAAACTGTGGTTGTTGTGGTATTGGTTGAGTCTGATGGATCGAGGCATCACATTCTAGAGAACTGGTGCAGCACGAGCAAAGTCTTGGAGATGGGAATGAGAGGTTCGGACTATAGAAGATGTTCGTGTTAGATAATTAGCAGAGCGGAGAGAACGTGTAGGATGGTAGACAGAGATGAGAGATGTAGGGAGGTGCAGCACTGGGGAGAGCTTTGTGGGTGAGACTGAGGATTTTGTACTGTATTCTGGACTAAATGGGAACCAGTGTAGTGACTGACATGGGAGAAGGCATCAATGTAATGGCTGGAGGGGAAGATGAGTCTGGCTGCGGCATTGAGGATGGACTGTAGAAGGGAGAGTTTTGAAAAGGGGAAGGCCTATCAGTAAAGAGTTACAATAGTCAAGGTGGGAGTGAATCAAAGCAATAATGAGAGTTTTAGCAGTTTCAATAGTGAGAAACAAGCAGATTCTAGAGATGTTTTTGAGATGCAGGTGACAAGAACGTGAAAAGGATTGAATATAGGGAGTGAAAGACAGATCAGAGTCTAGTATAACTCTAAGACAGCGAGCTTACTGCCTGGAGTTATGGTAGTGCCACATACAGAGATGGAAATGTCAGGTTTATGTACATCAGTATATGGAGAAAATACAAGAAGTTCTGTTTTAGAAAGATTTAGTTTCAGGTATGAGGAGGACATCATGTTTGAGACCGCAGAGAGACAGTCACTGGTATTTTGTAGGAGTGCAGGGGTGATGTCACAGGAAGAGGTATAGAGCTGAGTGTCATCAGCATAGAGGTGGTACTGGTAACCAAATCTGCTGATTGTTTTCCAATGGGGGATGTGTAGAGAGAAAAGAGTAGAGGACCTAGGATTGATTCCTGGGGGACCCCAACAGCAAGGGAAAGAGGAGAAGAAGTAGAGCCAGAAAATGAGACATTGAAGGAGCGGCCAGAGAGATAGGAAGAAAACCAGGCAAGAGCAGAGTCCCTAAGACCAATGTAGCGGAGACTACTGAGGAGGGGGCATGGTCAATGGAGCTGAGACATGAATGGAGGAGGAGTGGAGCGACGTCACGACCATCACCTCCCCATCCCCACATTGTGAACATAATGTTCAGAACGCCAGGTGTCTGCATGGAGATAGCTGCAGGCAGGGCCGGATCATCATTGGCACTCCTGGAACGCCTGCTCCGGGCCCTGTGGCTGCAATCTTTTTAGGACACAAGGATGCCCCGTTTACCTCTCTGCGGCCCTGCGTTAACTTTAAAAACGCAGGGTCCGCTGGGAGGTAGCGCATGCAGGGTCGTCACTGAGAAGAGCAGAGCGGAACGGAGTAGTGAGGAGGACACACGGGCATGGTAAGTTACCTTCACGTCATCTTCAGTGTTCCAAGCACCTCTCCTCCAGTCCCGGGACCTACTGCTATGGCCCATAGGCCATGGCAGTAGATCGTGACCCCGGACGGGAGGAGAAGTGGACGGAGCACTGAAGTGGGGCAGTAAACAGGCATACAGCCTCCAGCCATACACTGTATATGGCTGAAGGCTGTATGTCTGTGGGGGACTGTACTGCCCCTAATGTGAGGGAACTGTACTGCACCTAATGTGGGGGAACTATGCTACACCTAATGTGAGGGAACTGTACTGCACCTAATGTGGGGGAACTGTACTGCACCTAATGTGGGGAACTATGCTACACCTAATGTGGGGGAACTGTACTGCACCTAATGTGGGGGAGCTATACTGCACCTAATGTGGGGGAACTGTACTGCACCTAATGTGGGGGAACTGTACTGCACCTAATGTGGGGGAACTGTACTGCACCCCTAATGTGGGTGAACTGTACTGCACCCCTAATGTGGGGGAACTGCACACCTAAACTGGGTGAACTGTACTGCACCCCTAATGTGGGGGAACTGCACACCTAAACTGGGGGAACTGTACTGCACCCCTAATGTGGGGGAACAGCACACCTAATGTGGGGTAACTATACTGCACCTAATGTGGGGGTACTGTCGGGGGGGGGGGGGTGCATCATAATGAAGTGCTCATTCTTCCAGGCAGCCTTAATCTGGCCCTGGCTGGAGGTCCCAGCGGCCGGTCCACCATGATCAGACATCTTGTCCCCTATCATTTGCACAGAGAATAAGATGTCTAGTAGCCCTTTAAGTTTGTCTCCCGGCTCCATACACATTGCTAGTTGAGTCTGACAGTAGCTTACTCCTCATTTCATGCGTGTGTATGATGGGATCAGGAAACAGCTGTTGGTTAAGCTCGGCTTGGGCCTGAACACACTGTGTGCCCTCTCAATACCTACATCATTTGTTTCTTCTCTATTTAATAAGCCTTTAAAGAACTTTTTGTCAGAGAAAGTCTCTAAAAAGCTTTTATTCTCAAACGCCTTTTCCAGGATGTATTTTCTAGATCATCTACATGCAATTTTTGGAGATACATTTTTTATCAGTACTTCTGAATGTTTTCGTGGAATGTTGACTGACATTTTTCTTTGAGTGCACTCTGTCATAGACTTGTTTCCTCTCCGCTGTGATATATCTTTCTTTAAGTGCACTTTTATGAGAATCGCTTTCATGCCCGCCAACCTGATGTTCCTCTGTGAGCCCACTCCATCTTTTGCCAAATAAGATTTCTCAGTAGTGTGAAGTGCAGGACTGATAACTCCGGACACTCGGATAACATGGAAACTTTACTGGTGCTTCAGTGAGAATCCAAATCCAACAGCATTTTCAGCACAGAGTGAAATGTTACATGTTTTAGGCAGATAAGTGAGACGTTGGTCACTGGCTCTTTAAGAATTGAGTAGAAAGTCTATGCTATGTGCTTTTCTCCCATGTAAGTGAGGTAACTAGTGTAATACAGTTGTGGAATAAATACCGTCCAATTAGCTTGAAGTCTGCTGTAGACGGCTAACACAGGTTGGCCTACTGTGGTGCAGCCACTTTTACTCACAGGTTTGTTCCATGATACCCTAAGTGTAGGGCATACGCATGAAAACTTATGTGATGTCTAGATCCACAAAGCACTAACTCAGACTCCAGGTCATTAAAAAGATTTGTGTATGCAGAGGGGTCCTTGTTCAGCTTTTTTTCTCCTCTGATTGAACAATACTCTTTATTGTAGCTGAAAACGTAAGCAACTATGCCTTCACAGTGTGAATTTAAGGTGAGCTTTTGGGGGACATGATCATCTCATGTTGCTAGATCTGACTAGGGTGTTGGAACTTGCAACCTGTACAAGACTACTTGCTTACTTGAGGCCGGCTTTGACTTGAACGTGGTAGACTGAACTTTACTAAACCTAAGGCTATGTTCACACTGTAATGTCCGCACAGAAAATCTCTGTGCGGACATGGCCCCTGAATGCAGAATGTCGGCACTAGGACCGCTCTGGAATGCATTGTCTCATAGACGGCAATGTATTCCACGTGGAGCCCGCAGAAAGAATAGACATGTCTATTATTTCAGACACTGTAATTTAAATTTCCACTTCAGATGTTCTGCTATGTGAACAGCGCAGCAAAATCCCATTCAAATCTTATGAGACTCTGCTGCTTGCAGAATCTCCATGCGGAATTCCAATGCGGAATTCCAATGCGGAATTCCAATTGGAATGAACATAGCCTAACAGTAACACACTAGACTAGGTGTGTATCTGCCTTAGCGAGAATCAGACTGGTTTGGGTTCAGCCTTCTGGGAGGAGGGGCATGGACTGGGACTCTTCCTACAGCGTTTTGGAAGGTTCTGCATATAAACAAGCCGGGAAGTATCATGTGACCAATAAATAACTCATCTTTAAACAGCAATAAGCAAAGTTTAACCCTTGCATTAAAATTATACCTCTGTGTATTCTATTAAGGCAATTTAATGTACAAAACAGTTATGCAGGTCAGCTCACAGTACCACAAACCTAGAATGAGGCAGCTAGCAAAGGGATTTCCCAACCATAAAACAACTTTTAAAGGGGTACTCCGGTGGAAAGCTTTTTTTTTAAATGAACTGGTGCCAGAAAGTTAAACAGATTTGTAAATTACTTCTATAAAAAAATCTTAATCCTTTCAGTACTTTTTAGCAGCTGTATGCTACAGAGGAAATTCTATTCTTTTTGAATATCTTTTTTTGTCTTGTCCACAGTGCTCTCTGCTGACACCTCTGTCCATGTCAGGAACTGTGCAGAGCAGGAGCAAATCCTCATAGCAAACCTATCCTACTCTGGACAGCTGCTGATACGGGCATCAGGTGTCAGCAGAGAGCACTGTGGACAAGACAAAAAATAGATTCATAAAGAAAAGAATTGCCTCTGTGGTATACAGCTGCTAATAAGAACAAGAAGGGTAAAGATTTTTTTAATAGAAGTTATTTACAAATCTGTTTAACTTTCTGGCACCGGTTCATTTAAAAAAAAAGCTTTCCACCGGAGTACCCCTTTAAGATATTTATTCACATATATAATTTTTTTTTAAATAAAAGTTTTATTATGAAAAAGGGTATCATTGGATGTTTTTATTGTCTTCCCTACTGCACTTTTGTTTCTTAAGTTACATTATTGGAAGTTAAATTAGCAAAGTTAAAACATTTTAGAAGAGGATCTTTTCATCGATCAGCTTCTTTTATACTCTCAGGACACAGGGACTGTGAGTAGCTCAATAGCACTAACCCAGCAATCGGCCTAAACCACGGTTTTGTTTTTTTAATGCTGTGTTACTGTAGTGTTTTCAGTCATATATATACGGGTGTTACCCAAACAAACATACCGTATTTTTCATCCTATAGGACGCACCGGCGTATAAGACGCACCCAATTTTTAGGGGCAAAATCTAAAAAAATAAAGATTTTGAACCCAATAGTGGTCTTCAACCTGCGGACCTCCAGATGTTGCAAAACTACAACTCCCAGCATGCCCGGACAGCCGTTGGCTGTCCGGGCATGCTGGGAGTTGTAGTTTTGCAACATCTGGAGGTCCGCAGATTGAAGACCACTGCAGGAGGAGGTAATACACACGTGTTCCCGCCGCTCCGGACCCGTCACCGCTGCCCTGGATGTCGCTACATCGCTGTCGCCGTGTCCCCGTCGCTCTGGAACGTCTCTGCTGCCAGCCAGGTATCCTCGCTCTCCGTCGCACGCACGTACGGGATGACGAGGAAGGAGAGCGCCGGCCATACAGGGGATCCCTGAATGGAGAAGACACCGAGGAGGCAGGTAAGGTCCCTCCCGGTGTCCTGTAAGCACTAACCCGGCTATTCAGTCGGGCTGTTCGGGACCGCCGCGGTGAAATCGCGGCGGTCCCGAACAGCCCGACTGAACAGCCGGGTTTGTGTCCCTTTCCCCTCAGACGCGGCGGTCAGCTTTGATCGCCGCGTCTGAAGGGTTAATACAGGGCATCACCGCGATCGGTGATGTCCTGTATTAGCCGCGGGTCCCGGCCGTTGATGGCCGCAGGGACCGCCGCGATAGGGGTGTATTCGCCGTATAAGACGCACCGACTTTTTCCCCCCAGTTTTGGGGAAGAAAAAGTGCGTCTTATACGGCGAAAAATACGGTACTTGAGCATGGATTGAGTCTGATCAACTGCTTTACAGAAATAAAGGAGGAGGAGAATAACACACAAGAAGGCATAATAATCAACAGCAGCAGAAGAAAACATAGATCAGGATTCCCTAATATTTACAGTTGTACTAAATATATAGATTGCATATATACACATACAAAACAGTTAGGCTAGGTTTACACTACGGAAGCTCCAGATGGAAAAATTCCTTCTAGAGATTCCGAGTGTGGCCATATTCAAATTCAAAAATTACAAAGTTTGAGTTGGTGGATGGAAAACCCATTGACTTGCATGTATTTTTAGTGAGAGTTTAGCAGGCAGAAATTCCATAGTGTGAACCTAGCCTTTAAATTAAAGCCCCTAGAATTCTATGGGATTCCGAACTCCCATTCACACTTCTGAATTTCCGCTTGCGGAATTCCGGAAGTGGAAATTAAGAGGTGTAAATTGGAGTGCGGAACCCCATAGAAGTCTATGGGCTCTAATTTGAGGAGGAGTTCCGCAAGCAGAAATTCTGCCGTGTGAATAGACCCTTTAGGCTAGGTTCACACTTCGGAATTTCCACATGCAATTCCGTTTCCAAATTGCAGGCAGAAATTCCGCTTACTAAAATGTACTGTATAGTGAATGTGTTTCCGTTCACAAATTCACACTTCAGAATTTGTGAAGCGGAATTTGTGAACAAAAAATCAGCTTTTAGGCTAGGTTCAGACTACGGAATCTCCGTGCAGAAAATTTCCGCCCGGAGATTTTGAGTTCTGCCTGCGCCGACTGAATAAGTCGGCGCTAGGACCGTGCGGACACTGCAGTCTCCCATAGACTGCAATGTGTTCCGTGAGGAATTCTGCCTGAAGAAAGAGCATCGCCTTTCTTCAGGCGGAAATTTCTAAGCGGATTTACTAAGCGGATTTTCCGCTTCACAAATTCCGAAGTGTGAATTTGTGAACGGAAAACCATTCACTACACTAGACATTTTAGCAAGCGGAATTTCTGACGGAAATTTTACGACTGAATTTCTGTCGGAAATTCCGTAGTCTGAACCTAGCTTGCTCATTCTTCAGGTGGAAATACTTGCGGAACACATTGCAGTCTATTGGAGACTGCAGTGTCTGCGCGGTCCTATCCTGAATCAGTTGGCACTGGACGCACTCAGACTCTCCGGGTGGAAATTTTCGTATTTTACACTGCAGATTCGCTGCTGAAGGAACGCTGCACGGTGGCTTTACATGTGCTTGCTCGGAGCAGACACACTACAATGTGCGAGTTGCTGCGCATGCGCGGTGTAATCGCACACGTTGCGGCCACTCCCCCTGCTCCATGAGCTAGGCCGAGAGCTGCAGCGATGTGCGAGTATACTGTGCATGCGCGCTGCGACTCAGGCATTGCAGTGGGTCTGCTTGAAGCGGCGTATTGTCGCTACGAGCAGGCACATGTAAAGCCACCATGCAGGGGTCCTTCAGCGGCAGATCTGCACCGTAAAATAAGCTGTGGGTCCGCTCGTGTGAATGTAGGCTAAGTTCACACTGTGGGATCTCTAGACGGAAAATTTCCACGCGTAGATTCGGAGTGCGGCCAGCGTTGACTGAATCAGTCGGCGCTAGGACCGTGTGGACATTGCAGTCCCCAATAGACTGCAATGTGTTCCGCAAGTATTTCTGCCTGAAGAATGAGTAACAGTTTTGGACTGTCTTGGGCAGTTGGGCCCACTAGAGTCCTACTGTTCTATTAAGTACGTGAATATTGTAATATAAGAATAATATATTTTCCAAAAATAATTTTGTTATGGTTCCATGTACTGTATGTGTGTTTAACATGTTACTGTGCCTTTAACCCCGGACCAAGGGTTTTTCTGTTTTCGCACTTTCGTTTTTTCCTCCTCACATTTTAAAAATCATAACCCTTCCAATTTTGCACCTAAAAATCCATATTATGGCTTATTTTTTGTGCCACCAATTCTACTTTGCAGTGAAATAAGTCATTTTACCCAAAAATCTGCGGCGAAATGGAAAAAAAATCATTGTGCGATTATATTGAAGAAAAAACGTCATTTTGTAATTTTTGGGGGCTTCTGTTTCTACGCAGTAAATTTTTCAGTAAAAATGACACCTTATCTTTATTCTGTAGGTCCATACGATTAAAATGATCCCCTACTTATATAGGTTTGATTTTGTCATAACTACATGCAGGAAAATGTATACGTTTAAAATTGTCATCTTCTGACCCCTATAACTTTTTTATTTTACCGCCGGGGCGTTATGAGGGCTCATTTTTTGCGCCGTGATCTGAAGTTTTTAGCGGTACCGGATTTTTGTATTGATCAGACTTTTTGATCGCTTTTTATTCCTTTTTTCATGATATAAAAAGTGACCAAAAATATGTTATTTTGGACTTTGGAATTTCTTTGCGCGTACGCCATTGACTGTGCGGTTTAATTAATGATATATTTTTATAGTTCGGCGATACCACATATGTTTATATTTATTTTTATTTACATGTTTTTTTTTATGAGAAAAGGGGGGTAATTTGGACTTTTATTAGGGAAAGAATGAAATGGTATTAATTAATAACACTGCGCACATTGATCTTATACACTGTTCCCTGCAAAGCCATAGCTTTGATTGATCAGTGTTATCGGCGGTCGATTGCTCAAGCCTGCATCTCAGGCTTGGAGCAATCAGTCGCCGAAGGGACACGCCGGAGGCAGGTATGAGGACCTCTGCTCGTGTCCCAGCTGATCGGGACACCGCATTTTCACTGCGGTGGTCCCGATCAGCCCCACTGAGCAGCCGGGCAGCTTTCACTTTCGTTTTAGACGCGGCGTTCAACTTTGAACTCAACATCTAAAGGGTTAATAGCGAGTGGCACCTTGATCGCTCTATTAGCCCCGGGTCCCGGCTTCAGATACATGCCGGGACCGACCCGATATGACATGGGGTCACCGCGTGACCCCGCGTTACATCGCGGGAGCCCGCCAAGGACGTAAATATACGTCCTTGGTCGTTAAGGGGATAAATTGTGAGCAGTGAACCCCATGTGACCATGTGAGCCAATGAGAACCCAAAAGTCTCCCTCTGTATAGTGAGGTGCATGGGAGTAGTTAGTCAATCCACAGTTAGTTTTCAACCTAGTGAGACTCCTGATCAATAGGTAAGCTCAGGTGTGCTGTGTGTCGTGTGTCCTAAGTAGAGGCCTACTCCAGCTTACTACTGATCATCCTACAAAGTTCACTCGCGGGAAGATTATATGCCCCTGCACAATAGTTTACAGGACCCTAGCAACCAGAATCTATAGTCTACAATTCTGTCCAGTGAAAAGCACCACAAGTCTCAGAACGGCAACAAGGCTCAGAAGGGGTATGCTGCACTCTCTCACCAAGGCCAGCTGTCTGTGTAATAACATCTGCACGCTCAGTAAAGACAGTTATCCGTAACATGACATCAGTGGCCCTCATTTACTATTCTAAACCCGATTTGTTTTGTCGGGTTTTTTTTTGTCACATCTTTGTCTGTGACATGTCTCAGACATCGTGCGCCAGTCTGCGACACGATGCAACATTTTACGGACCCGATAAAAGGGGCGTAACCCGACATTTCTGAGCTTTCCCACGTATTTATAAAGATTTCCAACCCCAATTTGTTGAATTGTTGTGGATTTTTTCCCGACAGCTCAGAGGAGTTGGAAACCAAAACCAAAAAAAACCCACGTGTGACAAACAGGATGCGACATAATAATAAATACCAGGGGAAAAAAGCAGTCGGGTAAGAAAGCAACATAGACTTACAACCCAATTTTCTAAGTAAATGAGGGCCAGTGTGCTTATTCGCTCATGGTGTCTGGCCCAGGAGAAGCTGCATACAAGCTTCTGACCGTGCTTCAGACAGTGCCCTGGCATCACGAAGTGATAAGGTATATCTACTAACACCCAGTGGCCGCCACACTTGTGCTGTCATGGGTATTAGGCAGGGGGCCAAGTAATGGAGTCTGGTACAGGAAAAAGAGAGTGGCAGGTGGCCCAGGTTCATGGTCCTCAGTCTGAGTCAATAACAGAAGGGCTAGCTAAGTATACAAGGATAAGTCAGAGGAAACACAAGGACAACAGGCACAGGTCAGGCGCTTCGTAACAGATCAGATTCAGGAACAGCACATCTTCTTTATGGTAAAACCACACCTTAATTAGGTAGTGACAGACAGAGATAGGTGGAGGACACATCGGGATTGTGCATACTGGCCCTTTAAGTAGCAGGAAGATCATGTGCATCCACCCTACAAGCCAGACCAGATACTGTAGCAGCAGAGGAAGCAGAGAAAGGATGAGCGGAAGTAACTTGAGGTGGACTGTGGGGAGTGACCTGTGCACAGACCTAGACCTGGCAATGTTGAGTCCTTGAAGTCATTGTACAGTACATCAGTGAGTACCAACCACATTGCAGCCGACATATTGCATGGAACTACAATATGCCTTTAAATAAGACCCAAACTACTTCTTGAATGGATATTACTGATACAGTTTATTTTCTCTGCAGTCATTTGATCTACTTCATCAGGTTTTGAGCTCGATCTGAAATGTTAATATCCCAGGTGTCCTAGATTCTATAATAAACCTGCTAATGAGAAAATTTTAGGACATTTTATTACCCAAATATATATTAGCTGTCACTCTGAGTTTGGAAGTAATTTGTATATCTCTGTAGTTGTACTAATGAGAAAGTGTAAGCTAGAAAAGTATATAGCCACAGAATGTATATCCTTATGGGCCCAAGAATCTACTATAGCAGTGCATGCATCTCTCCAAGCCTGTGACTTCAGAGCGTTTGTTGGTTATGCTGCATGGGAGCTGTCCCTGGCCGATCCCCAACAGGTGTCATTGTTGGCCTTCCTGTTCTCTGTCCCAACACATAGTAATGGCCTGCTGGCCACAGTGGGGATTTGCCTGGAAACATTAATAAAGGGGGGGGGGGGGGGAGTCTACCAAAACATCATTCTAAATGGAGATGTAAAAGTAATCTTAAGAAGTTTGGACATTAACAGAATAAACTTTTTCATGTACAAATGAGTTTTATGAGTATGATCCCTTTTCTTTTTTACATCTTCTATGAAAAAGTTTATTATGCTAATGCTGCTTTATATAGTATTTACTGAAGTCACAAAATTGGATATTAATGGCATGAACTAATTGTTTTCTATACTACATGCACTGTATGGGCAATACCTGTATAGTATTTGTACTGTACTGCTCTCTACCTGCGCTATATGCATTGCAAGGCTCCCTATCTAAATGACAGGTACTGTATTGCTCTCTACCTGTGCTATTTGTACTGTACTGCTCTCTACCTGTGCTATTTGTACTGTACTGCTCTCTACCTGTGCTATTTGTACTGTACTGCTCTCTACCCGTGCTATTTGTACTGTACTGCTCTCTACCTGTGCTATTTGTACTCTACTGCTCTCTACCTGTGCTATTTGTACTGTACTGCTCTCTACCTGTGCTATTTGTACTGTACTGCTCTCTACCTGTGCTATTTGTACCGTACTGCACTCTACCTGTGCTATTTGTACTGTACTGCTCTCTACCTGTGCTATTTGTACTGTACTGCTCTCTACCTGTGCTATTTGTACTGTACTGCTCTCTACCTGTGCTATTTGTACCGTACTGCTCTCTACCTGTGCTATTTGTACCGTACTGCTCTCTACCCGTGCTATTTGTACTGTTCTGCTCTCTACCTGTGCTATTTGTACTGTACTGCACTCTACCCGTGCTATTTGTACTGTACTGCTCTCTACCTGTGCTATTTGTACTGTACTGCTCTCTACCTGTGCTATTTGTACTGTACTGCTCTCTACCTGTGCTATTTGTACTGTACTGCTCTCTACCCGTGCTATTTGTACTGTACTGCTCTCTACCTGTGCTATTTGTACTGTACTGCTCTCTACCCGTGCTATATGTACTGTTCTGCTCTCTACCCGTGCTATTTTGCTATTTGTACTGTACTGATCTCTACCCGTGCTTTTTGTACTGTACTGCTCTCTACCCGTGCTATTTGTACTGTACTGCTCTCTACCCGTGCTATTTGTACTGTACTGCTCTCTACCTTTGCTATTTGTACTGTACTGCTCTCTACCCGTGCTATTTGTACTGTACTGCTCTCTACCTGTGCTTTTTGTACTGTACTGCTCTCTACCTGTGCTATTTGTACTCTACTGCTCTCTACCTGTGCTATTTGTACTGTACTGCTCTCTACCTGTGCTATTTGTACTGTACTGCTCTCTACCTGTGCTATTTGTACCGTACTGCACTCTACCTGTGCTATTTGTACTGTACTGCTCTCTACCTGTGCTATTTGTACTGTACTGCTCTCTACCTGTGCTATTTGTACTGTACTGCTCTCTACCTGTGCTATTTGTACTGTACTGCTCTCTACCTGTGCTATTTGTACTGTACTGCTCTCTACCTGTGCTATTTGTACTCTACTGCTCTCTACCTGTGCTATTTGTACTCTACTGCTCTCTACCTGTGCTATTTGTACTGTACTGCTCTCTACCTGTGCTATTTGTACTGTACTGCTCTCTACCTGTGCTATTTGTACCGTACTGCACTCTACCTGTGCTATTTGTACTGTACTGCTCTCTACCTGTGCTATTTGTACTGTACTGCTCTCTACCTGTGCTATTTGTACTGTACTGCTCTCTACCTGTGCTATTTGTACCGTTCTGCTCTCTACCTGTGCTATTTGTACCGTACTGCTCTCTACCCGTGCTATTTGTACTGTTCTGCTCTCTACCTGTGCTATTTGTACTGTACTGCACTCTACCCGTGCTATTTGTACTGTACTGCTCTCTACCTGTGCTATTTGTACTGTACTGCTCTCTACCTGTGCTATTTGTACTGTACTGCTCTCTACCTGTGCTATTTGTACTGTACTGCTCTCTACCCGTGCTATTTGTACTGTACTGCTCTCTACCTGTGCTATTTGTACTGTACTGCTCTCTACCCGTGCTATATGTACTGTTCTGCTCTCTACCCGTGCTATTTTGCTATTTGTACTGTACTGATCTCTACCCGTGCTTTTTGTACTGTACTGCTCTCTACCCGTGCTATTTGTACTGTACTGCTCTCTACCCGTGCTATTTGTACTGTACTGCTCTCTACCTTTGCTATTTGTACTGTACTGCTCTCTACCTGTGCTATTTGTACTGTACTGCTCTTTACCTGTGCTATTTGTACTGTACTGCTCTCTACCTGTGCTATTTGTACTGTACTGCTCTCTACCTGTGCTATTTGTACTCTACTGCTCTCTACCTGTGCTATTTGTACTCTACTGCTCTCTACCTGTGCTATTTGTACTGTACTGCTCTCTACCTGTGCTATTTGTACTGTACTGCTCTCTACCTGTGCTATTTGTACCGTACTGCACTCTACCTGTGCTATTTGTACTGTACTGCTCTCTACCTGTGCTATTTGTACTGTACTGCTCTCTACCTGTGCTATTTGTACTGTACTGCTCTCTACCTGTGCTATTTGTACCGTACTGCTCTCTACCTGTGCTATTTGTACCGTACTGCTCTCTACCCGTGCTATTTGTACTGTTCTGCTCTCTACCTGTGCTATTTGTACTGTACTGCACTCTACCCGTGCTATTTGTACTGTACTGCTCTCTACCTGTGCTATTTGTACTGTACTGCTCTATACCTGTGCTATTTGTACTGTACTGCTCTCTACCTGTGCTATTTGTACTGTACTGCTCTCTACCCGTGCTATTTGTACTGTACTGCTCTCTACCTGTGCTATTTGTACTGTACTGCTCTCTACCCGTGCTATATGTACTGTTCTGCTCTCTACCCGTGCTATTTTGCTATTTGTACTGTACTGATCTCTACCCGTGCTTTTTGTACTGTACTGCTCTCTACCCGTGCTATTTGTACTGTACTGCTCTCTACCCGTGCTATTTGTACTGTACTGCTCTCTACCTTTGCTATTTGTACTGTACTCCTCTCTAGCTGTGCTATTTGTACCGTACTGCTCTCTACCTGTGCTATTTGTACTGTACTGCTCTCTAGCTGTGCTATTTGTACTGTACTGCTCTCTACCTGTGCTATTTGTACTGTACTGCTCTCTACCTTTGCTATTTGTACTGTACTCCTCTCTAGCTGTGCTATTTGTACCGTACTGCTCTCTACCTGTGCTATTTGTACTGTACTGCTCTCTAGCTGTGCTATTTGTACTGTACTGCTCTCTACCTGTGCTATTTGTACTGTACTGCTCTCTACCTGAGCTATTTGTACTGTACTGCTCTCTACCTGTGCTTTTTGTACTGTACTGCTCTCTACCTGTGCTATTTGTACTGTACTGCTCTCTACCTGTGCTATTTGTACTGTACTGCTCTCTACCTGTGCTATTTGTACTGTACTGCTCTCTACCTGTGCTATTTGTACTGTACTGCTCTCTACCTGTGCTATTTGTACTGTACTGCTCTCTACCTGTGCTATTTGTACTGTACTGCTCTCTACCTGTGCTATTTGTACTGTACTGCTCTCTACCCGTGCTATTTGTACTGTACTGCTCTCTACCTGTGCTATTTGTACTGTACTGCTCTCTACCTGTGCTATTTGTACTGTACTGCTCTCTACCTGTGCTATTTGTACTCTACTGCTCTCTACCTGTGCTATTTGTACCGTACTGCACTCTACCTGTGCTATTTGTACTGTACTGCTCTCTACCTGTGCTATTTGTACTGTACTGCTCTCTACCTGTGCTATTTGTACTGTACTGCTCTCTACCTGTGCTATTTGTACCGTACTGCTCTCTACCTGTGCTATTTGTACCGTACTGCTCTCTACCTGTGCTATTTGTACTGTACTGCTCTCTACCTGTGCTATTTGTACCGTACTGCTCTCTACCTGTGCTATTTGTACCGTACTGCTCTCTACCTGTGCTATTTGTACTGTTCTGCTCTCTACCTGTGCTATTTGTACTGTACTGCACTCTACCCGTGCTATTTGTACTGTACTGCTCTCTACCTGTGCTATTTGTACTGTACTGCTCTCTACCTGTGCTATTTGTACTGTACTGCTCTCTACCTGTGCTATTTGTACTGTACTGCTCTCTACCCGTGCTATTTGTACTGTACTGCTCTCTACCTGTGCTATTTGTACTGTACTGCTCTCTACCCGTGCTATATGTACTGTTCTGCTCTCTACCCGTGCTATTTGTACTGTACTGATCTCTACCCGTGCTTTTTGTACTGTACTGCTCTCTACCCGTGCTATTTGTACTGTACTGCTCTCTACCCGTGCTATTTGTACTGTACTGCTCTCTACCTTTGCTATTTGTACTGTACTCCTCTCTAGCTGTGCTATTTGTACCGTACTGCTCTCTACCTGTGCTATTTGTACTGTACTGCTCTCTAGCTGTGCTATTTGTACTGTACTGCTCTCTACCTGTGCTATTTGTACTGTACTGCTCTCTACCTGAGCTATTTGTACTGTACTGCTTTCTACCTGTGCTTTTTGTACTGTACTGCTCTCTACCTGTGCTATTTGTACTGTACTGCTCTCTACCTGTGCTTTTTGTACTGTACTGCTCTCTACCTGTGCTATTTGTACTGTACTGCTCTCTACCTGTGCTATTTGTACTGTACTGCTCTCTACCTGTGCTATTTGTACTGTACTGCTCTCTACCTGTGCTATTTGTACTGTACTGCTCTCTACCTGTGCTATTTGTACTGTACTGCTCTCTACCCGTGCTATTTGTACTGTACTGCTCTCTACCTGTGCTATTTGTACTGTACTGCTCTCTACCTGTGCTATTTGTACTGTACTGCTCTCTACCTGTGCTATTTGTACTTTACTGCTCTCTACCTGTGCTATTTGTACTGTACTGCTCTCTACCTGTGCTATTTGTACTGTACTGCTCTCTACCTGTGCTATTTGTACCGTACTGCACTCTACCTGTGCTATTTGTACTGTACTGCTCTCTACCTGTGCTATTTGTACTGTACTGCTCTCTACCTGTGCTATTTGGACTTTACTGCTCTCTACCAGTGCTATTTGTACTGTACTGCTCTCTACCTGTGCTATTTGTACCGTACTGCTCTCTACCTGTGCTATTTGTACCGTACTGCTCTCTACCTGTGCTATTTGTACTGTACTGCACTCTACCCGTGCTATTTGTACTGTACTGCTCTCTACCTGTGCTATTTGTACTGTACTGCTCTCTACCTGTGCTATTTGTACTGTACTGCACTCTACCCGTGCTATTTGTACTGTACTGCTCTCTACCCGTGCTATTTGTACTGTACTGCTCTCTACCTGTGCTATTTGTACTGTACTGCTCTCTACCTGTGCTATTTGTACTGTACTGCTCTCTACCCGTGCTATTTGTACTGTACTGCTCTCTACCTGTGCTATTTGTACTGTACTGCTCTCTACCCGTGCTATATGTACTGTTCTGCTCTCTACCCGTGCTATTTGTACTGTACTGATCTCTACCCGTGCTTTTTGTACTGTACTGCTCTCTACCCGTGCTATTTGTACTGTACTGCTCTCTACCCATGCTATTTGTACTGTACTGCTCTCTACCTTTGCTATTTGTACTGTACTCCTCTCTAGCTGTGCTATTTGTACTGTACTCCTCTCTAGCTGTGCTATTTGTACTGTACTGCTCTCTACCTGAGCTATTTGTACTGTACTGCTCTCTACCTGTGCTTTTTGTACTGTACTGCTCTCTACCTGTGCTATTTGTACTGTACTGCTCTCTACCTGTGCTATTTGTACTGTACTGCTCTCTACCTGTGCTATTTGTACTGTGATGCTCTCTACCTGTGCTATTTGTACTGTACTGCTCTCTTCCTGTGCTATTTGTACTGTACTGCTCTCTACCTGTGCTATTTGTACTGTACTGCTCTCTACCCGTGCTATTTGTACTGTACTGCTCTCTACCTGTGCTATTTGTACTTTACTGCTCTCTACATGTGCTATTTGTACTGTACTGCTCTCTACCTGTGCTATTTGTACTGTACTGCTCTCTACCTTTGCTATTTGTACTGTACTCCTCTCTAGCTGTGCTATTTGTACTTTACTGCTCTCTACCTGTGCTATTTGTACTGTACTGCTCTCTACCTGAGCTATTTGTACTGTACTGCTCTCTACCTGTGCTTTTTGTACTGTACTGCTCTCTACCTGTGCTATTTGTACTGTACTGCTCTCTACCTGTGCTATTTGTACTGTACTGCTCTCTACCTGTGCTATTTGTACTGTGATGCTCTCTACCTGTGCTATTTGTACTGTACTGCTCTCTTCCTGTGCTATTTGTACTGTACTGCTCTCTACCTGTGCTATTTGTACTGTACTGCTCTCTACCCGTGCTATTTGTACTGTACTGCTCTCTACCTGTGCTATTTGTACTTTACTGCTCTCTACATGTGCTATTTGTACTGTACTGCTCTCTACCTGTGCTATTTGTACTGTACTGCTCTCTACCTGTGCTATTTGTACTGTACTGCTCTCTACCCATGCTATTTGTACTGTACTGCTCTCTACCTGTGCTATTTGTACTGTACTGCTCTCTACCTGTGCTATTTGTACTGTACTGCTCTCTACCTGTGCTATTTGTACTGTACTGCTCTCTACCTGTGCTATTCGTTATGTACTGCTCTCTACCTGTGCTATTTGTACCGTACTGCTCTCTACCTGTGCTATTTGTATTGTACTGCTCTCTACCCATGCTATTTGTACTGTACTGCTCTCTACCTGTGCTATTTGTACTGTACTGCTCTCTACCCGTGCTATTTGTACTCTACTGCTCTCTACCTGTGCTATTTGTACTGTACTGCTCTCTACCTGTGCTATTTGTACTGTACTGCTCTCTACCTGTGCTATTTGTACTGTACTGCTCTCTACCTGTGCTATTTGTACCGTACTGCTCTCTACCTGTGCTATTTGTATTGTACTGCTCTCTACCCATGCTATTTGTACTGTACTGCTCTCTACCTGTGCTATTTGTACTGTACTGCTCTCTACCCGTGCTATTTGTACTCTACTGCTCTCTACCTGTGCTATTTGTACTGTACTGCTCTCTACCTGTGCTATTTGTACTGTACTGCTCTCTACCTGTGCTATTTGTACTGTACTGCTCTCTACCTGTGCTATTTGTACCGTACTGCTCTCTACCTGTGCTATTTGTACCGTACTGCTCTCTACCCGTGCTATTTGTACTGTTCTGCTCTCTACCTGTGCTATTTGTACTGTACTGCACTCTACCCGTGCTATTTGTACTGTACTGCTCTCTACCTGTGCTATTTGTACTGTACTGCTCTCTACCTGTGCTATTTGTACTGTACTGCTCTCTACCCGTGCTATTTGTACTGTACTGCTCTCTACCTGTGCTATTTGTACTGTACTGCTCTCTACCCGTGCTATATGTACTGTTCTGCTCTCTACCCGTGCTATTTTGCTATTTGTACTGTACTGATCTCTACCCGTGCTTTTTGTACTGTACTGCTCTCTACCCGTGCTATTTGTACTGTACTGCTCTCTACCCGTGCTATTTGTACTGTACTGCTCTCTACCTTTGCTATTTGTACTGTACTCCTCTCTAGCTGTGCTATTTGTACCGTACTGCTCTCTACCTGTGCTATTTGTACTGTACTGCTCTCTAGCTGTGCTATTTGTACAGTACTGCTCTCTACCTGTGCTATTTGTACTGTACTGCTCTCTACCTGAGCTATTTGTACTGTACTGCTCTCTACCTGTGCTTTTTGTACTGTCCTGCTCTCTACCTGTGCTATTTGTACTGTACTGCTCTCTACCTGTGCTATTTGTACTGTACTGCTCTCTACCTGTGCTATTTGTACTGTACTGCTCTCTACCTGTGCTATTTGTACTGTACTGCTCTCTACCTGTGCTATTTGTACTGTACTGCTCTCTACCTGTGCTATTTGTACTGTACTGCTCTCTACCTGTGCTATTTGTACTGTACTGCTCTCTACCTGTGCTATTTGTACTGTACTGCTCTCTACCCGTGCTATTTGTACTGTACTGCTCTCTACCTGTGCTATTTGTACTGTACTGCTCTCTACCTGTGCTATTTGTACTGTACTGCTCTCTACCTGTGCTATTTGTACTCTACTGCTCTCTACCTGTGCTATTTGTACCGTACTGCACTCTACCTGTGCTATTTGTACTGTACTGCTCTCTACCTGTGCTATTTGTACTGTACTGCTCTCTACCTGTGCTATTTGTACTGTACTGCTCTCTACCTGTGCTATTTGTACCGTACTGCTCTCTACCTGTGCTATTTGTACCGTACTGCTCTCTACCTGTGCTATTTGTACTGTTCTGCTCTCTACCTGTGCTATTTGTACTGTACTGCACTCTACCCGTGCTATTTGTACTGTACTGCTCTCTACCTGTGCTATTTGTACTGTACTGCTCTCTACCTGTGCTATTTGTACTGTACTGCTCTCTACCTGTGCTATTTGTACTGTACTGCTCTCTACCCGTGCTATTTGTACTGTACTGCTCTCTACCTGTGCTATTTGTACTGTACTGCTCTCTACCCGTGTTATATGTACTGTTCTGCTCTCTACCCGTGCTATTTGTACTGTACTGATCTCTACCCGTGCTTTTTGTACTGTACTGCTCTCTACCCGTGCTATTTGTACTGTACTGCTCTCTACCCGTGCTATTTGTACTGTACTGCTCTCTACCTTTGCTATTTGTACTGTACTCCTCTCTAGCTGTGCTATTTGTACCGTACTGCTCTCTACCTGTGCTATTTGTACTGTACTGCTCTCTAGCTGTGCTATTTGTACTGTACTGCTCTCTACCTGTGCTATTTGTACTGTACTGCTCTCTACCTGAGCTATTTGTACTGTACTGCTTTCTACCTGTGCTTTTTGTACTGTACTGCTCTCTACCTGTGCTATTTGTACTGTACTGCTCTCTACCTGTGCTTTTTGTACTGTACTGCTCTCTACCTGTGCTATTTGTACTGTACTGCTCTCTACCTGTGCTATTTGTACTGTACTGCTCTCTACCTGTGCTATTTGTACTGTACTGCTCTCTACCTGTGCTATTTGTACTGTACTGCTCTCTACCTGTGCTATTTGTACTGTACTGCTCTCTACCTGTGCTATTTGTACTGTACTGCTCTCTACCCGTGCTATTTGTACTGTACTGCTCTCTACCTGTGCTATTTGTACTGTACTGCTCTCTACCTGTGCTATTTGTACTGTACTGCTCTCTACCTGTGCTATTTGTACTTTACTGCTCTCTACCTGTGCTATTTGTACTGTACTGCTCTCTACCTGTGCTATTTGTACTGTACTGCTCTCTACCTGTGCTATTTGTACCGTACTGCACTCTACCTGTGCTATTTGTACTGTACTGCTCTCTACCTGTGCTATTTGTACTGTACTGCTCTCTACCTGTGCTATTTGGACTTTACTGCTCTCTACCTGTGCTATTTGTACTGTACTGCTCTCTACCTGTGCTATTTGTACCGTACTGCTCTCTACCTGTGCTATTTGTACCGTACTGCTCTCTACCTGTGCTATTTGTACTGTACTGCACTCTACCCGTGCTATTTGTACTGTACTGCTCTCTACCTATGCTATTTGTACTGTACTGCTCTCTACCTGTGCTATTTGTACTGTACTGCTTTCTACCTGTGCTATTTGTACTGTACTGCTCTCTACCCGTGCTATTTGTACTGTACTGCTCTCTACCTGTGCTAATTGTACTGTACTGCTCTCTACCCGTGCTATATGTACTGTTCTGCTCTCTACCCGTGCTATTTGTACTGTACTGATCTCTACCCGTGCTATTTGTACTGTACTGCTCTCTACCTGTGCTATTTGTACTGTACTGCTCTCTACCCATGCTATATGTACTGTTCTGCTCTCTACCCGTGCTATTTGTACTGTACTGCTCTCTACCCATGCTATTTGTACTGTACTGCTCTCTACCTTTGCTATTTGTACTGTACTCCTCTCTAGCTGTGCTATTTGTACTGTACTGCTCTCTACCTGTGCTATTTGTACTGTACTGCTCTCTACCTGTGCTATTTGTACTGTACTGCTCTCTACCTGTGCTATTTGTACTGTACTGCTCTCTACCTGTGCTATTTGTACTGTACTGCTCTCTACCTGTGCTATTTGTACTGTACTGCTCTCTACCTGTGCTATTTGTACTGTACTGCTCTCTACCTGTGCTATTTGTACTGTACTGCTCTCTACCTGTGCTATTTGTACTGTACTGCTCTCTACCTGTGCTATTTGTACTGTACTGCTCTCTACCTGTGCTATTTGTACTGTACTGCTCTCTACCTGTGCTATTTGTTCTGTACTGCTCTCTACCTGTGCTATTTGTACTGTACTGCTCTCTACCTGTGCTATTTGTACTGTACTGCTCTCTACCTGTGCTATTTGTACTTTACTGCTCTCTACCTGTGCTATTTGTACTGTACTCCTCTCTACCTGTGCTATTTGTACCGTACTGCTCTCTACCTGTGCTATTTGTACCGTACTGCTCTCTACCTGTGCTATTTGTACTGTACTGCACTCTACCCGTGCTATTTGTACTGCACTGCTCTCTACCCGTGCTATTTGTACTGTACTGCTCTCTACCTGTGCTATTTGTACTGTACTGCTCTCTACCTGTGCTATTTGTACTGTACTGCTCTCTACCCGTGCTATTTGTACTGTACTGCTCTCTACCTGTGCTATTTGTACTGTACTGCTCTCTACCCGTGCTATATGTACTGTTCTGCTCTCTACCCGTGCTATTTGTACTGTACTGATCTCTACCCGTGCTTTTTGTACTGTACTGCTCTCTACCCGTGCTATTTGTACTGTACTGCTCTCTACCCATGCTATTTGTACTGTACTGCTCTCTACCTTTGCTATTTGTACTGTACTCCTCTCTAGCTGTGCTATTTGTACTTTACTGCTCTCTACCTGTGCTATTTGTACTGTACTGCTCTCTACCTGAGCTATTTGTACTGTACTGCTCTCTACCTGTGCTTTTTGTACTGTACTGCTCTCTACCTGTGCTATTTGTACTGTACTGCTCTCTACCTGTGCTATTTGTACTGTACTGCTCTCTACCTGTGCTATTTGTACTGTGATGCTCTCTACCTGTGCTATTTGTACTGTACTGCTCTCTTCCTGTGCTATTTGTACTGTACTGCTCTCTACCTGTGCTATTTGTACTGTACTGCTCTCTACCCGTGCTATTTGTACTGTACTGCTCTCTACCTGTGCTATTTGTACTTTACTGCTCTCTACATGTGCTATTTGTACTGTACTGCTCTCTACCTGTGCTATTTGTACTGTACTGCTCTCTACCCGTGCTATTTGTACTGTACTGCTCTCTACCTTTGCTATTTGTACTGTACTCCTCTCTAGCTGTGCTATTTGTACTTTACTGCTCTCTACCTGTGCTATTTGTACTGTACTGCTCTCTACCTGTGCTATTTGTACTGTACTGCTCTCTACCTGTGCTTTTTGTACTGTACTGCTCTCTACCTGTGCTATTTGTACTGTACTGCTCTCTACCTGTGCTATTTGTACTGTACTGCTCTCTACCTGTGCTATTTGTACTGTGATGCTCTCTACCTGTGCTATTTGTACTGTACTGCTCTCTTCCTGTGCTATTTGTACTGTACTGCTCTCTACCTGTGCTATTTGTACTGTACTGCTCTCTACCCGTGCTATTTGTACTGTACTGCTCTCTACCTGTGCTATTTGTACTTTACTGCTCTCTACATGTGCTATTTGTACTGTACTGCTCTCTACCTGTGCTATTTGTACTGTACTGCTCTCTACCTGTGCTATTTGTACTGTACTGCTCTCTACCCATGCTATTTGTACTGTACTGCTCTCTACCTGTGCTATTTGTACTGTACTGCTCTCTACCTGTGCTATTTGTACTGTACTGCTCTCTACCTGTGCTATTTGTACTGTACTGCTCTCTACCTGTGCTATTCGTTATGTACTGCTCTCTACCTGTGCTATTTGTACCGTACTGCTCTCTACCTGTGCTATTTGTATTGTACTGCTCTCTACCCATGCTATTTGTACTGTACTGCTCTCTACCTGTGCTATTTGTACTTTACTGCTCTCTACCTGTGCTATTTGTACTGTACTGCTCTCTACCTGTGCTATTTGTACTGTACTGCTCTCTACCTGTGCTATTTGTAC
This sequence comes from Hyla sarda, assembly GCF_029499605.1. Classification (NCBI taxonomy): domain Eukaryota; kingdom Metazoa; phylum Chordata; class Amphibia; order Anura; family Hylidae; genus Hyla; species Hyla sarda. The sequence goes on along the minus strand of NC_079195.1, from coordinate 36,466,403 downwards.
TGTACTGCACTCTACCCGTGCTATTTGTACTGTACTGCTCTCTACCTGTGCTATTTGTACTGTACTGCTCTCTACCTGTGCTATTTGTACTGTACTGCTCTCTACCTGTGCTATTTGTACTGTACTGCTCTCTAGCTGTGCTATTTGTACTGTACTGCTCTCTACCCGTGCTATTTGTACTTTGTACTGCTCTCTACCCGTGCTATATGTACTGTTCTGCTCTCTACCCGTGCTATTTGTACTGTACTGATCTCTACCCGTGCTTTTTGTACTGTACTGCTCTCTACCCGTGCTATTTGTACTGTACTGATCTCTACCTGTGCTATTTGTACTGTACTGCTCTCTACCTTTGCTATTTGTACTGTACTCCTCTCTACCTGTGCTATTTGTACTGTACTCCTCTCTACCTGTGCTATTTGTACTGTACTGCTCTCTACCTGTGCTATTTATACTGTACTGCTCTCTACCTGTGCTATTTGTACTGTACTGCTCTCTACCTGTGCTATTTGTACTGTACTGCTCTCTACCTGTGCTATTTGTACTGTAATGCTCTCTACCTGTGCTATTTGTACTGTACTGCTCTCTACTTGTGCTATTTGTACTGTACTGCTCTCTACCAGTGCTATTTGTACTGTACTGCTCTCTACCTGTGCTATTTGTACTGTACTGCTCTCTACCAGTGCTATTTGTACTGTACTGCTCTCTACCCGTGCTATTTGTACTGTACTGCTCTCTACCCGTGCTATTTGTACTGTACTGCTCTCTACCTGTGCTATTTGTACTGTACTGCTCTCTACCCGTGCTATTTGTACTGTACTGCTCTCTACCCGTGCTATTTGTACCGTACTGCTCTCTACCCGTGCTATTTGTACCGTACTGCTCTCTACCTGTGCTATTTGTACCGTACTGCTCTCTACCTGTGCTATTTGTACCGTACTGCTCTCTACCTGTGCTATTTGTACCGTACTGCTCTCTACCTGTGCTATTTGCACCGCACTGCTCTCTACCTGTGCTATTTGTACTGTACTGCTCTCTACCTGTGCTATTTGCACTGTACTGCTCTCTACCTGTGCTATTTGTACTGTACTGCTCTCTACCTGTGCTATTTGTACTGTACTGCTCTCTACCTGTGCTATTTGTACTGTACTGCTCTCTACCAGTGCTATTTGTACTGTACTGCTCTCTACCTGTGCTCTTTGTACTGTACTGCTCTCTACCAGTGCTATTTGTACTGTACTGCTCTCTACCCGTGCTATTTGTACTGTACTGCTCTCTACCTGTGCTATTTGTACTGTACTGCCCTCTACCAGTGCTATTTGTACTGTACTTCTCTCTACCCGTGCTATTTGTACTGTACTGCTCTCTACCCGTGCTATTTGTACTGTACTGCTCTCTACCCGTGCTATTTGTACCGTACTGCTCTCTACCTGTGCTATTTGTACCGTACTGCTCTCTACCTGTGCTATTTGTACCGTACTGTTCTCTACCTGTGCTATTTGTACTGTACTGCTCTCTACCTGTGCTATTTGTACTGTACTGCTCTCTACCTGTGCTATTTGTACTGTACTGCTCTCTACCTGTGCTATTTGTACTGTACTGCTCTCTACCTGTGCTATTTGTACTGTACTGCTCTCTACCAGTGCTATGTGTACTTTACTGCTCTCTACCCGTGCTATTTGTACTGTACTGCTCTCTACCTGTGCTATTTGTACTGTACTGCTCTCTACCAGTGCTATTTGTACTGTACTGCTCTCTACCCGTGCTATTTGTACTGTACTGCTCTCTACCCGTGCTATTTGTACTGTACTGCTCTCTACCTGTGCTATTTGTACTGTACTGCTCTCTACCTGTACTATTTGTACCGTACTGCTCTCTACCTGTGCTATTTGTACTGTACTGCTCTCTACCTGTGCTATTTGTACTGTACTGCTCTCTACCTGTGCTATTTGTACTGTACTGCTCTCTACCTGTGCTATTTGTACTGTACTACTCTCTACCTGTGCTGTTTGTACTGTACTGCTCTCTACCTGTACTATTTGTACTGTACTGCTCTCTACCTGTCCTATACGCATTGTAATGCTCGCTATCTGTACGACAGGTACTGTACTGCTCTCTACCAGTGCTACGTATACTGTACTTTTATTCACCTATATTACATGTACTTTAGTGCTACATGTACTGTTAAGCTCTCCACCTGTGTTAAGCTGCAATCACATCTCAGATTTGTGTATCTGGCAACCGGATACCTTGATAGAATTTCTAAGCGACCTCCGGCCGTATCGCTCCCAGATCCTCCCTGAGTCTGTCCTGTTGGATACACAAATCCGAGATGTAAGTGTACACTTATATGTACTGTAGTTCTCTCTTCCTGTGCTACATGTGATGTACTTCTATCTATATTACATGCACTGTACTGCTTTCTAACTGTGCTACATGCATGAAACAACTATTCATGCAAAAAATAACCAGAGATAACCAGAGCCCATCTGCTTGATTAAAGGGGTACTTTGCGCCTAGACATAAGATGTCTGATTTTGGGGCTCCAGCCACTGGGGACCACTGCGATCTCCCTGCTGAAACCAGCATTTATTTAGAGCATCGGGTGCAGCTCCGGAAGCTTGTGACATTGCGGTCACGCCCCACTCATGACGTCACGGCCGTGCTCCCTCAAAGCAAGTCTATGGGAGGGGCAGGGGAAGACCTACAAAGACCTTCCAAAAAATATTATTAAAAGTTGTTCAACCACATACCCCCTACAAACAAAGTGAGGCAGTCACAGCGAACTACTGCACAGCACTGATCGTGCCAAGATGATATATAATCGGCAAATCAGAAACTGGTACTTACTACAAACGCATTAAATACACCCATAGAAGCCAGCATATCAGACAAGCAACAATACATGAATCCAAAATTGTACTACCTACAGTCTGCGCAAAGAGCCCACACCAGCACTCTGTTGGAGGAACCGATTCACACCACCATAGGGGCTACGGAAATGCCCAGTAAGGCTAATATCTACAATTGGCTACCTGCTAGGTAAACTTTGTCCTGTGATTAAACTGGATATGCAGGGTTATGCACCTTTAGCCATCTATTGGGTCATTCTTTGTTGGGGAATTTTAACCCTATGATCGTTCAAGCTGTAAGTTAAAATTAAGAAGGTGACAGACCTGGTGAAACAAAAGACTACTCACACAGTGGCTATAGTCAAGTTTTCTAGTTAATTATTAGAAAACCAGGTGTTATATAGGAAAATATGTGAATAATGACATATACTGAAATACGAGCAGAAAAACTGAAACATAATAAATCAAGCTATTTTTTTTTTATCAAAGCTATGACTAGTATAATAATTATGTATAATAATAATAATGTAATAAGCATGTGTTTTCTTGGTCTTATCAGACTATACAACTGGCAGACATTCCTCACATATTCCCTATACCAGCATTCTTGGTTCAAAGAAAGGATGGGATTTGCTTATCTCAAGCTCATAGAACAGGCAACCTTCGGCCCTGCAGATGTTTTGGACTGTATCTCCCATGATGCTCTTACAGCCAAAATGCTGCAAAAGCATCATGGGAGATGTAGGCCAAAACATCTGCAGTGCCGAAAGGTTGCCTATGCCTGTCATAGAATAATAACAAAATGGAGTAGATTTAGCAATATGGCTGCATTTCATATATTTTCTTACATGTCCCTCCTTAGGTCAAGCTCTTTCCAATTGTCCATTAATATTCTCACTTTAGGTATCTTTTCACAGTACGGCTTCTAACAAACCAAACAGGTTTAAAGTACCCCTTTAAATAGGCACGATCATTAAAAGTAATTTTTGCTATTGCACTCCTTATGGTAAATTAAAAAAAAAATCTTTCTAAAGTACTTTGTTTAAAAAAACTGACGTTTTCTATGTTGTATTTATGTTTAAAAAAGCTGCCACTAGGTGTCTCCCTACTTGTCAAGAACACATTTTACCTCATCTTTTGCACAGACTTTGGACCCCTTCCAGCCTGCCAGAAGTCTAAAGTCAGGAAATGCTGAGGGGGTGTGTCCAGCCTTATCCAATCATAGCTCATCTCACACACTGAACTGCTCTGGGCCATGTGTAGCAGAGTGAGGGAGGAAGTTCTCCCCTGTATGGCTTCAGATGTCACACCTGCTGGGGAACGCCCCTTCCCAGCCTGTGGATCTGACTGAGCAGAAAATAAAGAGCAATATCACGGTAGAAAACTAAAAAATAAATAAAGGCAGGGGGTGGTTTATCATGATGGGGACAGTGAACTGGGAGGATTATAAAATATAACAAGAACATGAAAGGTACTCTTGAAAAGTCTTGATTTGGAATTCAACACCATTTGCCAGGTTTGGGCAAAAGTATTCATATAAGGGGATATGTTGTGTAACCACATAGTTTTCCACATCCTTCATGTCACCATGTGAAGTCTACTACTGGGACTTGATGGATTATCAGCTGTACTCCTAAAAAGCATATATTCAGGAATTTTTACATAAAAAGTATTATATCACGTGGAAAACTAAAAGTTACGGAGGCCAGCCTGGCCAAGGTGCTATAAGAGGGTGATATGTTTGTGAACTTAATGTCCCAGTCCACTTGCAATACATCATTTAGCATATATGCCAGGGGCAACATCTGCAGTAGTGGCACTTAGAAAAACAAGGAGTATCCTCAGCCTCCAGGTTTAGGACTTTTTGCCTGGCGTGGACCCAGGTAGGGTTGGATCAAGCCTGGGTTCCAAAAGTTTCCTCTTAAGTTGTTTCAATACAACCCAGTCACCCGGTTTCAGATCATGTGTGCCACATGGAGAATAAAATAAACAAACATTAGAAACAAATTGATTAATCTATGACTCTCAGTTAGTTAATGCTGTATGCTTCCCATATACTCATTTTTGAACAGACAGAGAACACCTCATATAGCTCCAACTTAGTTTTTCTATGGATAGAGAAAAAGCTAATTGGCAAGTACTCTATTCAGGTGTAATGTCCGTTTTTCAGGTTTTTGCATTTTTCTGTTTTAGGCCCTGTTCAGACATTGTTTTTCATGCATTTTCTGTTTCTGTGCTTTCCTTTCCAGGCGTGGATGAGTTAATCCTTTCACCCACTTGCAATGCGGGTGTGTCTATATATCTCCAGCTCAGTCTAAGTTCTGAGCTGGTGATTGAGCTGTTGCTACTATGATGTCTGTTTGTGCAATAATGCTGCTATGATGTTTGTGCAATATACTTCCTAGTCTGCTTTCGCATGCACCTTGTATTTATCTTGTATCATTATCTGAGTTTTTAGCCATAGTTATATAGCATGCTCATTGCAGTTTTTAGTCTGTTACACTTGTCGGTTTTAGGATGTATGTCTGTTCTGCTTGGTTTGTTTTCACACTGTACAATCTTGTCCTGTTCCTCCTCTTTGTGGAGTTTGGTTTTGAAATATATCCTGTTATTGTATGTTGAGTAATTATCCTGTCTAGTATCCTGACCTGAGTTCCTCTACGTTGTAGAGTTTGGTTTTCTTCATCCGTGTTTATGAAGTTTCATGTATTATATTTCTGTTTCCTACTGGGTCAGCATCCTGATCACAAAGTGGAGTGTGCCCGTTGGCCAGTAGTCTATTTGGCTTTATTATAATGGCTACTACTTTTGTGGAGTGGAGTGTCCCATTTGTTTTTCTTGTGTCCCACAGTGAACAGTGTCCTATGTTCCTGATCAGTTTGCCTGTTTCTATTTTGCCCTGTTAGTATTTGTATCTTGTCTGGTATATCTGGTTGTCTGGTAGTTCTCCTGTTTTTGTTTCTGGCCTATGACCAACTATGTTTATTATTTGTTTTTACACCACTGCACTTTAGCGCAGGCAGGGGACCGGTTCCAAGTTGTCGATTCACTGCTTAGGGTGTGTGGGCAAGTAGGCAGGGAGAGTGTTTTTAGGGTCAGTTTAGGGCTCACTCTTCCTGTCCCCTGCAGTCGGTCATGACATCAGGGTTTCTCTGTCTTAGTTATGGTTCTCTGAATCTTTCAGCTTGAGAATCCTATCTTCCAAAGTACTTTTAACCTCTCTGGTAAGGGGTGTTACACACTTGTTAAATACCCAAAGCTTCCATTTCATGCATCATGATTTCTCCAGTAAAGTGGAACTCCAAAACTACATAGCATCCTACGATCGTATGTGCATTGACATTTCAAACCAGAAAGGCCTCAGGTAAACCTGAAAAAAGATCCACACACACCAAAACACATTCATATCCTCCTTACTTGGGTAGCTGAATATAGTCTGCAGTCACTGAAATGGGTAAATTTGTTTCACAGTCTGTTTTGGAGACATTAGCATCACTTTCCTTAAATTATGTCTTGCACAGGTCATGCAAGCCTATATATACCTGATTGCCACTGCGGGGAATCCTGAGGCTCATTCACCAGTGATATGATTTCAACTTGTGGGGGACTCCATGAGTCTCCTAAGCCATCATTGTGTACAGGACTTCTTAAAAGACAAACTTTATCCTTGTTATATTTATACAGAGCAGTATCACCCAAGGTAGCTCCTCGCTTTACCCACTTGTCTTTTCCCCCATGGAGTTTGCCTACCGAGGTGAGGAAATATCTAGCCCTCCAGATGGGACCATAGTCATGAGCAATCCCAAACGCATATCTGGAATCAATGTAGATCTTTCTCTCTTACCAATTTATATGCATCAGTGAGTAACTTCAACAAAGCTGCCTGTGCTGAGCAATAAGGGGGATAATCAATTCAATTGGAAATCAATTCACTTTGACATGCAAAAATCCTGCAGTTTCTTGTACCAAGTTCATGGTGCCCATCAAACAACTCTTCCTTAGTCATCCATGTTTCAAAACCCCCCACCTCCCTATCACATCCCTCCTTTTTATTTGGCAGAATCAATGTCGCTGGATTTAAGTCTGTACAGCATCTCTGTGTTGTCAGCATTGTCTAATATTAAGATGGTTACCGGGCATGTGAATTTCTATACCAGGACGGAGGGGAGAGAAGGGGGGGAGGATAGTTGTCTTCACAGAATACACAAAACAATTCTTTAGCATGCCTTCACGACATGTGCATTCTTACCTTTTTGCAACAACTAATAATACAAATAGAAACAAAGAAATGGAAGGCACTCACAGTTCTGATGTCGTGCAGAATTCTTTAATGCAGGTGCTTCAAAAGTCCATAAGCGAGACGCCAGAGTGGGATCAGGCAGGTGCCATGGCACCTGCCTGATCCCACTCCGGCGTCTCGCTTATGGACTTTTGAAGTACCTGCAATAAAGAATTCTGCACGACATCAGAACTGTGAGTGCCTTCCATTTCTTTGTTTCTATTTGGATTCATACAATCCGAGCACCACCGTGTTCGTGCATTTTACCCGTTATCCTATGCAACCACATCCTGTCCCACCAGCCTGCAACATAAGTGTAGTTCTATAGCAGTAATCAGTGCTGATCCAACACCCTACTTGTTGTAACTAATAATACAAAGATTGCAAATATAAACAAGCATAAGACATAATTGGAAAATTCACACAATCACACAATTTTAAAACAGACATTTGATCCTTAGTATTTCTCCAGAAATGGTTAACAATTGTGACACTTGATTACACTTCTCATTGTCTTCTCCCATCCATTTGTACCTTAGCACATCTTTTTCATACATTGCACTGCACTTTTTCCTCCTGTTTCTTTACAATCTGACAAGCGCACTTAAAGGAGAACTCCAGAATATAAAAATTGTCCTCCATACTGCCGGCAGTAAAAAATAAATAAAGATGTACATACCTTCCTCCGTCTCCCGGGGCCTCCGGTAACCGGCTCCGGTCTCCGCCGTGATCCTCTTCCTTGTTGCCAGTGGTCGGCGAGTCATACTGCACTCAGCCAATCACCAGCCGCAGCGAAGTCCCAATTCGGCCAGCGATAGGCTGAGCGGCAGTGTGAGAATGCGTCAGGACACAAAATTCTTCACTACACCGGCACCTGCTGCCTGGGCCGAAAACGTCACACTGCCGCTCAGCCTATCGCCGGCCGAGTCGGGACTTCACTGCGGCCGGTGATTGGCTTAGCGCAGTATGACTCATCCGACCGCCGGCAACCAGGAAGAGGATGGTGGCGGAGACCGGAGCCAGTTACCGGAGGCCCCAGGGGAGTGGAGGAAGGTATGTACATCTTTAATTTTTTTACTGCTGGCAGTATGAGGGACAATTTTTATATTATGGAGTTCTCCTTTAAGAATTGGGAAGCTTCCTTGCATCCCCACTATGCTCTCCATGTTCAAATCTACACTACTGTGTAATATAGACTACATGTAATATATAGTGGCTGATTAGGCACACTCAATGCAATACACGTGTATATATACTGTTTTCATCACAACCTTTGCTTGTCAGATTCACCTGGCAAAGTCAGCTGGCTCCTCACCAATGTGGACAAGGGAGGGCAGAGAGCTTTAAAATCCAATTAAAATCACAGTATATAGAAATAAAGCCCATTTAAAGACCATGAACCCTGTCAAAACAATCCATCCCACATATTCTAACACCAAGGAGGAATAATCTAAAGGTTTTTAGCAAGTTCTTTTAACAAGCACATTTTAGCATGTACAATATCCGAACCAGAGAAGACCAAGCAAGCATGGTGGTGGTAAGACCAGGGCTTTACCTTACTGCAGTTTCTTTGGTTGATCCTCAGAGATCCTCTCTATATGGTTCGGATATGGCACATTAAATACCTCCCTCCTCTCAAGATAACTTGTTCTCGATAAATCGGCACCCTTGTTAAGGCAATTTTTCCGAATTAGGCAGGGTGACAAGGAAGAGAGAAGGACAGATTCTAATTTCCTACTGACCCTACTAACCCCTACCCTCCAATCTATAATTCATGTGTTAATTAAATCTATCCCAGCTATACCCCATGCAGTGATTAGTATTATACAGTGGTCCCTCAAAGCCATCGTTTGTCGAATCCATTGTATGTTGAGGGATTCGTGCAATGTAAAGTATAGGAAGCTGTACTCACCTGTCCCCGCCGCTCGAGATGTCTTCTCCGGTCCTCTTCTGTCTTCCGCAAGGCCTTACTGGGCCTGCGTAGCGACGTCATTACGCTACTGCGTACGCCATTCCTATTGGATGGCGTGCGCAGCAGCGTATTGACGTCATCGGAGAGGGCTGAGAAGACACCGGAAGACCAGCGCTGGCCCCGGAGGGCACCCCGGAGCATCGTGAGGGGTAAGTAATACTTACCGCACCACACGGGGAACATTAAGTTGCTATCCGGCAGCAGCTTAAGCATTTTGCGCTGCCGGATAGCACTTAATGCGATGGCCCCGACATAAAAAAGCATCGTATGTCGATTCTGACATCGACATGCGATGGCCTCTGAGAGGCCATCGTATGTCGATTTAATCATATGTCGGGGCCATCGTAGGTCGGGGGGTCACTGTATATTGATAGCAGTCATGGCTGGTTATGTTCTGTACTCTGGCTATTTGAAGAGACACTGCCCAGTTACAGATGTAATTTGTAGACTATTACACTAACATATTTTTATCGACTGACCTGTTTACAATAGATGGGTGACATCTGTTATGATTTGGCAGGCTGCAGGTGGATCCTCTGTGTCAGAGAGGGATTGGCGTGGACCGTACCAGTAGACTGGTTCTAAGTTGTTACTGGTTTTCACCAGAGCCCGCCGCAAAGCGGGATGGTCTTGCTGCGGCGGTAGCAACCAGGTCGTATCCACCGGTAACGGCTCAACCTCACTGACTGCTGAGAAGGCGTGGGACAGAAGGACTAGACAGAGGCGAGGTCAGACGTAGCAGAAGGTCAGGGCAGGCGGCAAGGTTCATAGTCAAGGGAAACGGCAGAAGGTCTGGTAACACTGGTAAGGGCATACACAATACGCTTTCACTAGGCACAAGGCAACAAGATCCGGCAATGCTGGGAAGGGGAAGTGAGGTTATAAAGGCATGAGCAGGTGGGAGCTAATTACACTGATTGGGCCAGGCACCAATTAGTGGTGCACTGGCCCTTTAGATCTTAGAGAGCTGGCGCGTGCGCACCCTAGAGAGCGGAGCCGCGCGCGCCAGGACGTGACAGCTGGGGAACAGGACAGGTGAGTAGATTGGGATGCGACCCGCGTGCGGGCACGTCCCGCTATGCGGATCGCATCCCCGCCGGCAATGTCAGTGCAGCGCTCCCGGTCAGCGGGTCTGACCGGGGCGCTGCAGAGAGGAGAATGCCGCGAGCGCTCCGGGGAGGAGCAGGGACCCGGAGCGCTCGTCGTAACAACATCACATTGTAATTTACACTTTTATTTCTCTATTGGGATCTAGTTATTATTATTATAATTTTTTGGTTTGACAGCTCCCACATGTATGCTGCTGGTCCATATGCACGGGCCATGGGCAGCTTTGACGGTGTTCTAAATTTTTCCCAGATTAGAATTTTACTTAGACCGTCACTATGCCACTTCTAGCCATCTGAAGACCAGCTATAATCCTCTTCCTGCTCCAGCACACCCCCACAGCTTGGACCTGGACTAGTCAGTGGCAGGCAATATTGGCTCTGTTCTCTGTTCTACCCTGAACTGGTGGGCAGTGGGCGGTATTGGCTGCGTGGACACCCCACGTGGAATGGGCAGCAAGTTGCTTGTCCCAACTTCCTGCTCTCTGCCCTGAATTGGTCAGCGGCGTTTGGTATTTACAGGGGGCTGCAGGCTGCTCTCCCCATCTCCCTGCTCTCTGCACTTCAGATGAATCACATATCTGCCTTATCAATAGAAGTCACGCAGGCTTGGCAGAGGCTTGCAACTTCAAGGACAATGAATCACCTCCTTGCAAACGCGCTGCAGGGAGAAATTCTGCACCAATAATGATAGGTAAAACAGCCATTTAGATACCCATGTCAGTTTTGACAGATGCCTCTTAAAGGTTAATAGCTGCAGTTGTGATCACTGCATATTGGCAAGGATTATCCCCAGCATCCTGGGGTTACTGAAATCAACTAGGGCTTAGAGTGGGCTTGAGTCCGGAGCTGCTCCATACACCCTTAATGGCACCATGATGGAGGATTCACTTTAATGGGAGCTGAGCTGCATTAACCTGGCACAACCAGGACTTGATGTACAGCTCCATCCAATATGTAAATCTGGGCACTGTAGCTCTGCTGAACAGCTGATTGGTGGGAGATCCGGGTGTTGGCACGCCAGTGTTTAGACATTTATGGCTTATCCTGAGAATCATGTGGTGGGCGCTCTAACAGTGCAGGCAGCCTCAGCATCATTGCTGTTCTATGTTGTTCACTGTGTGCCATCTAAAGATGCAATAGTCCCCCATGGAGACAAGAAAATAGTGAATAAAATGTAAAAAAAAAAATAATTTTAGCCTTCCCTATTGAAAGTCTAAATCATCCCCATTTTTCCATTTTTTTAAATAAAATAGAGTAAATAAACATAAACATATGTGGTATCGCCGCATGCGCAAACGTCCAAACTATTAAAATATTACATTAGTGACAAGTCCCGAATTGGTGATTTTTGGTCACTTGCTATACCATAAAAAATGAATAAACGGCGATGAAAAAGTCCTATCAAAACAAAAAAGGTACCGATAAAAACGACAGATCCCTGTGCCGAAAAATAAGCCTCATACATTCTCATATACAGAAAAATAAAAAGAGTTATCGGAGTCACCATGTTAAGCATACTCATTTTTGTGCAAAGAGTTATCATTTTTAAGTATTAAAATAAAACCAAAACTATATAAATTGGGTATCGTTTTAATCGTACGGACTACAAAATAAATAGGACGTCATTTTTACTGAAAAGGGAAATGTGTAGAATCTGAAGGCTGCAAAAGTTGCTAAATTGTGTTTTCTTTTCAATTATGCCCCACAAAAATTTTCTACAGCAAATTGTTTTGCTGTAGATTTTGTGTTAAAAAGAGTGATGTCATTACAAAGCACAAATGGTGGCACAAAAACATGAACTTCTTGACCTGCAACAATTACGTTTCCTTTAAAGACTCATTAGTGAATACTTAAATGTAATATGAGGAACGAGTGGAGACTCAACCTTTAGATGCAGACTTTTCCATGAAATATAGAATTAGTCAATATAAACCTAAGACTTAAAAGACCAATTTATAATTAATTCTTTAACCGATGAGGAACATTGCAATGGAAAGCTACAATAATGTGTTCAATGAAGCAGTGTCAAGTATCAACCCTGGACCAGTCACACATGTCTCTATTTTGTGTCAGCATTTTAAAGCCAAAAAACACAATTAGGTTCAACATACAAAAAAGATGGACATTTTTCCATTGTAGTTTTTCTCTTTGTCGGTTAAACTTCTGGTTTCCACTTACAAACACTGAAATGAACATTCTACAGTTCCATTAAACAACTCAGTTTTTGGGAATTTTGGGGTTCTATTACAATCTGAGTTAAAGGGGTACTCCGCCCCTAGACATGTTATCCCCTATCCCAGCGGCGGGACCCCCGCGATCTCGGCTGCGGGGGATGGGTGCTGCATGGAGGATGCAGGTGTACCAGGGCTTTCCGGGGCTGGTTCTGAGAAATCAGCTCGACGGCTGCCCCGATGTGACCTGTTCCCTCCGGGTCTCGCCATGAGGCTGAGAGGGTCTAGAGCCGAGGTACTTTTGTGCCTCGGGGAGTGGTGACCCCGAGGTGCCGAAACTCACTGGGAGGATGGACTCACTGAGTTGAAGCACGGGCACCATAATCTCTTCACCTTGTGGCACTCACCTCTTGATTCCCGGCCTTCTGGCTAGGATCAGAGAAATTTTTTATAGATCCGGCCGGATGTCCGGGCAGTATATCTGCACACATTCACTTATTTATTTATTTTTTGTCTCAGTGTGTCACTTTTTGCGTGTTGTGTGTTCACAGGATTTGTCAGGATGCGGTAGCCCTTCTGGGTGTCCCTCCTGGCGGTCTAGGGGAGGTGTGTGTGGCCATTAGGTTCTGCACCTCCCTGCAAACACCCCGGGTACTCCTGCTTTGTCAGGGTACCTACCGTTATCGGCTCTGCGGGCAGATACCTTGGCTAACAACAAGGGGGATGCCGGGAGCATTTGTGGTCCCCTAGTAGCTTCGGCGAAAAGGGACATCGAACATGGAACCTCGCAGGTACCTTTTGGTCCGGAGGCGAAGGGTAAGGTTTGTTGGGGGGCCTCGCTCCTATCGGAGAAGGGCTTGCGATAGACCGCATCCTTTCTGCACGTTTTTTTAGTGTAACACCTTTGCCCTTTTTCTTGCACTTTGGGTGAATTGAGAGCACGTTCCTCGGCTTTAGATAAAAAAAATATATATATCGCGAATATAGCACTATATATTCGCAATTACGAATATTGTTTTTTTTTTTTTTTTTTTTTACTGTACACATCACAGTGATCATCCATCTCTGCTTCCAGCTTGTGTGGAATACTACTGTGTGAGACTGGCGAGCAAATTTTCGCATATGCGAAAATTTGCATATGCGAATTTTTGCATGAGCAAATTTCTGTATATGCTTATTTTCGTATATGCAAATTTTTCGCATATGCAAAAATAAAACGAATATGTACGAATATGTGAATTTAGCGAATATATGACGAATTTTCATCCATATATTCGCGAAATATCGTGAATTCGAATATGGCCTATGCCGCTCAATACTAGTCACCACTCCCCTAATGAACTGTGTCACCACTCCCCTAATGAACTGTGTCACCACTCCCCTAATGAACTGTGTCACCCCTCCCCTAATGAACTGTGTCACCCCTCCCCTAATGAACTGTGTCACCCCTCCCCTAATAAACTGTGTCACCGCCCCCCCTAATGAACTGTGCCTCTATCTGTCCTCCAATGAACTGTGCTACTGCTACTGTGTCCCTAGTAAACTGTGTCCCTGTGCACTTTAGTCAGTTTTTTCCCAACCAGTAGCTCTCCAGCTGATGCATTGACAGAAGGGCATGATGGGAAATTTAGTTTTGCAACAATTGGAGAGCCACAGGTCAGAGAACATGGTCCCTTAACCCCTTAAGGATGCCACCTGTTTTTACCTTCAAGGGGTACTCCGCCCCTAGACATCTTATCTAATAAGATGTCTGATCATGGGGGTCCCGCCGCTGGAACCCCCGCGATCTCCACGCAGCACCCGGCATTCTAAACAATATGTTTAGAACGGTGGGTTCTAGTTGGCGGGAGATGTGACGCCATGCCCCAAACCCTCGTGACGTCACCCCACACCCCCTCCATTCATGTCTACGGGATAGAGTAGCAGGGATTGCCAATGATGAACAGGGGGAGCCCTCTCATCCTGTCAATCCCATAGATGTGTTGGGTTAATGCTGCCGAGACTGACGTGATCCCGATCTCGGCAGCTGAGGTGGAACCCCATCTGTGATTGACGTGTCGCGCTGAGCAGGATATAGCCAGGACATATACATACGTCTAGTTGCATTAACATGTAGGCAACTGGGATGTATGCATACGTCCTGAAGCGGCACTGCCACAGTCCTGTGCTGCACTGCTGCTCTGGCCTCTTTTAGTCAGGCCTGTTTAGAGCAGAATGATCACAGAGAGGAAGCACAGGGCAGGGAGCAGAACATTCGCTCTCTCTAGCTAGTGCTCACCGCTTCAATTTTAAGGAATGCAGGGAGAGCAGATGCCTCCTCTTGCTGGTTACTCAAACTGGCTGGAGATGATGGAGGCCCCAGGTGCCTTCCCTATAAGGCTATGTTCACATGGTGTAAAATGTGCGGAATATTTGCCCGTAAAATACGGGTGGACATTTTGCACATTTGCTTGTCTCGGTGGCACTAGAACCACTTAGAAATAGGCCATTTCCTAGACGTCAATGCATTTCCAAGCGGAATCTGCAGAAACCTTGAACAGGTTCAATGTTTCTGTGGATGGTGGAATCGTGTGAACAGGAAGCATCCCATTGAAATCTGCTGCAGCGGAATTAATGAGCTGAATATTCCTGTAGAATTCCAATCAGAAATTACCCTGTGTGAACATAGCCTAATTTTATCCTTCCTGGCGAACCAGACAATTGGCGTCCGCAGTCCAGATTTGAGGACCCCAGCTATGGAGCATCTCAGGACCCTACTGCAATTGTGAGGAGCGATCCTGTCCACATTAGCCGCTATTGCTGTAGATCGATTTCTTCACCCAGTGAAATCTATGTCATGACAAATTGT
The DNA here is from genome assembly GCF_029499605.1 of Hyla sarda. NCBI lineage: Eukaryota > Metazoa > Chordata > Amphibia > Anura > Hylidae > Hyla > Hyla sarda. The sequence goes on along the minus strand of NC_079195.1, from coordinate 36,451,175 downwards.
TGCAGCTCCTAAAGCTAAGGCTATGTTCACACAATGGAATATCCGTGCGGAATTCCGCATTAGAATATCAATGGGATTCTGCTACTCTGTGCACATGTTAAAATTTCTGTAGCAGATGTTTCTGCTGTTGAAATCCTGAGTCCAGAGTCCACAGAAAGAATAGAAGTAATGCCTTACTATGAGACAGTACATTGTTGTAGAGCGTTCCTAGCGCCGGCATGTTCTGTTGTCGCTCCGCTGTCAGGGGGAATGTCCGCTTGGCGCAAAAAAAGAGCCCTCATACTGCCCTATATACAGAAGAATGTAAAAGGTATACGTGGTCAACAGAGGGCGATTTTGAATCACTGATTTTGTACAAAAAGTTTTAGATTTTTTTTAAGCAGTACAAAACTTTAAAAGTATCTAGCCATGGGTATCATTTTAATTGTATTGACCCACAGAATAAAGAACATATGTCATTTTTACCGTAAAGTGTACAGTGTGAAAACAAAACACTCCAAAATTTGCTAAATTTCATTAAAATTTCCTCCCTAAAAAATAACTTTTTTGAGTTCTGCCGTACATTTTATGGTAAAATGAGGGGTTTTATTACAAAGTACCATTGTTCACGCGAAAAGCAAGCCCTTATATGGGTCTGTAGATGGAAATATAAAAGAGTTATGGATTTTAGAAGGCAAGGAAGAAAAAACGAAAACACAAAAAAAAAATTGGCCTCGTCCTTAAGGTTAAAATGGACTTGGTCCTTAAAGGGGTACTCCGGTGGAAAACTTTTTTTTTTTTTTAATCAACTGGTGCCAGAAGGTTAAACAGATTTGTAAATTACTTCTATTAAAAAAATCTTAATTCTTCCAGTACTTATTAGCTGCTGAATACTACAGAGTAAATTCTTTTCTTTTTGGAACACAGAGATCTCTGCTGACATCACGAGCACAGTGCTCTCTGCTGACATCTCTGTCCATTTTAAGAACTGTCCAGAGTAGGAGAAAATCCCCATAGCAAACATATGCTGTTCTGGACAGTTCCTAAAATGGACAGAGATGTCAGCAGAGAGCGCTGTGGTCATGATGTCAGCAGAGAGCTCTGTGTTCCAAAAAGAAAATAATTTCCTCTGTAGTATTCAGCAGCTAATAAGTACTGGAAGGATTAAGATTTTTTTTTTTAATAGAAGTAATTTACAAATCTGTATAACTTTCTGGCAGCAATTGATAAAATAATAATAATACTAATAAATATGTTTTCCACTGGAGTACCCCTTTATGGGGTTAAGGAAGCAAATTAATGTTATTTTGCCCTAATTTGCCCTGGAACAATAAGCTTAAATCAATGAAAGTGAGCGGTTATGAAATCCTTTTTTTTGCAGAAAATAGGGCTTTGTGCTCTGAAATTCCACCTGCAATTAATCTTTCATTTTAGATTCTTCGCTCAAACGCGTGTAGAAAGCAGCGGGTGCATTTAATTTGTTCACGGAACGGAGATACTTATCTCGATTAATTCTAACAGCAGGGGGATAATGGAGGGTTATATAGTCGTACAATAACTCTTGGGTGGAATTAATATGGAATCTTAGAAAGCGGTGATATGTAACACACTATGAGGAAACTATGAACACTATGAGACCTGAGCCTTAACAATGGGGCTTTCCATGAGTTATTTGTTGTCTACGGCACTGACAGAATAGATCATCATACTGTCAATTATCTGATTCAGTCTGTTAACCCCACTCATTCCCATCGCTTGACAAAGGCTCAAAGTATAATGAGTGTGAATGACAGAGCTGGGGTCAGTAAGACAGCTGAAAATAACCACAAATAAGAGCGCTGCAGCTGTCAATCCAAGAAGTACATTTAGGGCTCGATCACACTGTGGCAATTCCATCTTAAAGGGGTACTCTGCCCCTAGACATCTTATCCCCTATCCCCTGTCTGATCGCAGGGGTCCCGGCGCTGGGCACCCCTGCGATCTCGGCTGTGACACCCCAGACATGAGGTGCACTGAGTAAACTTCGCTCCGGTTTGGATGACTGGCAATGAGAGGTAGAGGCTCGTGATGTCACGGTCACGCCCCCTTGTGATGGCACGGCCATGCCCCCTCAATGCAAGTCTATGGGAGAGGCGTGACAGCCATCACACCCCCTCCCATAGATTTGCATTGAGGGTGCGGCCGTGACGTCATGAGCCTCTGGCGCTGCACACGGTGCTCTAAACGAAAGCCGGATGAAGCATGGAGATCATGGGGGTCCCCAGCAGCTTGTCCCCTGCAATTAGACATCTTATCCCTTGTCCTTTGGATAGGGGATAAGATGTCTATGGGCCGAGTACCCCTTTAAATTTCCACTAGGAAATTTTGAGCAGATTCCGCCTACAGCAGCCTCCTCCAGAATCAATGCTTACCTTCCATGGCCAACTGCTGTAGACAGTACGCACCGGCCTATTCACTACAGCTTAGTGCCGAGACTTCTCCAGTGGATTCAACCTTCAGCAGAATCCACTTCTACATCGGAAGTTCAGCGACTAAACTTCCATAGTGTGAAATCAGGATTCTGCTATGTGAACTTTGCAGCAGTATCAATAAGAGTCTGCTGCAAGTGGAATCCATGTGACATTTCCATGTGCAAATCCATCCATCCGAAAGCATTTTCAAGAACTGAAATCTGTTCAATTTTTTTTTTCAATTTTTCAAAACTACAACTCCCATCATTCCCTGCATCATTTCTTCACCACTACCAGAGATTTGGATCCATCTGACTAGCCCATGTTTCGCCATTGTTCAGTGAAAAATGTTTGTTTTCTTTTGCCAACTGGAGTCTTGTTTTTTTGTTTCTCTTAGAGAGAAATGGAGCTAGAACTGTTTGTCGGTTCGATTGTTATAGCCTATCCGAGCTTTAGAATGATGGGTTGTACATTGTGACATTTCAGTAGCATTATAGGTATTCTCTCCTTTTGAAGAGATCTTTGGCTTTGTATACATTCCCAGTCAGTTTTCAAATACTGGGAAAAGTGGTGTGAGAGTTGCTTTGCATAACCTTTCTTCTCAGAGTTTCCAGTGGAATGTAAATGGTCTATACTCTCCACGTGTCTTGAAAGGGGTACTCCAGCGCCCCAGAGTCCGGAACATTTTGTTCCGAATGCTGGGTGCAGGCTGCGAGGGTCATGACGTCACGGCCATGCCCCCTCAATGCAAGTCTATTGGAGACCCCCCTAGACTTGCATTGAGGGGGCATGACATGACATCACTAGGGGGCATGGCCGTGATGTCACAACCCTCGCAGCCCACACCCAGCGTTTGGAACAAAACTTTCTGGACGCTGGAGCACTGGAGTACCCATTTAAAGGGGTACTCCAGTAGAAAACATTTTTTTTTTTAAATCAACTGGTGCCAGAAAGTTAAACAGATTTGTAAATTACTTCTATTAAAAAATCTTAATCCTTCCAATACTTTTTAGCAGCTGTATGCTACAGAGGAAATTTTTTTCTTTTTAAATTTCTTTTTTGTCTTGTCCACAGTGCTCTCTGCTGACACCTTTGTCAGTATCAGGAACTGTCCAGAGCAGGCAGAGCAGGAGAAAATCCCCATAGCAAACCTATGCTGCTCTGGACAGTTCCTGACATGGACAGAGGTGTCAGCAGAGAGCACTGTGGACAAGACAAAAGAAATTCAAAAAGAAAAGAATTTCCTCTGTAGCATACAGCTGCATAAAAGTACTGGAAGGGTAAAGATTTTTTAATAGTAATTTACAAATCTGTTTAACTTTCTGGCATCAGTTCATTTAAGTTTTCCTCCGGAGTACCCCCTTTAGGACACTCTCCTTAGGAAGAAATATAACCTGCTAGTCTAGAGCTCCTGTGGCACAGCATCAGCCACACCGGGGGGGGGGTCAGGTGCTCAGGTGCAAGTGTTACATCACTCTTAATATTGTGACAATACGAAGTTAGAAAATGGTGCAGTATCCATGTTCAGCCTCGCTCCACAATATGCAGCATGTCTTATTTTTATACAGTCGACACCATGTACAGGTATAAAAAGTGTTTTCTTGTAATGGTAGACACAGACTTTCCGACTCCTGGAACCTACGGCTGCACTGAGGTTCAGTCTAAAATTTGTATACTAACACAGTTATATTTTTGTAGAATGTCCAGAAGAGAGAAAAAACATACCACAAGGGAACTTGAAGCAGGTGATCGCCAGTTACCGTATAGCGAGATTGCCGGTGTTGTTCTACGTCTCTGTGTATCAGGTACATAAGTTACATTTTACCACTATATATAATGTTGTCTTGGATACTTATAATTTGCTAAATCTGATTCTTGGATATATGAACTGTGACATTTGGAAATTTTATGGAATACATTTTTAATGGTAATGATTTTTTCAATATAAACTTTCCAATTTAGCGTTTTAGATGTAACCATTAAAAATGTATTTGGTGAAGAAACAGAAAAGTTAAAAGGGGTATTCCAGGGAAAAAAAACTTTATTTATATATATATATATATATATATATATATATATCAACTGGCTCCAGAAAGTTAAACAGATTTGTAAATTACTTCTATTAAAAATCTTAATCCCTTCAATAATTATCAGCTGCTGAAGATGAGTTGTTCTTTTCTTTCTGCCAACAGTGCTCTCTGCTGACATCTCTGCTTGTCTCGGGAACTGCACAGAGTAGAAGAGGTTTGCTATGGGGATTTGCTTCTACTCTGGACAGTTCCCGAGACAGGTGTCATCAGAGAGCACTTAGACAGAAAAGAACAACTCAACTTCAGCAGCTCATAAGTACTGAAAGGATAAAGATTTTTTTAATAGAAGTAATTTACAAATCTGTTTAACTTTCTGGAGCCAGTTGCAGTTGCCACCATGGAGATGCCAGCTGCATATGTTGACTTCAATGAGATCTGCATAAACTTGTATGGTGAGCTCCGGCTGAAGATAACCAGGATATTACTGATCAATACTATGGTAATATGCTGACATTACAAGGGGGCTGCTGCTGACCCTGTGTGTACGTTCACTTTGATGCTGCCAGATTGTCACATGCAGGAGAGAATGGTCTCGCTTAAAGTGGACCTGTCAGTAGGTTTATGGGATATAAGGGGCATGGATGTCTAGGTCTTTTGACTCTGCATCCACACATACCTGTCATTAGTTAACTGACCTTAAGTGTTTAGTGCCAAGATATCAGAGTTTAAATAGATATGAAAATTAGGCTTTGGAGCCTACTGGCTGATCCCTTCAGCTTCTAGATAATAGTTGAGAGGCAGGGATTACAGTACAGCATAGTGGCTGTCAGTCAGGGGGCTAGACGAGGTGACCATGTGGTATCCCAGTGCAGGACCTGGTCCTGTCCCTGTCTAAAATCCCCTCAGCTAGAGTCCCTCCATTTCCACGGGGCTCTCCCGCAGGGCTTGCCCCTTGGTTGCCTCATATAAATATCTTTGTATAGTGTATAAATGTATAGGACCTACCCGGGTCACGTGGTATATCAGATTGGTTGTATAGATATTTAGGAACTTCCGGGGTCATGTGTTAATGTCATGTGATGTACCCAGAGTTCTCTGGGTTCAGGATTTACAGGCTTAGTAGCCAATGGGATTAGTCCAGCCCCCCTAGTATATAAGGGGCTGTAGTCACTAAATTCACTGCTCTTATCTCTTATCTCCCGGATCCAAAGCAAGCACAATCAGCATATGTTCATTCTTCTCAACTAGGCCAAAGCCTAAAGAACCAACAGCCACTGAAACCGTGAGCTATAAAGCTCAACCTACGAATCCTGTGTGACTACTATTTCACTTAAATCTTATAATCAGTAGCACAGTAGCCTGCTTAAAGCTAAATACTATATATCCCAGCAAAGCCTGTGAGGAACCTGCATCCCGGTTACCTCGAGAGACACTGTATACTTGTAAAGACTGTTGCATAAAAGTTCAAGTAAAAGTTTCCAGTTATCTCATCTGCTGTGGACATTCCATTTATTATCCCTGCCGTTTGTGGGTCAGTTGGCGGCAGGACCTCTAATACTAAGCAAACCGCACTCTGGCGTCACGACAAATAAGGGTTAATACCACCAGACCCTGTAATATCATTGCAACACCCCAGACACCACAACCAGCACCAGCGAGGGGAGTGACTAACTGGTGAAGGTCCTGAACTGTGCTGGAAACTCCAGCAGCTGAGGGATTCAAGCCTAATTTGTATATCTCAACTCCTAACTAACAGATATTGTTGGTGGAGAGAAGTTTCCAGCATGTTGGATTTTTTCTGCCTGACCTGTTTGTTGTAGGTGGGATAAGTCAAATGACTGCATAGTCAGGTCCCCTAAGGGGACTAAAAATGTAATAATAAAAAAAAAAAAAGTAAAACATGTATTTTTAAAAATGTAAACGAAAATCCATCTTTTTCCATTTTTCAAATAAAAGAATTCACATAATTGGCATCCCTGTAGGTAGGGTTTTCACATAAGTAGTTTGCCCCCTGTAGGTAGCTTGCCCTTCCCTGAAAGTAGGACCTCCAGCAGGTTGTTTGCCCGTTATAGGTAGCTTGCCCCTCGCTTGTTGATAGGAACCCCAGCAGGTAGTTTGTCCCATGTAGGTAGTTTGACCCCCCCCCCCTCTTGTAGGAAGGACCCTCCTATGTAGCACTTACATGCTGTCTGCACCGTCGGCACTATACTGTAAAACTGTAAATCCTTTTTCCACCCTTGTTCTCTGGAGTGCTGGCTGGTGTCCCTGTACATATTATGGACAGGGAAACCAGTCCATATACACTCCATTAAAGGGGTACTCCAAAGGATAGGGGTTAAGATGTCTCACCGTGGAGGTCTCCTCGCTGGGGACCCCCGCAATCTTGTATTCGCCACCCACCTCTTTGAGCTGCACGCCACAGTGCCAGCTCACAAACAGCCGGGTGGCGACCACAGGGCCGGAGTATCGTGACGTCACGGCTCCGCCCCGTGTGATTTCACCCTACGCTATGCAAGTCTATGGGAGGGGGCATGATGGTGAAACATCTTATCCCCTATCCTTTGGAAAGGGGATAAGATGTCTCAGGGCCGGAGTACCCCTTTAGAGTGCTGTCAGATTGCGACACACCTACCAGTAGGAAAACATGTCCATAGATGGGAAAAAAAAGGCCCATTGTCAGTATTGCTGTTTTTCTTGTTAATTCACCATCCCAAAAACATGCATTAAAAAGCCACACGAACCCCATAAATCAATAAAAATTACCGCTAACCCCTCAAAAACTGAGCCCCCATGCAGTGACTGGTTTTTAAAGGGTTAAAAGAAAAAGCAGCATCTTATCTGACTTCCATAATCACCCAACTAGTAATTATGATTAATGCAAAAAAATATACACGGTAACATATCCAGTGACTGACACAGGAATAATAATAATGGCGACTGCTAAACTACAGGGGGATTCTCCTCGCTTTACTTACCTCAGTGCACTAGAGTGAACAAATAGAAAAAGGTTAAAAGGAAAAAGACGAGGAGGATGAGTGAGACTCCACTTCCCCACACTTTCTGTATTTGTAGTGCCCCAGTAAGATTGTTCTAGATACTATTCTAGTACGACATGGCTAAGAATAAAAGATGTTTAAATTGCATAATATATGTATATATAAGATACTACTAAAGTTATTGCAAATGTGTTTGCTGTATGTGCCTTGCACTGGAACCTAAACTAATCCCGTCTAGGCCTCGCTATTGCCCGAGGAACAGCCCTATACTTGCTTAGTATTTCAGTCAGCAAGGTAAGCAAAATTCCTAGCCCTGCTCTTGCTATGCTCACCTACAACTAGGCCACATGTCTTCTTAGTAGGTACAATCTGTCAGTTTCTTCATCTCAGAGATGGAGAATATAGTCCATGCCAGAGAGAAGAAGTTGAACAAGGATCTTTCTGCAATTCACTACAGTGATCCCTCAACTTACAATGGCCTCAACATACAATAGTTTCTACATACAATAGTCTTTTCTGGAATATTGGAACTTGAAACCAGACTCACCATACAATGTACTACTCTTTACCTGTGCCAGGGTTAGCTGCTCCTTTGGACACCAGGTGGGGGCGGCTCCATGTTTCTTTTTTAGGACACTGTGTACTGTACAGGACCCTGAAGTCTGGGTTGGCTTCAGAACAAATTTCCAGGTTTTCATAGAGTTATGGTCTCAACATACAATGGTTTTAACATACAATGGTCGCCCTGGAACAAAATCATATTTACGGTGTCCATATTAGTACATCTTCGGCATCGTTCCTCACTCCGTCATACCTCAACCCAAACTGCCTCAGTCCTCCTCCGTCACACAAAACTTCATCCTACCTCAGCTGAAACTCCGACCGTTATCACACAAAACTCCCTCCTCCCTAAGAGCTCTGAATAAACTCTGTCAGGTATCAGCCGTCAGCTTCAGACATCGGGTGTCATACGTTAGCGGTTAGACCTCGGGTATCAGACATCAGGTTTCATACAGATTTTTTATGCAGGGGCCGCGCATCATCACAAGCAAAGCCTATTGTCATGTATACTTATGCAAACGAGCTACAAGGGGAGGAGACCTGCATGATACAACATGTTCATCCACCCAGGTGGATTACTTTTTATCATGCAAACCAGTCTGTAAAGGAAACGCCCAGCATACCAGATCTTCATCCATCCCCTGACCAAGCCGGATCTTCATCCATCCCCTGACCAAGCCGGATCTTTATCCATCCCCTGACCAAGGCGGATCTTCATCCATCCCCTGACCAAACCGGATCTTTATCCATCCCCTGACCAAGCCGGATCTTCATCCATCCCCTGACCAAGCCGGATCTTTATCCATCCCCTGACCAAGGCGGATCTTCATCCATCCCCTGACCAAACCGGATCTTTATCCATCCCCTGAACAAGCCGGATCTTCATCTATCCCCTGACCAAGCCGGATCTTCATCTATCCCCTGACCAAGCCGGATCTTCATCTATCCCCTGACCAAGCCGCATCTTCATCCATCCCCTGACCAAGCCGCATCTTCATCCATCCCCTGACCAAGCTGGATCTTCATCCATCCCCTGACCAAGCACCTGGAAGGACTATCGGAATATCGGTATAAGTTATCGGCTATCAGCCTCAAAGTTCACAGATTATCGTTATCGGCCCCAAAAAAATCAATATCGGTCAATCCCTAGTGTGGGGTACCTTGCTCTTAACTTCTTAATGACGCAGGGTATTTTCTGTTTTTGCATTTTCCTTTTTTCCTCATCACCTTCTTAAAATCATAATGCTTTCAATTTTGCACCTAAAAATCCATATTATGGCTTATTTTTTGTGCCACCAATTCTACTTTGCAGTTACATTAGTCATTTTACCAAAAAATCCACAGCGAAACAGAAAAAAAAATTTCCTTTACAAACTGGTTTGCATGATAAAAAGTAATCCACCTGGGCGGATGAACATGTTGTATCATGCAGGTCTCCTCCCCTTGTAGCTCGTTTGCATAAGTATACATGACAATAGGCATTTCTTGAGATGATGCCCCGCCCCTGCATGAAAATCTGTTGTATGTTGAGACCATAACTTCATGAAACCTGGTAATTGGTTCTGAAGCCCCAAAATGTAGTCCAAAAATAGGAAAAAAGTGAAGATTAAAGAAAAATAAGTAGATAACTAAATAGAAGTAAAGAAAGTTCTTACATATATAAGTAATAAAGATCTGCTGGAAGCTGTAATCACTGTCTATGTAGAGGACAGGAGCTTCTTCAGGGTCCTGTACATGATGCACCGCCCCTGCATAAAAAATCTGTATGACACCTGACGTCTGATACCCAAGGTCTAACTGCTAACGTATGACACCCGAAGTCTGACAGCTGAGGGCTGACGGCTGATGTATGACACCCTATGTCTGAAACTGACGGCTGATACCTGACGGAGTTTATGTTGAGCTCTTAGGGAGGAGGGAGTTTGGTGTGATAACGGTCGGAGTTTCGGCTGAGGTAGGATGAAGTTTTGTGTGACGGAGGAGGACTGAGGCAGTTTGGTTTGAGGTATGACGGAGTGAGGAACGATGCCGGAGGATGTACACATTGCACATATTGTAACTTGAAGGACCACTGTAATCTGTTGTCAGCTTAAAGGGGTACCCCGGCGCTTAGACATCTTATCCTCCTATCCAAAGGATAGGGCATAAGATGACTGATCGCGGGGGTCCCGACGCTGGGGACCGCCATGATCTTGCACGCAGCACCCCGTTTAAAATCAGTCCCCGAAGCATGTTTGCTCTGGGTCTTATTACCGGCGACCATGGGGCCAGCTGCGTGTGACGTCGCGCCTCGACCCCCATGTGACGTCACAGTCGGCCCCTCAATGCATGCCTATGGGAGGGGGCGGGACAGCAAAAAACTCTGTCATACATCAGCCGTCAGCTGTCTCCGCCCCCGTGTGACGTCACGCTCCGCCCCTCAATGCAAGCCTATGGGAGGGGGCATGACAGCTGTCATGCCCCCTCCCATAGGCTTGCATTGAGGGGCGGAGTGTGACGTCACACGGGGGCGGAGGCGTGACGTCACACGCCGCCGGCCCCGTGGTTGCCAGTAATCAGACCCGGAGCGAACATGCTCCGAGGACTGATTTTCACTGGGGTGCTGCGTGCAAGATCAGGGGGTCCCCAGCGGCGGGACCCCCGCGAACAGGCATCTTATCCCCTATTCTTTGGATAGGGGATAAGATGTCTAAGCGCCGGAGTACTCCATTAAGGTCGGACTGCAATGTCAGGAAGATTTCCCTGGATAAGTCCTTGTGAGGATTGTGTCCCAGGACCACAGCTGATTTAAGAAAAGTCCACATATTACACCACAGTAGTTTTAGTAATTTTGGACGGGGAACTTGAGAAGCACGATACGTTTAAGTTGTTCAGATTGTTTCACTAGGGTACAGAGGTCTCCTCTTGCACTTTGCATTCGGGAACAGCTTACTAGTTGGGTCACAGGTAACACAGTGTCCTCTATAAAAATTGCCTTGTGACATATACTAAGGCACAATATCCCCAGCTGACCTGAGTAACAATTTCCCCCATTTTCTAAATAATTATTTCCAGTAGATGAATATAATCTGAATATCACAATAATAAAAAACACGTTATTGTATTTTACTTCTAAACAAATTAACAGTTAATAAATTCCCAGCACATCTGTCTTTATCAGTAAAAAGCAAGAAAATACTCCAGAGAATCCTATGCAGAAGTGATAAGCTACGTAAAATTAAATACAACAAAATAAAAAAAAGTTATGAGTTGTATTTGCATGGATAAGCAGCATGTTATTTATTAAACATGTTAGTAAAGGAGAAGAGATTTCTCTGGTTTTCCATTTAACACTCTCACATATTCTCCCTCTGCCAGTTTTTTTTTTTACTGCCCTCTATCCATTGCCATGCGAAATCATTCTACACTATTAACAATGACATAGAAGGCTGTACACAGCTAGTCCCCTCCGTACATCTCAGACCTGATCTCCTGACCCCCCCCCCCTTCCTACATGTAATCCCCAAGCCTCTTCAAACCTATTATAGGTCCCCCATTAGGTAGATTACAGATGTAGTCCTCCCATTAGGCAGGTATGTCTCACCAATATTCAAGTAGCCCCCCAGTAGTTGGATAGTAACCTCAATAGGCAGGTAGTCCCCCCATTAGGCTGGTAGGCTCCCGTTTTAGGCAGACAGTGCCCACATTGAGCAGGTAGCCCCATTAGGAAAACAGTCTCCCCAAAAGGCAGGTATCCACCCTAGACGGCAGATAGGTCTTCACAGTAAGTAAATTCCCTCCTATAACTGGAGACTATCCATTTTCTTGGTAATATTCTAAATCAGTGTTTCTCAACCTGTGGATCTCAGGACGGGAGTTGTGTTTTTGCAACAGCTGGAAAGTAAGTTTTTGGCACACATCCCCAGTGTCTAATGGTCCGATTGGCACTTCCGCAATTGCAGGTTGCCAATCAGTTGTGAGGGCAGTCTATGGCAGGCTGTACCAATAGAGTGGTGATCTAATAGATCAATGTAATGGATATACATCACACTGATCTATATTGCAATAAAATGATTGTTTAAAAATGAATTGAACCACTCTTCTCAGGCCGTCAATAATGTTTATCTCCCCTGCCCACCTGGTCCCCTTTCCCTGCTCCTGTACTATTCACTGCACTTGCCTGCCGGACAGTTAAATCATACTTTACCATGACATTAGCCCAGCTTCAGAATATTTAAAACTTCCGGACAATCTCAGCATTCTGAGAATAACACGATCAGGAGATATATCATAAGTCTCATGCAAGTGGAGGAAAGGGTTACAATTTCTTACCAGTAGGCTATTTTTCTGTATTACCTTGAAATCCTGTGCAGATATCTCCGTATTATTCATTCACTTATATTGCAGAAGTCTATTTAGTATTTGCCAACCTGCCTTCTAACCATTAACCTTTCCAAATCAGATTTTAGACAAAAAAAATTCTCATCAGATCCCTATGTGGGTTAGGTATGGGCCGATGTATGCTGCATGTTTTCTAGGATTTATATGGTGAATCCAACCTCATTCCATCGTGCGAGGCTCTCAGGCCGCTCCTCATAATATCATTTCTTAGAAAACCTCTTAAGACTTCATCTTTCTGGCCTTTTGCACTTCTAGCAGTAATTTCCTTTTAGAGGAAGATGAAATGATCTCTGGTTTGTATATCAAAAAAAAAAAATCCAGAGACTTGATCTCAAGGATAATTTATGGAAACAGTGGACGCTGGATGAATATTACCAGGATGTTTGTTATCACACAGCTTGTTTTTAATAAGAAGAATCATCAAGTTCTTGCTTAAACCTCTCGGCAATATTTCACGTGAGTCAAATAATAAGCTGTTTCCCTTCTAAGTAGACAGGGCATGAAACAAGTCACAAAAAGGATAAAATGTAATATTTAGAAAGTCTGTAATATTAAAGAAAGTCTGTTTAAAGTCTGTTAATAGACCAGCTTATGTCTCTGTTACTGGTTTAATGTGCGCCAAATTTACGAAAAGTCACATGGACTTTGATAAATTTGTCGCACGGATTTCCCGCCTCCCCACTCAGTCTAGTTTAGATGCCTGACAGGAAAAGTCTCAGCAGGCTTTAGAAGACGGTCTAATTAAAGTCATTTTGCTAAGGTAATAGTTTAAACTAGTTCTCTTAGCTTTTCAAACACCTTACTGTTATGCCGAGCGCTCCGGGTCCCTGCTCCTCCCCGGAGCGCTTGCGGCGTTCGTCTCTGTGCAGCGCCCCGGTCGGAACCGCTGAACGGGAGCGCTGCACTAGCATCGCCGGCAGGGATGCGATCCGCGTAGCGGGACGTGCCCGCCCGCGGGTCGCATCCCAATCTCCTCACCCGCCCCGCTCTAGGGCGCGCGCGAGCCGGCTCTCTGAGATTTAAAGGGCCAGTGCGCCATTGATTGGTGCCTGGCCCAATCAGTACCTGCACCTGTGCCTTCCTTATAAAAACCCACTTCCCCTTCCTGTCTTTGCCGGATCTTGTTGCCTTGTGCCCTGTGAAAGTGTTTAGTGTGTTCCCAAGCCTGTGTTCCCAGACCTTCTGCTGTTGCCCCTGACTACGACTCTTGCTGCCTGCCCTGACCTTCTGCTACGTCCGACCTTGCTCTTGCCTTGTCCCTGTGTACCGCGCCTGTCTCAGCTGTCAGCTGGGGTTGAGTCGCTATCGGGTGGAACGACCTGGGGGTTACCTGCCGCTGCAAGTCCATCCCGCTTTGCGGCGGGCTCTGGTGAAAACCAGTAACCCCTTAGACTCCGTTCCCCTGGTACGGCACACGTCATCACCTCACTGACACAGAGGATCCACCACCAGTGTCCTCGCTGCATACCTATCCGGATCCTGACACTTACTCTGTCCTGAGTGAAATCATTAATGTAAAAGTCTGTTATTTTTATTATTTGAAATGTTAATTACATTTATAATTAAAGTAAGAAAAATTTAGTAAAAAAATATATATAGATCACAAACTTAAAACACATTTAGGTGAGGTCAGGGATCATGCATGTAAGATGCATACTCAGGTCAGGAGCTTGAAGCATGAACAAAGTAACATTTAAGCCAGCTTCGGGATGGTCTGAGTTTTTGGTCTAAACAGAGCTGCTGCAACTTTCGCGGATAAGTCGCGAATAATAACTACCAGCCTAATGTTTAGAACTATCTAATTTAGAGCCTTATGCTTTCGAGGAATGGGAAAAATCTAAAGTGAAAGTCGCAGATGAGTCACAGAAAAATAGACTGCGACTTTCAATGCGACAAATTTAGATGAGAAAAAGTGGTCTAAAGAGCTTGATAAATGTCCCCCAATTTGTATATCTCATAAAGAACTGTTAGGAAATGTGCCTCAACAATGAGACTCCTTGAGGTTTAAAATCTCTGCAAAATGTTACTAGTAAAAAGACAGTCAACAATGTTTTGTGGAGATGTGTGTTACGCCGAGCGCTCCGGGTCCCCGCTCCTCCCCGGAGCGCTCGCTTCACTCTCCCCGCTGCAGCGCTCCGGTCACGTCCTCTGACCCGGGGCGCTGCGATTCCGCTGCCAGCCGGGATGCGATTCGCGATGCGGGTAGCGCCCGCTCGCGATGCGCACCCCGGCTCCCCTACCTGACTCGCTCTCCATCTGTTCTGTCCCGGCGCGCGCGGCCCCGCTCCCTAGGGCGCGCGCGCGCCGGGTCTCTGCGATTTAAAGGGCCACTGCGCCGCTGATTGGCGCAGTGGTTCCAATTAGTGTGTTCACCTGTGCACTTCCCTATATCACCTCACTTCCCCTGCACTCCCTTGCCGGATCTTGTTGCCTTAGTGCCAGTGAAAGCGTTCCTTGTGTGTTCCTTGCCTGTGTTTCCAGACCTTCTGCCGTTGCCCCTGACTACGATCCTTGCTGCCTGCCCCGACCTTCTGCTACGTCCGACCTTGCTTCTGCCTACTCCCTTGTACCGCGCCTATCTTCAGCAGCCAGAGAGGTGAGCCGTTGCTAGTGGATACGACCTGGTCACTACCGCCGCAGCAAGACCATCCCGCTTTGCGGCGGGCTCTGGTGAAAACCAGTAGTGGCTTAGAACCGGTCCACTAGCACGGTCCACGCCAATCCCTCTCTGGCACAGAGGATCCACTACCTGCCAGCCGGCATCGTGACAGTAGATCCGGCCATGGATCCCGCTGAAGTTCCTCTGCCAGTTGTCGCTGACCTCACCACGGTGGTCGCCCAGCAGTCACAACAGATAGCGCAACAAGGCCAACAGCTGTCTCAACTGACCGTTATGCTACAACAGTTACTACCACAGCTTCAGCAGTCATCTCCGCCGCCAGCTCCTGCACCTCCTCCGCAGCGAGTGGCCGCTCCTGGGCTACGCCTATCCTTGCCGGATAAATTTGATGGGGACTCTAAGTTTTGCCGTGGCTTTCTTTCCCAATGTTCCCTGCATCTGGAGATGATGTCGGACCTGTTTCCCACTGAAAGGTCTAAGGTGGCTTTCGTAGTCAGCCTTCTGTCCGGAAAAGCCCTGTCATGGGCCACACCGCTCTGGGACCGCAATGACCCCGTCACTGCCTCTGTACACTCCTTCTTCTCGGAAATCCGAAGTGTCTTTGAGGAACCTGCCCGAGCCTCTTCTGCTGAGACTGCCCTGTTGAACCTGGTCCAGGGTAATTCTTCCGTTGGCGAGTATGCCGTACAATTCCGTACTCTTGCTTCAGAATTGTCCTGGAATAATGAGGCCCTCTGCGCGACCTTCAAAAAAGGCCTATCCAGCAACATTAAAGATGTTCTGGCCGCACGAGAAATTCCTGCTAATCTACATGAACTTATTCACCTAGCCACTCGCATTGACATGCGTTTTTCCGAAAGGCGTCAGGAACTCCGCCAAGATATGGACTCTGTTCGCACGAGGCGTTTCTCCTCCTCGGCTCCTCTCTCCTCTGGTCCCCTGCAATCTGTTCCTGTGCCTTCCGCCGTGGAGGCTATGCAGGTCGACCGGTCTCGCCTGACACCTCAAGAGAGGACACGACGCCGTATGGAGAACCTCTGCCTGTACTGTGCTAGTACCGAACACTTCCTGAGGGATTGTCCTATCCGTCCTCCCCGCCTGGAAAGACGTACGCTGACTCCGCACAAAGGTGAGACAGTCCTTGATGTCTACTCTGCTTCTCCACGTCTTACAGTGCCTGTGCGGATGTCTGCCTCTGCCCTCTCCTTCCCTGCTGTGGCCTTCTTGGACTCTGGATCTGCAGGAAATTTTATTTTGGCCTCTCTCGTCAACAGGTTCAACATCCCGGTGACCAGTCTCGCCAGACCCCTCTACATCAATTGTGTAAATAATGAAAGATTGGACTGTACCATACGTTTCCGCACGGAGCCCCTTCTTATGAGCATCGGATCTCATCATGAGAGGATTGAACTTTTGGTCCTCCCCAATTGCACCTCGGAAATTCTCCTTGGACTTCCCTGGCTTCAACTTCATTCCCCAACCCTGGATTGGTCCACTGGGGAGATCAAGAGTTGGGGGTCCTCTTGTTCCAAGAACTGTCTAAAACCGGTTCCCAGTAACCCTTGCCGTAACTCTGTGGTTCCTCCAGTAACCGGTCTCCCTAAGGCCTATATGGACTTCGCGGATGTTTTCTGCAAAAAACAAGCTGAGACTCTACCTCCTCACAGGCCTTATGATTGCCCTATCGACCTCCTCCCGGGTACTACTCCACCCCGGGGCAGAATTTATCCTCTCTCTGCCCCAGAGACTCTTGCCATGTCCGAATACGTCCAGGAGAATCTAAAAAAGGGCTTTATCCGTAAATCCTCCTCTCCTGCCGGAGCCGGATTTTTCTTTGTGTCCAAAAAAGATGGCACCCTACGTCCTTGCATTGACTACCGCGGTCTTAATAAAATCACGGTTAAGAACCGCTACCCTTTACCCCTCATCTCTGAACTCTTTGATCGCCTCCAAGGTGCCCACATCTTTACTAAATTGGACTTAAGAGGCGCCTATAACCTCATCCGCATCAGAGAGGGGGACGAGTGGAAAACGGCATTTAACACCAGAGATGGACACTTTGAGTATCTGGTCATGCCCTTTGGCCTGTGCAACGCCCCTGCCGTCTTCCAAGACTTTGTCAATGAAATTTTTCGTGATCTGTTATACTCCTGTGTGGTTGTATATCTGGACGATATCCTAATTTTTTCTGCCAATCTAGAAGAACACCGCCAGCATGTCCGTATGGTTCTTCAGAGACTTCGTGACAACCAACTCTATGCCAAAATTGAGAAATGTCTGTTTGAATGCCAATCTCTTCCTTTTCTAGGATATTTGGTCTCTGGCCAGGGACTACAGATGGATCCAGACAAACTCTCTGCCGTCTTAGATTGGCCACGCCCCTCCGGACTCCGTGCTATCCAACGCTTTTTGGGGTTCGCCAATTATTACAGGCAATTTATTCCACATTTTTCTACCATTGTGGCTCCTATCGTGGCTTTAACCAAAAAAAATGCTGATCCCAAGTCCTGGCCTCCTCAAGCAGAAGACGCCTTTAAACGACTCAAGTCTGCCTTTTCTTCGGCTCCCGTCCTCTCCAGACCTGACCCTTCCAAACCCTTCCTATTGGAGGTTGATGCCTCCTCAGTGGGAGCTGGAGCTGTTCTTCTACAAAAAAATTCTTCCGGGCATGCTGTCACTTGTGGTTTTTTCTCTAGGACCTTCTCTCCAGCGGAGAGGAACTACTCCATCGGGGATCGAGAGCTTCTAGCCATTAAATTAGCACATGAGGAATGGAGGCATCTGCTGGAGGGATCAAGTTCTCCTGTTATTATCTACACCGACCACAAGAACCTCTCCTACCTCCAGTCTGCCCAACGGCTGAATCCTCGCCAGGCCCGGTGGTCTCTGTTCTTTGCCCGATTTAATTTTGAGATTCACTTTCGTCCTGCCGATAAGAACATTAGGGCCGATGCTCTCTCTCGTTCCTCGGATGCCTCAGAAGTTGAACTCTCTCCGCAACACATCATTCCACCTGACTGCCTGATCTCCACTTCTCCTGCCTCCATCAGGCAGACTCCTCCAGGAAAGACCTTTGTTTCTCCTCGCCAACGCCTCGGAATCCTCAAATGGGGTCACTCCTCCCATCTCGCAGGTCATGCGGGTATCAAGAAATCTGTGCAACTCATCTCCCGCTTCTATTGGTGGCCGACTCTGGAGACGGATGTTGTGGACTTTGTGCGAGCCTGCACTATCTGTGCCCGGGATAAGACTCCTCGCCAGAAGCCCGCTGGTTTTCTTCATCCTCTGCCTGTCCCCGAACAGCCTTGGTCTCTGATTGGTATGGATTTCATTACTGATTTACCCCCTTCCCGTGGCAACACTGTTATTTGGGTGGTCGTTGATCGATTCTCCAAAATGGCACATTTCATCCCTCTTCCTGGTCTTCCTTCTGCGCCTCAGTTGGCTAAACAATTTTTTGTACACATTTTTCGTCTTCACGGGTTGCCTACGCAGATTGTCTCGGATAGAGGCGTCCAATTCGTGTCTAAATTCTGGAGGGCTCTCTGTAAACAACTCAAGATTAAATTAAATTTTTCTTCTGCATATCATCCCCAGTCCAATGGACAAGTAGAAAGAATTAACCAGATCTTGGGTGATTATTTGCGACATTTTGTTTCCTCCCGCCAGGATGACTGGGCAGATCTCCTCCCATGGGCCGAATTCTCGTATAACTTCAGGGTCTCTGAGTCTTCCTCCAAATCCCCATTTTTCGTGGTGTACGGCCGTCACCCTCTTCCCCCCCTCCCTACTCCCTTGCCCTCTGGTCTGCCCGCTGTGGATGAAATTTCTCGTGACCTTTCCATCATATGGAGAGAGACCCAAAATTCTCTCTTACAGGCTTCATCACGCATGAAGAAGTTCGCGGATAAGAAAAGAAGAGCTCCTCCCGTTTTTTCCCCTGGAGACAAGGTATGGCTCTCCGCTAAATATGTCCGCTTCCGTGTCCCTAGCTACAAGTTGGGACCACGCTACCTTGGTCCTTTCAAAATTTTGTGTCAAATTAATCCTGTCTCTTATAAACTTCTTCTTCCTCCTTCTCTTCGTATCCCTAATGCCTTTCACGTCTCTCTTCTCAAACCACTCATCCTCAACCGTTTTTCTCCCAAATCTGTTCCTCCCACTCCTGTTTCCGGCTCCTCGGACATCTTCTCGGTCAAAGAAATTTTAGCTGCCAAAAAGGTCAGAGGAAAAAATTTTTTTTTAGTGGACTGGGAGGGTTGTGGTCCTGAAGAGAGATCCTGGGAACCTGAGGACAACATCCTGGACAAAAGTCTGCTCCTCAGGTTCTCAGGCTCTAAGAAGAGGGGGAGACCCAAGGGGGGGGGTACTGTTACGCCGAGCGCTCCGGGTCCCCGCTCCTCCCCGGAGCGCTCGCTTCACTCTCCCCGCTGCAGCGCTCCGGTCACGTCCTCTGACCCGGGGCGCTGCGATTCCGCTGCCAGCCGGGATGCGATTCGCGATGCGGGTAGCGCCCGCTCGCGATGCGCACCCCGGCTCCCCTACCTGACTCGCTCTCCATCTGTTCTGTCCCGGCGCGCGCGGCCCCGCTCCCTAGGGCGCGCGCGCGCCGGGTCTCTGCGATTTAAAGGGCCACTGCGCCGCTGATTGGCGCAGTGGTTCCAATTAGTGTGTTCACCTGTGCACTTCCCTATATCACCTCACTTCCCCTGCACTCCCTTGCCGGATCTTGTTGCCTTAGTGCCAGTGAAAGCGTTCCTTGTGTGTTCCTTGCCTGTGTTTCCAGACCTTCTGCCGTTGCCCCTGACTACGATCCTTGCTGCCTGCCCCGACCTTCTGCTACGTCCGACCTTGCTTCTGCCTACTCCCTTGTACCGCGCCTATCTTCAGCAGCCAGAGAGGTGAGCCGTTGCTAGTGGATACGACCTGGTCACTACCGCCGCAGCAAGACCATCCCGCTTTGCGGCGGGCTCTGGTGAAAACCAGTAGTGGCTTAGAACCGGTCCACTAGCACGGTCCACGCCAATCCCTCTCTGGCACAGAGGATCCACTACCTGCCAGCCGGCATCGTGACAATGTGGTGGACAACAGAAACAGGTAACATAGGAGCTGGCGCGAATACACACAGGTTTTCACTGAATAACGCAAAAATCATCAGTATGCCAAAGGGCACTGCAAGCTGTGGGCATGTCCTAGATGATCTGCGGGTAAAGAATTATCTACAGGCCAGGTTTCCAACCACCACAAGGAGTTCATGTATTCACCACTACATCCAAACCCAGATGCCGAAGGCACCGTTTAAGACTGAAACAAGTTGGAATTTTGACAAAGGGGTCGCATTGGCATTGGTAAGGTAACTGTCACCACATGTTCTGGCCTCATGAAATGCCCTATCTGCTGCCACTGAGCAATAAGTTGAAGGAAAACCAGAGAACGACAGCTACATGCCCTGCCCATAAATATCTCTTTTAGATTTTGCCAACCAGACTTTTAAGCAATAGGCAAAACCACCACTTCAGCTTGATGTAGGCGGCCAGAGGTCTTAACGCCCGGTAAAACCAGTTCAAAAACATATCTAGTAGAGACCAATATATGGAGGGTGGAATTTGACCACTAACTCATAGACTACCAAACAGGGTAGCCCAAAAAAACCCTTTATTTCCCATATATCAAGAAAATGTGAATTTAAAAGTGCAATCTTTATTGAAATCGGGTCGCACTTAATGGTGTTTTAAAAATATAGAGCACCATATCGTCCTACTTGTTAGATTCTATATGCATATAAATTGGACCAACTGGTCTATGGATTGAATGAACACTGGAGCGGAGAAGAGGTGCCTGCAGATCACCTGCATTCAGCGCTATTGTAGGACAATGGAGCTCAAAGTTAAAAACTTAACATGGCCCCCCTCGACATGTTTCACTGCCTCAGCAGCGTTATCAAGAGGTAGATAGGCACTGAGTTAAAAAACGCCGTGCAGGGGGTTATAATACCTCCCTTAATGATGTCACAGGATGTCGGGATTCACACATAATAAATTCTCCACCAATGCCTCTCATGTATTAAGAAGTGACACTTAAATCGACCAATCCACATCTCTGTATTGGATCAGCCAATCTCTGTTTGTGTTTCTTGTGCCCAATCGCAATTCCGGAGCCTTGACTGGCACGTACATCGGCGAATCCCCGTAGGGTAAATCGCCAATGACGTGCTGCGCCAGAATCTCGTGCGCGAGGTGATAGAACGAAGGAGCCGAATTCGACTCATCTGCGCATGCTCCGTTCTCCGACGGCTAACAGTAAACTTCCGGTTGCGCGTCTCGATCTGCGCGAGAACTTAGAAATCCTTCATATGCGCGGAAAAGATGCGCGAAAACATAGAGAATTTAGTGAAAACTCATGTCTATTGATTGGTATAGACTTTTAATTCAACAGACTTAATGGACTGAATTGTATATATTGTTATACATATTATGGATTTATTCGGCAAAGGAATAAAGTGGAAAGGTTTATTCTGATCTCATCTATGTGAATAGATATGATGAGATTCTGGTAAATCAAGCTAAATGAGTCAGTAGACTGATAAAAAGGAGAGGAGAATTCGATAATGAAAATTTGCATCCCAGAGGAAGTGTGATAGCTGTGACACCAATAAAAGGCTTAAATGCGACACTCACGTAATAGGTATATGAAATACCATAATTATAGGTTGTTATAAATAGTGTTATATTTTATTTAAGGCAGGTAAACTTAATTAGATAAATGGGCTGAAGGTGAACCCTTCATTCAGGCCCAAAGGAGACATAGATTTCAGTCGGTAAATCCACTTAGCTTCTTCTTGTAGAAGCTTTTTATCCAGATTGCCACGTCTTGGTCCTAAGCGTGGTCTGGCCAAGCCAAAAAATCTCAAACAGGACCAATTCCCCCCATGGTGGGACCAAAAATGTCTTGCTAGAGGTGTATCTGCTCTAGTTCGTATCGTGCTTATATGCTGAGAGATCCTTCTTCTGAACTGTTGAGTGGTTTTTCCTACATAAATCATAGGGCATCCACATTGAGCTATATAGACAATACCGGAGGTTTGACAATTGATAAATTCCCTAATCACATATCTTCGTCCATCAATGGGATTCGTAAAGTCCTTTGTTTTGGGGACTCTCTGACAAAAAGAGCAACTTCCACATGGATAGGAACCAATAATGGTGGACCTCAACCACGTTTCTTCCACATGGTCAGAGTAGTGGCTCTTTACTAGGTGCTCTCTAATGTTTCTCCCTCGTCTGAATGTGACAGACGGATAGTCGGTAAGTACTTCTCTCAGATCGCAATCTGCCATCAAAATGGGCCAATATTTCCGCAAAACGTCCATTACCCGGCGATTGTTTTGATCAAAGGTACCTATACATCTCACAATCTTCTGCCCCGGTACTGTCGTAGATCTTTTGTTAGTGGTGAGTAATTCATTTCTCGGAGTGTCCCTAGCTCGGGCAAAAGCCCTATGTAGAACTTTCTTTGGATATCCTCGAGATATAAATCTCTGATATAGCAATTTGCTCTCTGCCAGAAAGGCTTCATTAGATGAGCAATTGCGTCTCGCTCGCAAGTATTGCCCAACTGGGATGCCTCTCTTTAGGGCTACCGGATGATGACTTCTCCATTGTAGGAAACTATTGGTGGAAGTCGGTTTCCTAAATATCTTTGTATGAATACTGCCACTCGGGTCCAGAGTGATTTTTAGATCCAAGAAGTTAAGAGTGTTTTCATGTATTTCGTGTGTAAAGTGCATACCTATATTATTTTGATTGAGTGCCGTGACAAACTCATTGAATAAGGTGATAGTGCCATCCCAAAATAATAAAATATCATCAATAAATCTACCCCAAAATAAAACGTGACTAGTGTACTTGTGTAAGGTGTCAGAAAAAACTATAGTGTCCTCCCACCACCCTAGAAAGAGATTAGCGAAATTAGGTGCACAAGTAGTGCCCATAGCGGTGCCTTTACATTGTAAATAAAAGTGGCCATCAAATAAAAAGTAATTGTGAGTGAGAAGGAAATGAAGTAAACATAAAACAAATTCATTGTGACTGGTGTATTGTGTGCCTCTTGTGGATAGAAAGTGTCGAACTGCCTCCAAGCCCAAATCATGCTTTATATTGGTGTATAGCGCCTCAACATCGAGGCTTGCTATAAGGGTTTGGGGCGGAAAAGAAATTTCCTGGAGTCGAGTGACAGCATCTCCTGTGTCTTTGATGTACGAAGGGAGGGCCACCACAAAGGGGGCCAGAATCTGGTCCACATACACACTTATCCCCTCTGTCAAATTTTCATTCCCTGAAACGATAGGTCGTCCAGGGATAGGGGTTTTCTGTTTATGTACCTTCGGTAGTGCATATAGAGTAGCTATGGTTGGTTTAGGGTTAAACATAACCCGGAATTCATCCTCTGTTATCAAACAGTTTGTCTTAGCATCTGTCAAGATGGTTTTAAGCTCCATCACATACACCTCAGTGGGATTGTTGTCTAATTTCTTATAGGTGGAAGGGTCCTTTATTAGTCTCAATACCATATTCTTGTAATCAATCTTATTCATAATTACGACATTTCCTCCTTTGTCAGAGGGT
Source organism: Hyla sarda (assembly GCF_029499605.1). Taxonomy (NCBI): domain Eukaryota; kingdom Metazoa; phylum Chordata; class Amphibia; order Anura; family Hylidae; genus Hyla; species Hyla sarda. The sequence goes on along the minus strand of NC_079195.1, from coordinate 36,427,535 downwards.
TTTATAATAATTTGCTGATTTTGCTCCAATTCTTTTAAAGCCTTGGACTCCGCCACTGTAAAATTCCGAGATCTACTGGAATTCTTGATTTTCCCTAAGTCATTCGTAACCATATCCACAAAGGTTTGTATGTTTCCATATTGGCTAAGGGGTGGTGTGGTCCTAGACTTTGGTCTTAAATCCGAAAAAGGGGGCTCCATCCTTCTGACTCCTGTGTCATTCTCCTCTAGAAGATCTACAAGATCCAACATAGCTCTTTCATCACGCTCCCTATTTGTAGACAGATTAGATTCTCTGTTCTTATGCATCTTATGGAGGGCTAATTTTCTAGCGAAGAGGTTTATGTCTTTTATCCAGGTGAAGGAGTCATAGGAAGGTGTTGGGACATATGATAGACCTTTCTTTAAAATATCAGTCTGAGAGGATGTTAATTCATGAGAAGACAGGTTAATAACCTGCATTTCATCCCTTTTTATCTCGACTGGGAGGGATAAGCCCATTTCTCCCGGTCTCGAAGTTGGACTCCTCCCCCTAAAAAAGTTGCTGGTGTTGGTAAATTTAGTGTTCCAGTAGTCATCATTGGGACAGCTGTGGTCACCACTGGCTGTTGGGCTAAAGGCACAGAATGAGTAGAGGAGGAGAAGGTGGACACAGGGGGAGAGACCCCCATCATATTTATCCCTTCTAAATTTCCTTGAGTTGTGCCAGGATAGCATGTCGATTGGGGATGTACTCCCATCATGTTTGTCCCATCTGGATTTCTTTGGGAGGGTCCAGGATGGCATGTTACTTGGGGATGAGTTCCTGCACTGTGGAACTGGTTCACAGAGTGATTTCCCTGGGTGGATCCTTGAGCGTATGCTGTGGTGCCCTTTTGGTAGGGACGTCTATTAGGATTTCTACGTTTGTTTTTGTATTTAGGTTTCGTTGTCGGATTAAATGCTCGTGTGGGCACGTTTGAGGTCTCGTCAGATTCAGATATCTCAGACTCCGAAATATCTGTATATTGGTTGATATAATTGTTTTGTGGTCTTTTGATGTAAATTTGACCAGTATCAAAGTCTCTCCTGTCTCTAATATATTTGTTATGTTTCCTTTCTTTAATATCTGATTGAAAATTTTCTATGTGTTTCTGTAACCTTTGTTCCAAATTCGAGAATTCAGGATTGCTTTTGAAAGCTTGTATTTCTTCAATCTGACTCTCCAGATGAGCACCGACAGCAATAAAGGCCTTTTTTTCATATGTTACTAAATAATCAAGCATACGTAATGAATTTTCGGTCAGAAGTTGTTGCCACCCATGTATAAACTCCTTATCCTCCTGATGTGAATTGGGCAAAATGTTGATTCGTAGACCCCTATATACTATCTTTTGTTGGAGGTAGGTCTCTAAGCTCGCTATCTCCCACCAGGAGCGAATGTATTTTTTATAAGTTTTTTGCAGATTACGAAAAGCTGATTGTATATCAATCTGATTCAGTGGTAATTCATTGGCTGAGAATACATGTTGGGCTTGTGCCAGAAAAATATCTGGATTTAATTTAGTGGAAAGAAATCCTGCCATAATATGGACAGACCTTAGAGGTACGGTCTCAGATGATGGGGATTTGACCCAAAAAAAGCAGAAAAAAACATATCTAGTAGAGACCAATATATGGAGGGTGGAATTTGACCACTAACTCATAGACTACCAAACAGGGTAGCCCAAAAAAACCCTTTATTTCCCATATATCAAGAAAATGTGAATTTAAAAGTGCAATCTTTATTGAAATCGGGTCGCACTTAATGGTGTTTTAAAAATATAGAGCACCATATCGTCCTACTTGTTAGATTCTATATGCATATAAATTGGACCAACTGGTCTATGGATTGAATGAACACTGGAGCGGAGAAGAGGTGCCTGCAGATCACCTGCATTCAGCGCTATTGTAGGACAATGGAGCTCAAAGTTAAAAACTTAACATGGCCCCCCTCGACATGTTTCACTGCCTCAGCAGCGTTATCAAGAGGTAGATAGGCACTGAGTTAAAAAACGCCGTGCAGGGGGTTATAATACCTCCCTTAATGATGTCACAGGATGTCGGGATTCACACATAATAAATTCTCCACCAATGCCTCTCATGTATTAAGAAGTGACACTTAAATCGACCAATCCACATCTCTGTATTGGATCAGCCAATCTCTGTTTGTGTTTCTTGTGCCCAATCGCAATTCCGGAGCCTTGACTGGCACGTACATCGGCGAATCCCCGTAGGGTAAATCGCCAATGACGTGCTGCGCCAGAATCTCGTGCGCGAGGTGATAGAACGAAGGAGCCGAATTCGACTCATCTGCGCATGCTCCGTTCTCCGACGGCTAACAGTAAACTTCCGGTTGCGCGTCTCGATCTGCGCGAGAACTTAGAAATCCTTCATATGCGCGGAAAAGATGCGCGAAAACATAGAGAATTTAGTGAAAACTCATGTCTATTGATTGGTATAGACTTTTAATTCAACAGACTTAATGGACTGAATTGTATATATTGTTATACATATTATGGATTTATTCGGCAAAGGAATAAAGTGGAAAGGTTTATTCTGATCTCATCTATGTGAATAGATATGATGAGATTCTGGTAAATCAAGCTAAATGAGTCAGTAGACTGATAAAAAGGAGAGGAGAATTCGATAATGAAAATTTGCATCCCAGAGGAAGTGTGATAGCTGTGACACCAATAAAAGGCTTAAATGCGACACTCACGTAATAGGTATATGAAATACCATAATTATAGGTTGTTATAAATAGTGTTATATTTTATTTAAGGCAGGTAAACTTAATTAGATAAATGGGCTGAAGGTGAACCCTTCATTCAGGCCCAAAGGAGACATAGATTTCAGTCGGTAAATCCACTTAGCTTCTTCTTGTAGAAGCTTTTTATCCAGATTGCCACGTCTTGGTCCTAAGCGTGGTCTGGCCAAGCCAAAAAATCTCAAACAGGACCAATTCCCCCCATGGTGGGACCAAAAATGTCTTGCTAGAGGTGTATCTGCTCTAGTTCGTATCGTGCTTATATGCTGAGAGATCCTTCTTCTGAACTGTTGAGTGGTTTTTCCTACATAAATCATAGGGCATCCACATTGAGCTATATAGACAATACCGGAGGTTTGACAATTGATAAATTCCCTAATCACATATCTTCGTCCATCAATGGGATTCGTAAAGTCCTTTGTTTTGGGGACTCTCTGACAAAAAGAGCAACTTCCACATGGATAGGAACCAATAATGGTGGACCTCAACCACGTTTCTTCCACATGGTCAGAGTAGTGGCTCTTTACTAGGTGCTCTCTAATGTTTCTCCCTCGTCTGAATGTGACAGACGGATAGTCGGTAAGTACTTCTCTCAGATCGCAATCTGCCATCAAAATGGGCCAATATTTCCGCAAAACGTCCATTACCCGGCGATTGTTTTGATCAAAGGTACCTATACATCTCACAATCTTCTGCCCCGGTACTGTCGTAGATCTTTTGTTAGTGGTGAGTAATTCATTTCTCGGAGTGTCCCTAGCTCGGGCAAAAGCCCTATGTAGAACTTTCTTTGGATATCCTCGAGATATAAATCTCTGATATAGCAATTTGCTCTCTGCCAGAAAGGCTTCATTAGATGAGCAATTGCGTCTCGCTCGCAAGTATTGCCCAACTGGGATGCCTCTCTTTAGGGCTACCGGATGATGACTTCTCCATTGTAGGAAACTATTGGTGGAAGTCGGTTTCCTAAATATCTTTGTATGAATACTGCCACTCGGGTCCAGAGTGATTTTTAGATCCAAGAAGTTAAGAGTGTTTTCATGTATTTCGTGTGTAAAGTGCATACCTATATTATTTTGATTGAGTGCCGTGACAAACTCATTGAATAAGGTGATAGTGCCATCCCAAAATAATAAAATATCATCAATAAATCTACCCCAAAATAAAACGTGACTAGTGTACTTGTGTAAGGTGTCAGAAAAAACTATAGTGTCCTCCCACCACCCTAGAAAGAGATTAGCGAAATTAGGTGCACAAGTAGTGCCCATAGCGGTGCCTTTACATTGTAAATAAAAGTGGCCATCAAATAAAAAGTAATTGTGAGTGAGAAGGAAATGAAGTAAACATAAAACAAATTCATTGTGACTGGTGTATTGTGTGCCTCTTGTGGATAGAAAGTGTCGAACTGCCTCCAAGCCCAAATCATGCTTTATATTGGTGTATAGCGCCTCAACATCGAGGCTTGCTATAAGGGTTTGGGGCGGAAAAGAAATTTCCTGGAGTCGAGTGACAGCATCTCCTGTGTCTTTGATGTACGAAGGGAGGGCCACCACAAAGGGGGCCAGAATCTGGTCCACATACACACTTATCCCCTCTGTCAAATTTTCATTCCCTGAAACGATAGGTCGTCCAGGGATAGGGGTTTTCTGTTTATGTACCTTCGGTAGTGCATATAGAGTAGCTATGGTTGGTTTAGGGTTAAACATAACCCGGAATTCATCCTCTGTTATCAAACAGTTTGTCTTAGCATCTGTCAAGATGGTTTTAAGCTCCGTCACATACACCTCAGTGGGATTGTTGTCTAATTTCTTATAGGTGGAAGGGTCCTTTATTAGTCTCAATACCATATTCTTGTAATCAATCTTATTCATAATTACGACATTTCCTCCTTTGTCAGAGGGTTTTATAATAATTTGCTGATTTTGCTCCAATTCTTTTAAAGCCTTGGACTCCGCCACTGTAAAATTCCGAGATCTACTGGAATTCTTGATTTTCCCTAAGTCATTCGTAACCATATCCACAAAGGTTTGTATGTTTCCATATTGGCTAAGGGGTGGTGTGGTCCTAGACTTTGGTCTTAAATCCGAAAAAGGGGGCTCCATCCTTCTGACTCCTGTGTCATTCTCCTCTAGAAGATCTACAAGATCCAACATAGCTCTTTCATCACGCTCCCTATTTGTAGACAGATTAGATTCTCTGTTCTTATGCATCTTATGGAGGGCTAATTTTCTAGCGAAGAGGTTTATGTCTTTTATCCAGGTGAAGGAGTCATAGGAAGGTGTTGGGACATATGATAGACCTTTCTTTAAAATATCAGTCTGAGAGGATGTTAATTCATGAGAAGACAGGTTAATAACCTGCATTTCATCCCTTTTTATCTCGACTGGGAGGGATAAGCCCATTTCTCCCGGTCTCGAAGTTGGACTCCTCCCCCTAAAAAAGTTGCTGGTGTTGGTAAATTTAGTGTTCCAGTAGTCATCATTGGGACAGCTGTGGTCACCACTGGCTGTTGGGCTAAAGGCACAGAATGAGTAGAGGAGGAGAAGGTGGACACAGGGGGAGAGACCCCCATCATATTTATCCCTTCTAAATTTCCTTGAGTTGTGCCAGGATAGCATGTCGATTGGGGATGTACTCCCATCATGTTTGTCCCATCTGGATTTCTTTGGGAGGGTCCAGGATGGCATGTTACTTGGGGATGAGTTCCTGCACTGTGGAACTGGTTCACAGAGTGATTTCCCTGGGTGGATCCTTGAGCGTATGCTGTGGTGCCCTTTTGGTAGGGACGTCTATTAGGATTTCTACGTTTGTTTTTGTATTTAGGTTTCGTTGTCGGATTAAATGCTCGTGTGGGCACGTTTGAGGTCTCGTCAGATTCAGATATCTCAGACTACTGTTTGGTAGTCTATGAGTTAGTGGTCAAATTCCACCCTCCATATATTGGTCTCTACTAGATATGTTTTTTTCTGCTTTTTTTGGGTCAAATCCCCATCATCTGAGACCGTACCTCTAAGGTCTGTCCATATTATGGCAGGATTTCTTTCCACTAAATTAAATCCAGATATTTTTCTGGCACAAGCCCAACATGTATTCTCAGCCAATGAATTACCACTGAATCAGATTGATATACAATCAGCTTTTCGTAATCTGCAAAAAACTTATAAAAAATACATTCGCTCCTGGTGGGAGATAGCGAGCTTAGAGACCTACCTCCAACAAAAGATAGTATATAGGGGTCTACGAATCAACATTTTGCCCAATTCACATCAGGAGGATAAGGAGTTTATACATGGGTGGCAACAACTTCTGACCGAAAATTCATTACGTATGCTTGATTATTTAGTAACATATGAAAAAAAGGCCTTTATTGCTGTCGGTGCTCATCTGGAGAGTCAGATTGAAGAAATACAAGCTTTCAAAAGCAATCCTGAATTCTCGAATTTGGAACAAAGGTTACAGAAACACATAGAAAATTTTCAATCAGATATTAAAGAAAGGAAACATAACAAATATATTAGAGACAGGAGAGACTTTGATACTGGTCAAATTTACATCAAAAGACCACAAAACAATTATATCAACCAATATACAGATATTTCGGAGTCTGAGATATCTGAATCTGACGAGACCTCAAACGTGCCCACACGAGCATTTAATCCGACAACGAAACCTAAATACAAAAACAAACGTAGAAATCCTAATAGACGTCCCTACCAAAAGGGCACCACAGCATACGCTCAAGGATCCACCCAGGGAAATCACTCTGTGAACCAGTTCCACAGTGCAGGAACTCATCCCCAAGTAACATGCCATCCTGGACCCTCCCAAAGAAATCCAGATGGGACAAACATGATGGGAGTACATCCCCAATCGACATGCTATCCTGGCACAACTCAAGGAAATTTAGAAGGGATAAATATGATGGGGGTCTCTCCCCCTGTGTCCACCTTCTCCTCCTCTACTCATTCTGTGCCTTTAGCCCAACAGCCAGTGGTGACCACAGCTGTCCCAATGATGACTACTGGAACACTAAATTTACCAACACCAGCAACTTTTTTAGGGGGAGGAGTCCAACTTCGAGACCGGGAGAAATGGGCTTATCCCTCCCAGTCGAGATAAAAAGGGATGAAATGCAGGTTATTAACCTGTCTTCTCATGAATTAACATCCTCTCAGACTGATATTTTAAAGAAAGGTCTATCATATGTCCCAACACCTTCCTATGACTCCTTCACCTGGATAAAAGACATAAACCTCTTCGCTAGAAAATTAGCCCTCCATAAGATGCATAAGAACAGAGAATCTAATCTGTCTACAAATAGGGAGCGTGATGAAAGAGCTATGTTGGATCTTGTAGATCTTCTAGAGGAGAATGACACAGGAGTCAGAAGGATGGAGCCCCCTTTTTCGGATTTAAGACCAAAGTCTAGGACCACACCACCCCTTAGCCAATATGGAAACATACAAACCTTTGTGGATATGGTTACGAATGACTTAGGGAAAATCAAGAATTCCAGTAGATCTCGGAATTTTACAGTGGCGGAGTCCAAGGCTTTAAAAGAATTGGAGCAAAATCAGCAAATTATTATAAAACCCTCTGACAAAGGAGGAAATGTCGTAATTATGAATAAGATTGATTACAAGAATATGGTATTGAGACTAATAAAGGACCCTTCCACCTATAAGAAATTAGACAACAATCCCACTGAGGTGTATGTGACGGAGCTTAAAACCATCTTGACAGATGCTAAGACAAACTGTTTGATAACAGAGGATGAATTCCGGGTTATGTTTAACCCTAAACCAACCATAGCTACTCTATATGCACTACCGAAGGTACATAAACAGAAAACCCCTATCCCTGGACGACCTATCGTTTCAGGGAATTAGGAATTCGTCCAGGGGATATGTGTGTATGTGGACCAGATTCTGGCCCCCTTTGTGGTGGCCCTCCCTTCGTACATCAAAGACACAGGAGATGCTGTCACTCGACTCCAGGAAATTTCTTTTCCGCCCCAAACCCTTATAGCAAGCCTCGATGTTGAGGCGCTATACACCAATATAAAGCATGATTTGGGCTTGGAGGCAGTTCGACACTTTCTATCCACAAGAGGCACACAATACACCAGTCACAATGAATTTGTTTTATGTTTACTTCATTTCCTTCTCACTCACAATTACTTTTTATTTGATGGCCACTTTTATTTACAATGTAAAGGCACCGCTATGGGCACTACTTGTGCACCTAATTTCGCTAATCTCTTTCTAGGGTGGTGGGAGGACACTATAGTTTTTTCTGACACCTTACACAAGTACACTAGTCACGTTTTATTTTGGGGTAGATTTATTGATGATATTTTATTATTTTGGGATGGCACTATCACCTTATTCAATGAGTTTGTCACGGCACTCAATCAAAATAATATAGGTATGCACTTTACACACGAAATACATGAAAACACTCTTAACTTCTTGGATCTAAAAATCACTCTGGACCCGAGTGGCAGTATTCATACAAAGATATTTAGGAAACCGACTTCCACCAATAGTTTCCTACAATGGAGAAGTCATCATCCGGTAGCCCTAAAGAGAGGCATCCCAGTTGGGCAATACTTGCGAGCGAGACGCAATTGCTCATCTAATGAAGCCTTTCTGGCAGAGAGCAAATTGCTATATCAGAGATTTATATCTCGAGGATATCCAAAGAAAGTTCTACATAGGGCTTTTGCCCGAGCTAGGGACACTCCGAGAAATGAATTACTCACCACTAACAAAAGATCTACGACAGTACCGGGGCAGAAGATTGTGAGATGTATAGGTACCTTTGATCAAAACAATCGCCGGGTAATGGACGTTTTGCGGAAATATTGGCCCATTTTGATGGCAGATTGCGATCTGAGAGAAGTACTTACCGACTATCCGTCTGTCACATTCAGACGAGGGAGAAACATTAGAGAGCACCTAGTAAAGAGCCACTACTCTGACCATGTGGAAGAAACGTGGTTGAGGTCCACCATTATTGGTTCCTATCCATGTGGAAGTTGCTCTTTTTGTCAGAGAGTCCCCAAAACAAAGGACTTTACGAATCCCATTGATGGACGAAGATATGTGATTAGGGAATTTATCAATTGTCAAACCTCCGGTATTGTCTATATAGCTCAATGTGGATGCCCTATGATTTATGTAGGAAAAACCACTCAACAGTTCAGAAGAAGGATCTCTCAGCATATAAGCACGATACGAACTAGAGCAGATACACCTCTAGCAAGACATTTTTGGTCCCACCATGGGGGGGAATTGGTCCTGTTTGAGATTTTTTGGCTTGGCCAGACCACGCTTAGGACCAAGACGTGGCAATCTGGATAAAAAGCTTCTACAAGAAGAAGCTAAGTGGATTTACCGACTGAAATCTATGTCTCCTTTGGGCCTGAATGAAGGGTTCACCTTCAGCCCATTTATCTAATTAAGTTTACCTGCCTTAAATAAAATATAACACTATTTATAACAACCTATATTTATGGTATTTCATATACCTATTACGTGAGTGTCGCATTTAAGCCTTTTATTGGTGTCACAGCTATCACACTTCCTCTGGGATGCAAATTTTCATTATCGAATTCTCCTCTCCTTTTTATCAGTCTACTGACTCATTTAGCTTGATTTACCAGAATCTCATCATATCTATTCACATAGATGAGATCAGAATAAACCTTTCCACTTTATTCCTTTGCCGAATAAATCCATAATATGTATAACAATATATACAATTCAGTCCATTAAGTCTGTTGAATTAAAAGTCTATACCAATCAATAGACATGAGTTTTCACTAAATTCTCTATGTTTTCGCGCATCTTTTCCGCGCATATGAAGGATTTCTAAGTTCTCGCGCAGATCGAGACGCGCAACCGGAAGTTTACTGTTAGCCGTCGGAGAACGGAGCATGCGCAGATGAGTCGAATTCGGCTCCTTCGTTCTATCACCTCGCGCACGAGATTCTGGCGCAGCACGTCATTGGCGATTTACCCTACGGGGATTCGCCGATGTACGTGCCAGTCAAGGCTCCGGAATTGCGATTGGGCACAAGAAACACAAACAGAGATTGGCTGATCCAATACAGAGATGTGGATTGGTCGATTTAAGTGTCACTTCTTAATACATGAGAGGCATTGGTGGAGAATTTATTATGTGTGAATCCCGACATCCTGTGACATCATTAAGGGAGGTATTATAACCCCCTGCACGGCGTTTTTTAACTCAGTGCCTATCTACCTCTTGATAACGCTGCTGAGGCAGTGAAACATGTCGAGGGGGGCCATGTTAAGTTTTTAACTTTGAGCTCCATTGTCCTACAATAGCGCTGAATGCAGGTGATCTGCAGGCACCTCTTCTCCGCTCCAGTGTTCATTCAATCCATAGACCAGTTGGTCCAATTTATATGCATATAGAATCTAACAAGTAGGACGATATGGTGCTCTATATTTTTAAAACACCATTAAGTGCGACCCGATTTCAATAAAGATTGCACTTTTAAATTCACATTTTCTTGATATATGGGAAATAAAGGGTTTTTTTGGGCTACCCTGTTTGGTAGTCTATGAGTTAGTGGTCAAATTCCACCCTCCATATATTGGTCTCTACTAGATATGTTTTTTTAGCCTTAGGGTCTATTCACACGGCAGAATTTCAGCTTGCGGAATTTTGCCTCAAATTAAAGCCCATTGACTTCTATGGGATTCTGCACTCCCATTCACACTTCTTAAAGGAGTAGTCCAGTGGTGAACAACTTATCCCCTATCCTAAGGATAGGGGATAAGTTGCAGATCGTGGGGAGTCCGACCGCTGGGGCCCCCCCGCAATCTCCTGTATGGGGCCCCGACAGCCCATGGGAAGGGGGCGTGTCAACCACTGCACGAAGCGGCGGCCGACACGCCCCCTCAACAAAACTCTATGGCAGAGCCGGAGCGCTGCCTTCGGCAATCTCCGGCTCTGCCATAGTGATGTATTGAGGGGGCGTGTCGGCCGCCGCTTCGTACGGTGGTCGACACCCGCTATCTGGCCGGAGAGCCTGGCCCCTGTACAGAGAGTTCGCGGGGGCCCCAGCGGTCGGACCCCCCGCGATCTCAAACTTATCCCCTATCCTTAGGATAGGGGATAAGTTTTTCACCACTGGACTACCCCTTTAATTCACGCTCAGAAGTGTGAATGAGAGTGTGGAATCCCATAGAAGTCTATGGGCTTTAATTTGAAGTGGAATTCTGCCATGTGAATAGATCCTTAGAGGTGTTCCACTATGTGGAGTGCTCTGCCCAATCATCTGACAGCTATGACCATTTTCACTCTCATTTGCTCCTTAGCATTAGACTACAAAGTACTATTATTTCAGCAAGTACTGCTGGCAAAAAAAAACTATAGACTTTCTAAACAGAATTTTAATTTCCCAAATAATCCTGACAAAGAATTTAAAGATTTGGCTAAATTCACACTTGTTCCATGCAGCATTTTTTCTCTTTATGTCAGCATACCAGCAGGGCAGGATGCCAATGTATGCCACAGCATACACCATCTATGCACATTAATTTCGATGGAGTAAACATAGTCTACCATGAACCCAAGGGCAGCTTTTCTAGGTGCCCTTACTTTTGTGTCCCAAAATATAACTAGTAGATTGTTTTTGGTCCTTTCAGTGCTTAGCTCAGGTATGTGGTGGTACATCTTAGCATATATAGGGAACATAACCTTAAAGGGTCCCTCTCATCAAAAAAACTTTTGATATATTATAGATTAATGTATGCAGAATAACTTTACAATTGCATGTTATTAAAAAATATGCTTCTTTCTATTTAATTTTCCACTTTGAAGAAATGACCACTAGGGGTCTCCCTACCAGTCCTGGCAGCAAGCATTTCAGACTCATGCTGGAGTCCTAAACACTACGAGCTGCCAGTCTGCTTTGTTCACAAAGGAGAACACTCAGAGCTGCCAGCCTGCTTTGTTCACAGCCTGTTTGGCTGTGAACAAAGCAGGCTGTCAGCTCTGAGTGTTTGGGACTCCAGCATGAGTCAGAAATGCTTGCTGACAGGACTGATCGGGAAACCCCCGTGATCTCCCTGCAGCAACGGAGGCTCATGACGTCACAGTGATGCCCCTCAAGTTGCTATCGGCAACTGCTCCACTCTTCCTATGCACAATCATAAAATCCTCTGTATTATATTAGCGCCATATGGGGGTACAATAGGGCTCCTGCTACTCTTTTATAGTTATATAAAACATGGAGCCATATTCCATTCACATGCATGAACCCTCATTAGACAATGATATTATCCAAAAATTTGGAGAACATCTCAAGATAATTTATACAAAAAATCCCCAGGAAGAATAACTTACATTTCTTTTTCACCATATTAAGTTTGTTTTTGTTTGTTGAAATCTTTAGCTTATTATGAAGCAGGATGGTATAGATGAATTGAGAATGGTCTAAAGCAGTGGTCTTCAACTTGCGAACCTCCAGATGTTGCAAAACTACGACTCCCAGCATGCCCGGACAGCCAACGGCTGTCCGGGCATGCTGGGAGTTGTAGTTTTGCAACATCTGGAGGTCCGCAGGATGAAGACCACTGGTCTAAAGTAAAGGATCATTTTAAAACTAAATAATCCATTCCCTATTGGCCCTATAGTTTAGTATGTTTTACTGAATAAAGTTCACAAAATGATAGAATCACCCAGATAAGCCCTTCAGAAGCTATTCCAAAATGCCATGACTAGTTCAAAATAAAGAAAATAATGTAAGTATTAGAATTGTAATTAAAGGGGTATTCCAGGCAAAAAACTTTTTTTTATATATCAACTGGCTCCGGAAAGTTAAACAGATTTGTAAATTACTTCTATTAAAAAAATCTTAATCCTTCCAATAGTTATTAGCTTCTGAAGTTTTCTGCCTAACTGCTCAATGATGATGTCACGTCCCGGGAGCTGTGCATGATGGGAGAATATCCCTTGCATGATGGGAAAATTTCCCCATAGGAGCTGCACAGCTCCCGGGATGTGAGTCATCAGAAAGCAGTTAGACAGAAAACAGCAACTCAACTTCAGAAGCTAATAACTATTGGAAGGATTAAGGATTTTTTAATAGAAGTCATTTACAAATCTGTTTAACTTTCCGGAGCCAGTTGATATATAGATATATATATATATATATATATATATATATATATATATATATAGATATATATATATATATATAGATATATATATATATATATAGATATATATATATATATATATATATATATATAGATATATATATATATATATAAAAAGTTTTGGCCTGGAATACCCCCTTTAATTATTTTATCCATACCATAAATAAAAGGGAGATCAGAATTATTTTTAATAAGAATGGAAAATTCACTCTATTTCCATAGCAACCAGGCGCTGGTCTTCTGTGATGCTGGCTGCGGTGGTAGAGGAGAGCTTAACTTCTTAGTATTCCGCACAGTTTTGAGCAATCCTTTTGAAACCAGTGCAGAAAAAATGCAGAAAATTAACCTATAAATATTCTCCATGTTGTAGCTATAGTTGTTTATGGCTCCACTACTTACTGTCTGGGTATCCGCGCTGCAAATGCATTTCTTATTAATTCTCCCTAAGCGTGCCTCTTCAGACTCGGCCTCTTGATGTATAGCCTAAAGTCTTGTAGGGAGTTACGGCGAATTTTGCTCAAGACTTGTGCCCAAAATGTGTATGCCAAGAACATCAGGCTTATATCAAGTCGAGTACATGTAGAGACAGCTTATTCTTGTCAATTGAGGTCCAATGATAGGTTAGAGGGCCTGAATCAGCTAGGCCCTATATCCCATCCCACAGTTAGAGCACACTTATTGGCGTCCAGAGCAGGCCTTAAAGGAGTAGTCCAGTGGTGACCCAGTGGTGAACAACTTATCCCCTATCCTAAGGATAGGGGATAAGTTGCAGATCGCGGGGGGTCCGACCGCTGGGGCCCCCTTCGATCTCCTGTACGGAACCCCGAGAGCCCGCGGGAAGGGGGCGTGTCGACCTCCGCACAAAGCGGCGGCCGACACGCCCCCTCAATACAACGCTATGGCAGAGCCGAAGCGCTGC